>NW_027266264.1:36342971-36847971 GCF_022045235.1 Haliotis cracherodii
CTTCTGTGGATCAGCAGGATACAACTGACAGTCTCAATAAAAACTACATTTTCCTCTGAGTACATGGAACATGTAATATATTGCGTAACAATGTATGTTTATAAGCTGAAAGGTTTAATAACAGTGCAAGTGACTCAGCTCGGGTCTACCACACTACTTATCCCTCTCGTTCTGCAGGTTTTGCAGGTCGATGGTAATTATTTTTATCTTTGGCAGAATGCGAATAATCCTTATTCTCATAGATCCGTACTATTAACAACGGGCATGTTTCATAGGTTACAGAGACATGTCTCTGGACCAAGGCGTATATATCCAAGGTCATCTG
Organism: Haliotis cracherodii; assembly: GCF_022045235.1. Classification (NCBI taxonomy): domain Eukaryota; kingdom Metazoa; phylum Mollusca; class Gastropoda; order Lepetellida; family Haliotidae; genus Haliotis; species Haliotis cracherodii. The sequence goes on from NW_027266264.1 coordinate 36,343,297, forward strand.
ACAAGGATTAAGTATAAGGGAATTTAATGCTTAATTTGGATACTTTGGTCTCCGAAATGAGTTTGAGACAATTGAAAATTCGACACAACGAGAATCGACTCTACATGCAAATAGATCCTTACATTTTTTGGTTATAAAGAACCAAAATTTATCCTTTGTTCATATCACATATATGGGCTTTCTGTGGTTCACAATAAAATGTACAGCCCTGAATTTAATTTGGAACCGAACGCACAAAGCCCACAATGCAGAACATATTTGTTAAAACTGACCATTGATACTGTTTGTTTGTTTGTCAGACATAATTATTCCAGCTATACCACGGTGGCCTGTAAATAATTGAGTCCAAACCAGACAAATCAGATAATATAATGAGTAATGTCCCACATTGTCCGAGTACGATGACAAACAATCATCGCAACTTGCCATCCAATCCTGTTAAGTCGAGCAAAGGTTACTGGAGACGAACTCTACCCTAGAATTCGCTTGGGGCCCTTAATACCGAGGTATCGTTCAAAATCGGCCTCAGCAATATTTCAGTCATGTCACACGTTGTACTCGAATTGGTATGCTTCACACCCGGTTGTTGGGACTCGAACCCTGATCTTTGACGTGACTGGCCAGCGCCTTAACCTATAGGCTACCCAGCCACCCAACATATTGATCATAAGAAAGAGTTCACGTTGTCTCCATAGTCCGGACAAAGATCGATCATATCATCAATAACCTAATTGGGTTATTTGAGCTTCCGTATTCCCATCACATAAATGTGATAACATTTAGCTTTCTCACGGAAATGTGCTGCAGACGGCGCGCTACACCATAAAAGCATATGTTTTGTATGATATGTTTGTGTACATGTTTGTGTGTGTTAGTATTGGCACATTTGATCAACGTGGCCGATACAAGTCTATACAGACTGTTATGATTTATATCCTGTCATGTAATTCTAATCATATACGTAATGTGCTGAACAGTATTCACCAATGGACGGACAAGACGACCTTGGCGCGAAATATCGGCGGTACAGCACATTATAAAAACCCTATGTAAATATTACAAAAACTGCCAGAAGCGAATTGTTAGATTTATATAATTGCACTCTTTCTCCTCCGGCCTTAGCGTCTGCCCCGAGAGCGGAAGATCTGTGGTGCGATACCCGGTCGCGTCATACCAAAAGGACGCCTCCGTGGTCTAGAGGTAGAGCGGGAGGTCCGGGGTTCGATTTCCTGCCGCGTCATACCAAAAGACGTGAAAAGATGGTACTTGTTGTTACCCTGCCTGGCGCTCGGCATTAAAAGGCTAAAAGAAGAACTGGTCGGCTCGGAGTAGGGTATTTATGTTAAACTGCGGCATGGTATACATTGGGTTAACACTATAAAATCGGCATTAGCCCGTACTAGTACAAGCACACACACAAGCACACACACACACACACACACACACACACACACACACACACACACACACACACACACACACACACACACACACACACTGGGAATAATATTAAGGGTCGGCTCGGGGACGCACGCCTATGCGCGTCGCTATGTAAGTGAAATATTCGCGACGTTAACCCCATTTCACCTCACCTCACGTAAAACATATATCTTCGTAGTTTTCACCCAAAATAACCAGCCCGAAATATTTTGTTTGCTATTGACCACAAGAGTCGTGACAAAATAGTAATTAGATCCCAAATGCGTTGATCGATGCTCATGATAAAATCACTGGATTGTCTGGTCCAGACTCGATTATTTACAGATCGCCCTAAAATAATATGGAATATTGCTGAGTGCGGCGTAAAACAACCAAACAACCAACCAAAATATTAATTAACGCACATGTAACAAGACGATGTGAATGGCCGATACACGTTATGTTTTATTTAGCAATACACTGTTGAAAGTGCTTGTGTTCACAATGACAGTTATAATTCAGCTATGATATTGGAAGCGCAATTATAACAACTAGAACAAGATTCATGCGAAACTGAAACATCTCATGGTTGACAAAAGGCTCACATATTTAAGGTGACATTCACGGGACTTTGTTCACATCAGATGATGATAAATACATAAGTTGGTTAATGAATATCATTTCATATTCGTGTCATAAATATTAAAACGCATGTAATATCTCAAGATAATATCTGAGGAAAATTGCATAGCAACAATTGTTGCTCTGTTTTATTTTGTTGGACAGAGTTTTGAACAGATGTCGACTTTGACTCGAATTTCGTTTACTGAATGAAAGTGTGAGTGAGTGAGTTAGTGAGTGAGTTGGGTTTAACGCTGCTTTTAAGAGTATTCCAGTTATATCGCCGCATGTCAGCTTAATGTGGGAGGAAAACCCGAAGTGATGCAGGTCTCAGACGTTTACCACTTCGGTGAAACCCACGAGCACGGGTATGGTGCTGACAAATCTAGAAACATAATCGGGGTTAACCGTGATTCGAACCCACAATCAGTTTCTGACGTGCCCAAGGGACGCAAGTCTGCACAGCGAATCGCGGCACCTTAGACTACTGGGCCACCCATGCCCCCAATTCCTCTTGAAGTAAACAAAGACATGTCGTCAAGTCTTTTCTTTGGTAACGCACTAATATTGGCGCTTGGTAATATTTGCTGAATATGGGCCGAGTGGAATTGTTGTGCAAAGATGCGTATCTTACCCGACCTAGTGCACGATGACTGGGGATGTGATTTATCCCATTTCTTTCCCAATTATGGTCCCTGTTCGTTCACCACAAAAGCGGTGGTGGGTTTGCCTAATGCCAAGAAAGGAGCGATCTGACTCACCAACACAGCGTTCAACCTAAACGCATTTACTAACTCGTATTATGAATATACATGGTCTTGTGGCTGATAGGAAGTAAACCGTCTACAAGTATGAGAGAAACATTACATGTAGGCAGAGCGCCAAGTATGACACCATGTTGTAATGTTTGAAACACAGCAATGTCTTCAGTATTCAGTGTCGCTGATTCAAAGGAAAGAATGAAATTGTATATGAATGTACTTTGAGTGAAATTGCGCACTTTCTCGCCGATGGATGGTGCGCGTAGATGTGATTGTTTTCGAAACATGGTAATAAGCCTAATTTTTAATGATTTATAGTGAGATGTTTCAAAGAAAAGCTCTTGTCAGTGATACTGATTTTATAGTAAAAGGCCTAGAAGCCTTGTTAGTCTCTTTTGTTGAAAAATGTGTGTTTGAGTTTAGACGGACTGCGCCATTTGGTAATTTGGTAATTGTACTATCTCTCAAACACCACGCAGATTTCAAACTGTTGATATATAAAATCGAGAAAACAGGTATATTTGGGCTGCCTTGTACTATCCTCTCTTCGTCATTGATTAATATGACTGATGGGCATATTACTGTTGATATAGAAGCGAAACATAAACATGAACAGGAAAACCAGGTGTTCACCTGAAAAAACAACACATTTGAGATTTTCCTATACATGTCTACTATAAACTAATTTGTAAGCTTTACTTAGGCCTTGCATGACGTACGTGACTCTCATCAAACAACTTTTGAACAAGAGTCATATGACGCTTCTTGAAATCTTTAAGAAAGTGCTTGATCGTACCTTTGAGGTTGTTAAATGTAGGCATCAATTTTTTTTAAAATGTGATATTGACCATCATTAAATGACATTAGATCATCGATATACCTTAAGCTGATATGTTTAACTTATTCGCTTTTTGTGTTTTGTGGGGCGGTCGGGTAACCTAGTGGTTAAAGCGTTCGCTCGCCGTGATATTGCTGAAATATTGCTAAAAGCGGCTTAAAACCAAACTCACTCACTCACTCATTTTGTGTTTTGTAGAAAGAATCACGTCCACAACGAGAGAAGCACGTGTACCAATGGGGATGCCTACTTCTTGTTCAAATGCTCTATCCCCAAATCTCACATATGTTATAAACGAGGAAATCATATATTTCACACATTGTTTTCTCAGTAAACAGTCCGGACTAGTACAGCAGCCACACACACACACACACACACACCTGCATGCACGTCGCTATATAAGTGCAAAATTCTTGGACGCGACGTTAAACCCCATTTCACCTCACCTCAGGTCTCATACGTTTACCACTTTGGTGAAACGCACGACCATGGGTATGACCCTGACAAATCCAGAAACATAATCCATAGGTTTCTGGCGTGCCCAAGGGACGTAACTCAGCTCAGTGAATTGTGGCGCCTTGTGTGCCCCAAATTTGTCCTGAATCTTAAAAACATAACGATGCAAATATAACCGTCAAAATGTCAATGGTCACGAGGTTTACAAACAGTTTCCCCATAGGTCAAGGAATGTAGTTTTCCCTTAAACTTGTCATGTGAGATAGTGGTGTACAAAGTGAAAAATCAAATGTTGATACATACTTAAACTAGGCTTTTTTTAAACTTTGCAAACATGAACATTTCAAGCCAAAGTTGTCAAGCTCATAGTACTGATGAGTCGTGGCATATTGCCTCCTCAGTTGGCATCCTGGCCTTATTTGTGGCCTTATTTTCAACCAAGTTCTTTGATCAAACAAGTAATGTAATACTTACATATACTGGTTATATGGCTTGGACTGAAAGGGTTTATGCTAATTCTGTTTCCTATTTTTCGGTTTGTGGATTCTACCAATGACAACACCATGCACTGACTTAACCCACTCTTTGGACATCCAGCAGGTTCATCGTCCTTTTTGGTCCAATGTCTTGGACAGCATGTATAATGACCTTAAAGTTGTGATACCAATTGGTAGCATAGAAATCTTCCCCAAGACAGATCATTGTGTATACTCACGCAAGACATCTGATCGCTATGGCCACTTGAGATGACTAGTTTAATTATGCTAAATCAATTAAGAAAAGGTACAGCGTGTAAACTAATGTTCAATGTCAGTATAAGCTTTGTGTAAATTCAATGAAAAACAGTGTCCTATATGCTACAATTGCCAAAAGGGTCAAATTCACTTTTTTAAATGATAAGCTATCAAAATCTTATTTCGATGTGTTTCACTGCATTAGCTAAAATAAGTGTTATTATAGAATTTCTGTAATCACCAATAACCATTGTAATTCAAATACAATGGCACTGATAAAATACTCTGTACACTGTATTCTGTACACTCATTCTCAACCAGTATTCTGAAGCTAAATAAAACACATGAAACTTAACATTTGATAATTGCACAACTGTTCTTTAATCCCCAAGAACTATCTTGAAACAGATGAACGTGACTGAACCTTTCCTTCACAATTTTGCAATAAATCCAATTTAGTTGTTTTTACCGAATCTTCAAAAGTACTTTTTCTTCATTAGATTTAGGTACCACAACAGATATATTTTCATTATCATTGCGATTTACTGTTTGATTTGAACTGGCTTATAAATCATTTGTCTTGGAGGTTGTTAAATCATTCGAACAATAATACTTAAAGCTAACCCAGCTATTTTTAAAGATGCTGTATACATCCAGCGGAATCGATATCGACATGGAATGAACCACATCATGACGTCTGAAATAGTACTGTGCTACTTCTGCCAAGTACCTCTAACGTACTGGATTTGATAATCTAGTATTTAAATACTTACATTGTCCGATACATTTACGGTTATTGGTGACAATTAGTATGATACCTAAATGTGTAGTCTTTGGACAAAAACTTAGTCTCGACTGTTTATACAACAAACGCCATTTTGCTTCCAGCTCTTGTTCAGCCTGAACTGAATGCTGGTTTTCGTACACAAGGCGCCATAAATGAGGCCTGGAAATGTACTTGAGGGAGAAGTTGGCTATGGGGGAAGTGTGGGTGGGGGGATGGGTGTTTGCTTTTTAATTAATTACCGCCCAAACTCAAGTTTGTAGCTGATCGTCGGTTTCTTGCCCTCAACGAGACTTCGTTTCCAATTAAAAGTGAGCAGTGATCTTATTCTTTTGGTTCGTTGGAATTTAACCAAGAAGTTGTACCAACTCGGATTTGTTGAACACAGTGTTATCATACCATTACAAGACACACCTACAACATGGCATTGGATTAAACTACAATAAGCTGCACTGTTGACATATGTTAGTGTCTCTGAAATCGCTGAAATGAAATTCTTTCCCCTGTAGAATCCAGTTCCGATATGAGCATTGACAGTGTGTATACATATAAGTTCCAAAATATATGAAACTCTATTTAAACATGTCTAGAAATGTCTAACTTTGGAGAAGCTGTGATTTTATTGTTCCATATCTGTACATCTATATATTTACAGCGTTTTACAAATTGGTCAATAAATAAGTAAACATAGCCAACCCCTTGAGAAGGCGCCAAACCGTGTGGACATCTTCCCACACTCTGTTGATTACAAACTGTATCATGCTAAATGACACTGCGTAGAAACACATTGTATCATAAATCGTTTTTCGTATATTTTGAGGAACAACCTCACACTATAATGTACATGTGCGTCACTGTACAGCCTTATTCGTGGAACATGCAATTACAGATTGATAATTTCCGGATGCGTCACACCAAAATACGTTAAAGGATTGCACTTGTTGTTACCCCGCCTGGCGCTCGGCCTTTTGGGGATAAAAACAAGGACTGGTCGGCTTGGAGTCAGTATACTGTGTCTGAGTAGGGTATTCATGTTAAGCTGAGGGGCTTGGTATCTCAGTGGACTAGCACTAAATAAATCGGCTTTTGTCCTGACTAGTACAAGCAAACACACGCACACGCACACGCACACACACGCACACGCACACAATCACACAATCACACAATCACACACACATCGTTATATAAAAGCAATCACCGTGGACGCGACTTTTAACCTCATTTCGCCTCACTGTAGACTGATTGCAACAATTTTCATTTTCTATGTAATAATATTGATATTTAGTTGAGTTAACACAACGTTGTAGAATATGATTATGATAAAGACTATATATAAATCATATTGTCTTTAACTTCTAGGAATGTAGGCAGAACGTCAGGGACAGTTTCACTGCATACTGAAAGTAGCATACTTCTCAATTCATTAACATTCCGCCATGAACGTCTGATCCTCTATTTCCTGAATTAAAAAACACACGGAGGATGTGGACATTGAAATTATTAGGTGAGCATTGTGAATCATCTGAAATGAAGTTGATGATGGCGGTAGCCTTTGGGTGCCGTGAGACTACCGGCTGCACTACATCATACTGACTGGTGGTCTATTACGTGATGAAAGTTCTCAGTCAGTTCTCCTCCATCAAGATTAGTGCGGCCATTTCAGACACAGGAAGCCGTATTGGCCGCACTGTGATGACGCCATTGATAAAACCAGATGCAATGTATTTGTTTCCGTTTCTATCTCTTCAGTGTCACTTCTGTGGATCAGCAGAATACAGTTAAATGTGTCAATGCAAACATGAAAAGAATGCTATGATATTCTTGATGAGGTGGATTCTGGACAATAACAAAACTTCTATCGTGGTGTCAGTCAGGTGTCAGATTAAACATTTAGAGGTGAATGTGATGCACAATGTCAAGTGTCTCCCTCCTTTCACCTCTCTGTCTTGCACATAGATCAAGCAAGCCTTTGGCGCTTTAATAGAAATAGAGAAGAACTTACAATAATGACTTTGTGTTCACAAATGGCAATGCTGAATGAAATACATTTCAGCTGTCCTTCATATTACACCAGGACACACAAATTATAATATGGCATTATAAGAAAGTCGAATATAGCGACGGAGTTACAAATACAAAGGAGACACAATTTATGAATAACAACTTATTTATTATACTGTAATAGCGGCGTCTAGGTGTAGATCGTTATACCGTTGTCATGCAGGTCATAAAGAAGCTGTAATCCATAAATTGTTCCTACTTTGTAGATGTAGCTCCGCCGTTAGCTCTCAAACGAGCTGCATTTAGTATATGCGGACCGGCAAACAATGTAGGCACGATTGCCTACTTATAATGGCTTTGATAAAGAAAATAAGAACTTTGATAAAATTAAACTTTATTTCTGTACATGGAGAAAATGTGCTGAAGTTATGAAATCTATGTTCGTATGTATGACCATGTCCAGGATGTTATGTCGATTAGAAAGGTTCTAAACTATGACATGGTAAGAATACTGTAGATTGAGCTGTGTTTAATGTCCACGGAAAAGAAGCTAATGTGAGCTCGGTAAACTTGTGATAAACTTGCCCACGACGTAATGGCTATAAGATTTATTTGTTTGTTGTTTAACGCCGCACTCAGCAATATTTCAGCAATGTAACGGCGGTCTGTCAATAATCGAGCCTGGACCACACAATCAAGGGATTGACATAATGAGCATCGATTCACGCCATTGGGATCGATGACATGCATCAACCAAGTCAGCGAGCCTGACCACCCGATCCCGTTAGTCGCCTCTTACGACAAGCATAGTCGCCTTTTACGGTAAGCATGGGTTGCTGAAAACCTATTCTAGCCAGGATCTTCATGGCGTGACAAGAAAATTAAAGCTAACGGTACATTGTGAGGATTATTTCAAAAGGAATCCAATATCATTTATATAAGTAGTAGTAATTAAGGTTTGTTAGTAATTATCGTTTTGTTGTATATATTGTGAGTGTATAATATTGAAATACCTAGCAGTTTTGATACTCTAAAGAATGTGCTCAACAGCCCGTTTTTGTTTTACACCTGACAGGCTGTTTATATTGATCATATACATTAAACAGATTGCATTGTAAATCGTGATGGAAGTGTTTTAAAATCATTGCAAAGGTCACTCATCTGGCTTTTATAAACACTGTAAACGACTTCCCATTCTCTGCCAATATGGCATTTTTCAACAATAAGGAATTGCTTCTGTGTTCTAGTGGATAGAGCGTGTACCCGGAGACCGGTTCGATTCCACAGCATACCAATGACTTTAAACGACGGTACATGTAACCTTGCCTAAAAAGAGAAAAGAGTAACCGGGCGCCTCACGCAAGCAGACGCGCACGCACACGCACACGCACACACACACACACACACACACACTATCATATAATTATGCAGAGCCCTTGACTAATTGTTTGGGCATGAGGTCTGACATTTCTGTTTCTGGATAAGATGACAAATACACGTGCTGCTATTCCAACATGATATGAATAATTGACTCCAGCGTTGATCTCTCCATTTGACACTGACAATCATTGAAAACAACATGTGTCATGTGGCTCCCTGTTTTATGGCTGTCTGTTCACCAGTAGCTAACAGAAACATTCCCGGACGTGCTATGCTGTTGGTGGCGTTTAATCGCAATGAGATTATGTTTTCTCATGTGATTGGTATCACTGCCAGGTCACAACTGGCCGTTTTATTGTATCTGTACCTATTTCAGTTTGAATATCGTACTTTACTCTTTTAAAGAATGTCAATGCTGTGAATATGCTATGTTTTAGTCGTTTTTCATACTTTCCTTCAGCGCGTGTTCATTATTATCTGTCACATAAGTCCCACAGCACAATCATATGAAACACGTCATTACTGATCGATATAATCCCATTCTAAAACGATAATGTCACGATGCCCATGTTTCAATCGAGATTATTCAGAAGGGTGATCTAAGGTTGACTATGGAAATTAAATTTCAAGTAAAACACTTTAAGTGTTTTGAATCATTAGTGTTCGCTGCTTCATCCCCGAGTTTTTCCTTGATAAAGAAATTACAGTCCTTATTCGTTTTTCAAGGTCGACCGCATTGGTAATGATTGATCCTTTAACCAGAGAGTTGCAGGAGTACATGTTGACTTTGACTCTGGCATCGGTTATCACAGTGGCCATGTCCTGTTTGTGGTCTGTCGACTGCAATAAATTGAACTGCACTTTCTGCTAAATATTAACTGACTCCTATAAGGACTGGTGCTGTCCTTTCAGATATAGAAATACTAAGTATGAACTAAAGAGAGAGAGAGAGAGAGAGAGAGAGAGAGAGAGAGAGAGAGAGAGAGAGAGAGAGAGAGAGAGATTCTTTATTTCCTCCAGAAGTTAATCCGAAGATTATACATAATTAATCAAACGTATTCACACAAACTCATATTACCTGTACATATATACAATAAAAGACAGTAGCACCAGTGTCATGCCATTCACACAGTACAAAAGGTTAGATCAGATGACATAATCAAGGTAAGGCTTTAGTGTAAGTACATAAGCAGAAAATATCAGTATAACAGATTCCCATGTAACTATATCAATACATTGTGAGAAGTGAGTATCAGCACCAAAGAAAAATGACAACATATCATCTTCATCTTGTAATTCCAACTGGACATAGGTTTCAACATCAAGCAGATCAATAAAGGTTGAAAACAGTTCATTTCTTTCCTGCAGTAGAGCTTCACAATGTAATATGATGTGATTATCATAATCAAAGGCATGCTTGTTACACAATAAACAGTCCCTGGAAGTTTTGTTACGTGATGAAACTCTATGCTAGTTGCTAGTTGCCATAATATATGGTGAGTAAGCTTTGTGTGTATTAGCATGAAGCGTGAAAGACCTGTATTGACAGAAACTTTTCTGCGCCACATATTTTCTTCATATTCATGAATGGTTTTATTAACCAGTTGCTTCCAGTTTCTCTTTGTAGGAAATACACCACAGCTTATATATGTACAAAGGTTGTTTCGTAGGTTATACTTGTTAAGAACTGATAATAAATCTCCACATACAGATTTAGGATTAGTTGGATTTGCAATGTATGCGCAAAAAAGATGTTTAACAAGACTGTTACAGGTTAAGTTACATAAGCGGCCAAGCAGCTGAAGTTTACAGTTATCGATATAGCCGATCATTGTCCACAGCCCAAGATTAGCAATAGTGGATTCTGATGGAGATCTTTTATCAAGTCCTTGTATAGTTCGCTCGAAATAGCGTTGAGTATTTTCAATGACATTAATGTTTTGACCCTAATATCAAAGAGCAGTTCGCAGCCGTAAAAACTTGTATTTAATATCATTCTTAACCAGATTTTTACACTGGTAGCTGGATGTAGCTCAGAACTGGTTTATGTGCGTCTTCCTCTGGCAATCAATGTCAGGTTTTACCATGACCCTATCAACAAATATGTTGATGATGTTAATATTTCTGTTTTGTTTCAGACAGTTTAGTCTATGGAGGTCAAGTCTTGATTGTCACAATTTGCTACCCTGATTTAGACAGCGCACTCTATTGAGTTCAAGTCTTGATTGTCACAGTTCGCTATTCTATTTCAGACAGCGCACTCTATTGAGGTCAAGTCTTGATTGTCACAGCTCACTTTTCTGTTTTAGATAGAGTACTCTGTCCAGTTTAAGTCTTGATTGTCACAGTTCGCTATTCTGTTTTAGACAGCGTACTCTATTGAGGTCAAGTCTTGATTGTCACAGATCGCTACCCTGATTTAAACAGTGTACTCTATTGAGGTCAAGTCTTGATTGTCACAGTTCGCTATCTTGATTTAGACAGCGTACTCTATTGAGGTCAAGTCTTGATTGTCACAGTTTGCTATCCTGATTTAGAAAGCATACTCTGTCCAGGTCATGTCTTGAATGTCACAGTTCGCTATTCTGTTTTAGATAGTGTACTCTTTTCAGGTCAAGTCTTGATTGTCACAGTTCGCTATCCTGATTTAGACAGCGTACTCTTTTCAGGTCAAGTCTTGATTGTAACTGTTCGCTATTCTGTTTTATACAGCGTACTCTGTTCAGGTCAAGTCTTGATTGTAACAGTTTGCTATCCTGATTTAGACAGCGTACTCTGTCCAGGTCAAGTCTTGATTATAACTGTTGGCTATCCTGATTTAGACAGCGTACTCTGTCCAGGTAAAGTCTTGATTGTAACAGTTCGCTATTCTGTTTTAGGCAGCATACTCTATTGAGGTCAAGTCTTGATTGTCACAGTTCGCTACCCTGATTTAGACAGTGTACTCTATTGAGGTCAAGTCTTGATTGTCACAGTTCGCTATCTTGATTTAGACAGCGTACTCTATTGAGGTCAAGTCTTGATAGTCACAGTTCGCTATCCTGATTTAGAAAGCATACTCTGTCCAGGTCAAGTCTTGAATGTCACAGTTCGCTATTCTGTTTTAGATAGTGTACTCTTTTCAGGTCAAGTCTTGATTGTCACAGTTCGCTATCCTGATTTAGACAGCATACTCTGTCTAGGTCAAGGCTTGATTGTAACAGTTCGCTATCTTGTTTTAGACAGCGTACTCTATTCAGGTCAAGTCTTGATTGACACAGTTCGCTATCCTGTTTGTGTTATAGATTGGATCTGAGCTAAGACAAAGGTGTCTTCGGGGTTTTATGGAGTCTGAGGATGATAGCATGAGAAGCAGAACTACCTTTCTTCACAGGAGGTCGTAAATATGTCCTGAAGGTATCTGCTCTGCTTGAAATTCTTATGTACATTCTATGCCTAAACATTGCAAAATAATAGCAGCCATGAGAGGATGAGACTCGTGACTAATGTAACAGGTATTCCGGCTTGTTCAAGCTGAAATCTTGTTCGTTGGCAGAACAATATAAGTGTGTACGAATGGCGTACTTCAGACTGGCTAAGACCGCAATCGTGCCACCGCCCAAACCCTCTTACAAGAAACAGTTTGTCTAACACAACACGATCAACTGTAATTGTTAAAAGGAGGTACATCGCGAAGCAACACGGCAATGAACTGGTTCTGTGAAGTAGTCTGTGCATACATCATGTTGCTGAATTGAGCATGACGTCAGCTTTATTCAGAGTTTTACCTCATTACATTTTACCATTTATTTACTTTTCACCTCATTGGGCAGATCATGCCACAGTTTGTCCAAATGGGATTATTTTGTATATATTGCCCCGTTTATAATCCTTTGTTTATCCGCACAATCCTGTGCACGTATGTTTATTCAAAGGGAACACGTCCACGACCTTTGTTTCCCTGTCACATTAGACTGACACGGGGTGATACAGCTGCATTTTGTGGTATTAAACCCAACTGGCTCGCTCCCTTTTTGTACATCTATATATATGCTACGAATAACTAATGATCTGAGAGAACTAGGGCCCTGTTTTGACCAAAGAGGGATCAGTCATACTAAGTCAATCCAAATGTATTTATGCTGAACATAGAATCACTCTTATCAACTCAACAAAGAATGTTTTCCTCTTTCACTCTTTCAGAAGATTAACATCTCATTAGATTGAGGGGGCACGGGTGGCCCAGTCGTCTAAGGTGCCGCGATTCGCTGTGCAGAGTTCCGTCCCTTGGGGACGCCAGAAACCAATGACTGTGGGTTCGAACCACGGTTCACCCTGATTATGTTTCAAGGTTTGACAGCACCATACCCGTGCTCGTGGGTTTCACCGAAGTGGTAAAGGTCTGAGACCTGCATCACTTCGGTCTTTCCTCCCACATTAAGCTGACACGCGGCGATATAACTGGAATACTGTTAAAAGTGGCCTTAAACCCCACTCACTCACATTAGATTGTCATTGTAAGATGAACAGATCATCGGCATGCAGTAAAAGTAAATACTTGTTCAACTGAGGATCCACCGGAAGTTGTATGATGCACAGATTATCGGCATGTGCTAAAACTAAAATCTTGTTAAACTGAGGACCCACCGGAAGTTAGTGTGTACATGCATGCATATCAATATGGCTGATTTCCGGAGACAGATGATGAATGGTCAATGATGCTGACTTCAACGTTAATGAGCTATTACCAACAGCTTGGTTATGTCTAGCAAGTCTCTGTGTCTCTGAATAATACACATGTATCACTTCCGCCTGAAATGGCTACTGTAAGCTTGGGTTAGATCACGCTATTGCTCCTTATGTTCGTCAAGAATTGATATTTTGCAACTGTGTGTGGCCTGGAATCTACTTATAGAGTCCCGATCTGGTTTATTGCGATAGAGTTATCCAGAAATCGATAGATGTTTGCAAGTGATGTTCCTCTGTCGACACCAAGACATTTTTAAAAGTTAGAACTCATACTCAATGTGCTCAAATTACAAAGACAGACAATGTTTGAAAAACGATCCTTCCGGCACTGACAAATGCAGGGCCAACACGGTGATTAGGATTTCTCATTCACTCTGTGGATGGGAAAACGACCAAAATTGCTTCTTGCTTTTCGTCATTAGATGTGGCGAAATATTTTAGGAACTACAGTTTGGAAGCAGCGATTTACAACTGGAAATACCCTGTCATTAGAGAGCAAACTCTCAAAGCAACCTGTAATAACCGCATTTCAAGTAATCAATATTTCATTGAAACCACTGTTACAGCCATATAAAAGCTCTCACCTCTCTCGGTTTTATAACCCATGTGTAATGATCCAGGCATTTCTGTCAGTTGAACAAACGAGAAGATAGTTGGTTGATGTGGTTTCTCAGAACCCTAGCCGTTTGGTTAGGGTCTATGACGTCTTTCTGACGCGTTTTTTCAACAATTCGAATAGAGGAAGTTGCTTGTGTTTTAATGAACAAGTGGACCTTTATTGCAAATGTGTCCGTCTTGATAAAACAATGCCATAAATGTCTTCTCTGATTGTTCTATGTGAAGGCTTTAGGTTTCAAGCTTTAGATATCAAATCCACGGTTGAAATGTTTTGTTGTACCAAATCACTAGGTGGGACATAACACCGGAATTGTAGTAAACGTATATGTAATCACTGCACATTTGTAGATTCTATTTTACCTGGACCAGGAACCATTACCGGACTCCGTGTTCTCGAACTCTTGTGTACCAGAGAAATAACTCGACATATCTGGGTCAGACCAAGCCATCAAACATAAGAAAGTGCCACGTCGTGCATGTTATGTTAATATCATTTATATAATTAAAACAAAACAGAAGTCATATCAACATTTATGCATCTATTGTCACAGTTAACATGTGGGTAGAGGAGGCCCAGAGGGGACGAGAGAGCCTTGAAGATGATCCAAGATTAGAGAACTGCCACAACTGTTGATAAAATACATGATAGGATAATGATTACACATCACATGGCCAATACAGTAGGCTTTTCTTATTGGAGGGTTAATGGAGGAATGAACTGGGCATGACAAAAGCTTCAGTAAGCTGGGTTCCAAGGCTTCTGACTCCTGATCAGAAACGCTCCAGGTTCGCATTCTCTCGTGAGAATCACGGTTTTTTAAAGCAGACCCAGCTGATTTTGTTAAGCGATTTATAAACATGGATGATCTGTGAAAACTTCTAACGTCTTCTCAAAGAAAGAAGGAAAAGAAGGCAAGGTGATGGCTTCGGTTTTATGAGATTCTAAAGGATTTCTACTGGTCGACTACCTCCCGAAATGTTAGACCATTAAAGGCCAATAGTATTCTTTTATACTTATGCAAATGCATGTGAATATCAAGGCTAATGGCTGTAATGCATGACTATGAACTCATTGAGCAAGATTCTTACATACTAGATTTGGAAGTGTCAAATTTCCAGCTCTTCCTATGCACGTTTGAAGAACTGTCTGGCAAGCATTATACACATGGTGATGGCTTCATTTCTGCTGTTGAGGAGGGAGCCTTTAAAGCGTCGTTGGCAGAAGCGTGTAGACCTCAGGATGGATTTTCCTGAAAAATAATGTGAAACTAGACGGTCTAGACACTTGTGGATCAAATACTGACCTGATTAAAACATCGCTTTCTGAATATTTTGGGAATGTGGTTTACCGTGTCATGTTAGCCTGTGCTTTCAGATAAGCTACGACGAAAGACAGGTTAATGGTAAATATCCATTACCCCTTTGACAAATTGCAAATGAACTTTTCTATATCCATTGTTTTAGTTTCAAAACAATTCATAACGTTGACCAATCATTTCATCGTTTATAGATGTACATTTACGCGTTTAATTCTAATTGTTTGTCAGGAAGTACAAGTGTGCTCTATCCACGAAAGTGTTTGACATTCTTCTGGCAATTTAATTACTAGTATTTATCCCAACCTTTTTTTCTAGGACGAATTTCTTTTTTTATAGAAGGTGCCAAATCCCTCAACGTTTCATAAGGATACATATAGATTTAATCAATGACATGGATTCATAAGAATATACACATTCCCAGCCAAGCATTAGTTAATTCGTATCTAAATACATTCGAATATGTCCACCGTTTTATTTATTTTCAATATTCGATTCAGGTATAAAATAAATGCATATCAAAAGTACACTCTGCCATTAATAATAATAAACAAATGTCAGATTCTGCTTCATGTTGTAAGATCTCTATGGAGATCAAATGGAGGACATCATTTGTGGTAATTGAATAATTGGCCTGCTAATGTTAACAGAATAAGCATAATATATGTTATCGGTAAGGCTAGAGCAATCAAAAGTTGCTGTTTTTGCGGAGATATAATGACCTCAAAATGACCTCAAAATGACCTCAAACAACGATCCATCTGTAAATTCCTTGAACCTTAACTGGGACACATACATGTAGCATTGGTACATGGGGTTGTTCTTGATCCATTAGGAAAAGTCCCCAGAGACCATCATGTGCCTCTAAACTCTCGCACTGAGTTTGGTGATCGTTTCCACTGAATAAAATCAATGATTTTCTTTAAATTACAGTGCATCGATTATTGCCGTGTTGTATGCTGCTGTTCCAGAAATCTGCATTGCATGACCAGAGCAAAGAATGCCACTTGGATTAGGCTACGATAAACTGATCACAGCGTGGATTCCTTTATCTGACACTGATAGAAATCGAAACATGTTTTTTGTCTTGTAGAATCCATTTCCTAAATTTGCTCTGTCTGTTGAATCTCGGGGAAAAAAAGCCCCGAACGTGCCTGTCGTTAGTTACACTGAAACTCAATAAGATAAGTTTCACATGATATCAGAATTAGTGCAGGTATGTTTTGCAGTGTCATTTATGAAGTTAGTGTATGCTCTTTATTTAAAATCCCACCGTGTTTAGATATTTCTTGAATTGGTCGTGAAAATACTAATAGTTTCTTTATATATTTGAATTTCATTTAAACTCTTTGAATGATGTGGTGCTTAGGCGTTATGACCGAAAAGTACAAAATAGCAAGATCAATAACCATGATATTTGAAACAAATGTTCTGTTTTTGGAACACTTTCTTAGTGAAGAACATATTCTCGTACTTTTTGGGGTTAAGTCCCGTCCCGGATTTGAACCCACACTGTCAGAGTGAGGCACCTAATCGCCTGCACACACATTCAGCGATCTAACCCACTCAGCCACCGAGGCGTGCTGGCGATTTGGTGCCTCACTCTGGCAGTGCGGGTTCGAATCCCGAAAAGGTAAGAGACTCTGTAGTTTACTAAGAAAGTGTTATCCCAAATATAACATTTGTTACATTTGACCACTTTCCAAATGTTATTGTGTATTCATCGTATTTATTATAATTTGCCTACCTCCGATTTGCAGATAGTGCCTCTTCGGAAGGGCTTAAGATGTGTCTCTGTGCCGAAAGACGTGTAGGTTGGTGTAGACATGATTAGGTTAGTAAAACTGAGACTTAGATGAGAAGAATGTTAGTATACAGCGATCTGGGAAATGCCCACCTGTAATCATAACATCTAAAAAATAAAACTAGTTCTTTATGGTACACATGTATATCAATTGCCTTTTGATCTCGACATAAACGTCAAGAACACAAACTGTAATTCGCCTTCAACATTTTTGGAACATAATGGGCATATTCATAATTGTTTGCTAACAGAAGATTTAAGACAAACATTTTATGTTCAATCATTCCTGGACACTTATATCAAGAGTGCCCTGAACAAAGGCTAAACTGTCCCTGAATATCAATATTACAATTTGTGTTTGAGGAAATATACATTGATTGTAATCTTTATGGAAAGCCTGGGTAATGCTGTCTCGTCTTTTCCAGACAACATTGATTTAACATGCCCTAAAATAGATATATGTACATATATATTCAGCAATGTCTATTACTGTGGTATTGACCATGGGGATATAAGATCATAACATAGATGAGAACGTGTCATCACCATATCGGGGATAACGTCTACGATTAATGATTTCTCACCCAACTTAGCCATGGAATACAACCATGTACTGTTCAGTTATCATAAAACACACACAAAATACAATTATGATCAACATATGCATGCTTTAACTAGATAGAACAAGAACACAACTGCCTTTTATATCGAAAGACTTCATTTATATTAATTTCCCCACTAGTTTGACGTTTACGCCCATTGGAATCTGTTTCGGCGGATAACCGAGACTGGTTATTCTCTGGCGTTGACGTTTCATTTCTAATATACACATTTAACTATCGTGATAAAGCATGCACTGTATACAGATAAGTCTGGATTTATAACACGTGGGTTCGTAGCATGTAACGTATTTAGTCATCTTGATGCATGCAGCACGAGAACCTGTATCTGCAGACTGCGACCATGGTGACTAGCAGCGATGGCCACTGACTGAAGATTACATCTCTCAGATACGCCAGTATAATACAGGAACTGGAATAGTTCTTATCCTTTAGTTAATACCATCTATTGTTCACTGACAGCATTGTCCAGTGAGTCTGTCCCGACCTGTTTAATGTCACGTGTATATTTCAAGATGATGTGATGCTGCGCACTAGACTGAATGTGATTGGAGTGAAAGCTGTAAAGTGTGTTGGTCTACAATGCTCTTGACTTGTCATACAGTAGTGTTTCACTGTTAAGGCCAACTTATACCGTTACACCAATGCAATGTGTTACACCAATGCAATTTGATATTCAGAATATAATTTGATACGTATAGGTGTGGAGATAATATTATCATCGAAGAATGTAGAATTAGTTATGACATAACAATATGTGCCATCACTCAACGTCTTTCGGATAACCTAAATACTTGAATATCCTCTGTTTTAACACCGCGTTCTGATATAAGTTCGGTTTTCGTAGATCTGTTCTTATTGATTTTGAGACTGTTACAGTTGATACAGATTCCTAAGATATGTGTGTTTTGCGATGCCTACTTAAAAAATGACCGAATCTTGTAATATATACTGCCAGGCAACATAAAGTATACACTCATGTTTTATGGTGGCTAAAAATGAAACAAACAAGTTATTCGATGGTGATGTATTTGATACGGGTATCATAGGCGATATACATACATCATATCGCCACGTATCTCACAACAAGTGACGTGCTCAAGAAAAATGGTGATCGCAATTTCATAGCAAAGGGGTTATGAAACAGGTATCGTCATGGTCAATTTGAGTTGGTTCACAGATACCAGACATTCTCAAAAGCTAATAAGACCACTACGCGCACCAATGCACGCACACACTCGCCGTCTCATCGATGTCGTCAGCGGCCAAATGATGTCATTTGGAAATCCGTTGTCACTCGACCCTCAACTGGGCTTTAAGCTGGTGACGGTTATGTGGTGGATAGGGACGCATAATCTGACGCGTTCACAGGGGTTGACGTCTGATGGGCTTTCAACGGATTATGACAAGCCTGTCCATTGGTTGGCACAAATTCTTCACCAAACCATCACCCAACGGCCACCATATGGATGTGTTTCCTGAGGTCAGCCTGGCGCCAACCGTTCTCCTGAGACGATAAACCCCGAGCACGACTAGCATTATGGAATAAGCAGAATCTGCTTTCGTCAGTAAAACACTCTCTGCCAGTCACGGATCTGCCATCGTTGTACTGGCATCGTTGTACATTGGTTCATTGATCAAGGACATTCCACAGAAGGGGTGGTTGACTCGAATACCTGCGAGACGGACACGTTGTAGCACAGTGTGTTGACTGATGCGACGCCCTAACGCTCTTGCAGCCGTTACCGTAGCTGAGATGAACCTGTTGCAAATGCAAAGTGCGCATCTACCGGCCATCCTATTGCGTCGTCACGAGTGGTGTGTCTGCCTTGTGTCCTGCCAATCTTTCTGCCGATGGTTGCACGTGTACAGAGGAAGTTTCCTACAATGTTTATTTCCTATGTCTCTCTCTCTCTCTCTCTTTATCTCTCTCTCTCTCTCTCTCTCTCTGTGATGTTTTGCGACTGGTTTTCAGTTGAGTAACTTTTGATAGAATTTGTAATGTCTTGATCAAATCCAAATTTCAAGAGCATAGTCTTTTGCCCGACAGTTTACATACTTCAATGCATTGCTATTCTTTTACAAACAGAATCATCGTTAATTTCAAATACAAATGCTGATTTATAAAAGAGTGAGTTAGTTTGACGCTGCCCTGAAAAGTATTTCTGATCCTTATATAACTATGGAAAAGTTAATCTCCTAATTATTATTAACTTCCTAAATATAAGATCAGAAATAATTTAATTTAATTAATTAAAATGATTAAATTGTGTATTCTCAAACCGAGAGGTGTTAGCGAAAGAAGGTTATACCCTTTTGAACGCCAAGACAGATTTAGATTCATTAGCAAAATTTCAGTAGTCAGTAGTCATATATTGTTTTAAGGAACGGTACTGTTCAGGGCAATCGAGTTTTCTCTTTCACTATCTGGAAAGGAAACGGATAAACTAGCTTTCTTTGCTTCATAAATGAGAGCAATTGTCAGCCATACAGAAGCTTTTTACCTAACGGCATTGTTTCCGTCCTAGGTAATGTTAACGGAATCAACTGAAATGATGTTGCTGGCCCAAGTGGTCGCATGAGGGGAATTACGCTTACAATAATCAAATCAGCTGAATACAACCGCCTTACGTCACTTTTGCTCGGAACCAACAAGTTTCAGTTCGGAATATTTAATTCTCAGACTTTTCCATCAAAAAATGGAACTGTATTGTATCCATGCTTTATAGAAGGAATTGTATTACCCGAACCTTTTTCTATAAACCTCGTTTCTTTACAAATCTATTTGGTGATTTTTTGCTTTTCTTACGAAGAAGAAGATAGCTAGAAATTTATATCCTTTGTATCCGGTTAGTACTGTAGCACTGTCGGCTCTTTTAACAAAGCTGGATGTTGATTTTGTACTAGAACCATAGTTTTACTGTATCCACTATACAGCTGCTTTGTTTATAACTGCTTCAAAAGAGGTTGTGACTGAAAGTCATCAGGTCTATTTATTGTTGGTGATTTTTCAACTATTTTATATCAAAGCTTTACAAAGACAGTGAATGCTGACTATTCTTATCTGATGTTGTACCGAATACGATTTTGTTAGAATGTTGCTCGATTTGATTTATCATTCCTTGTTTTAGCTTTTCTCGGTGTTTTGATTTCCTACCAATTTCACGTAATTCAACGCCACACAGCTCTAAACAGAAGGGCCGCAAAAAACGTCCAACACTTTGCTGCAGTGTTTTGCTTCGATTCACCCGATAAGACCCTTTATATCACATCTATTTATTCATCAAAGGTCTCCGAGTTACTTGGGTCAGCGTCAGTCGGCGAAAAGAAATCCTGTAGGATATTTATTGAACACCTATCCCCCCCCCCCCTATATCTGTAAGCTTAAATCAGTTCAACACCAGTTGGATTGAAACAACTAAAAGGTTTCCATACACGAACCGCTTGTATCAGAATTATTCCTTGTGCCATTAATAGTGATTGGTCTTCAGGCCTTGACAATGTACAAGTATTTCTTCCCGAGACAAAGCAGCATTTTGACTTACAATGTCTACCCATTTACTATTCTCTTACGTTTCGGCATGTTGATCAATAAATTGAGAAGAAACCGTGTTTATGGTTTGTTTAAACCTATTATATTCAGATTGAAATGGATTGGGAACAAGTGATCCAACTTGGGACACTCTCTCCATGAAACGTGTTTATAGTGCCTTGTAAGAGGGGACTATGTGCTACTGCTTACCTTACAGCAAACATTTCATAAGCAATGTATTATTTAACAACTCCACATTTCGCGGTAGACGACTCTTATTAGCATTGGAAATCATTGATATGTATAGCCCATAGGTTATTTCCCTATGCTTTTGTAACCATGGAGACATACACAAAAACATGCTGGTAACGTCAATATATATATTTAAATTTCATTTTATTTGAAATTTCAAACAGTTACACACCTCATCTAGGTCCCAAACTGCCTGTGCTGGTCGTAAGAGACGATTAGAGGATCGGGTGGTCAGGCTCGGTGACCTGGTTGATGATGTGTCAACATGTTTCGATGGCGTAATATCAATCACTGGTTTGTCTGGTTCAGATTTGCTTACAGGCCGAATAATATAGTTGGAATACTGCTGGATAAGGCGTTAAAAAACAAACAAACTAAACCGGAATCACGACACTGTATCCGGTCAGTCCAAGTTCTTCCTTGATAATCCATTGTATAACATCTCCATTTCAATTATGGTATTATTTTCAAAGAGAACTATAAATGAAAATGTCACATCAGGATATATCATGCCTGAATATCTCTCACAATGTCTAACAACCCGTTACTCCAAGTCAGACACTTTACACTGAGGAGAAGTGGACTTTGCAAGTTGCACTATCTGCCTGGGCTAGGGCTGGGACGGGTAACTCAGGTACCCGGGTCGGGTGGGTACTGAGTAGGACCCGGGTACCCACAGGACTACCCAGACCCGTGGTTAGTCACGTGATATATTGTTTGATGACAAAAATATTTTAGAACTCTATGGTTACACTGAAGTCACTAATGTTCGCATTTCTTTCTGACTATGCACCCATTCCTTCTGATTTTTCATATGTTGAATAAAGATATACCTTGTACCCGGGTTGTAAATTTGGACTCGTCCCAGCCTTTACCTGGGCCTATGCTTTGCTGGACGGAGGTGGATAACGTTTTTTAACGAAAGACTACATCTACTGAACGTTCCTTTCAACAGGCATGCCTCCAATTATTTTCATGTAAAGTTGAAACGAGTAAAATATCTTCCATGCACAAGCATAACATACACACCCGCGAGCACAAGCACGAAAGAGATGATATGGATGTTCGCGGAAATTTGTTTCGGGATAAATAGAAAGACGTCATCCCATATACAAAACCATCTACACAGAGTCTGCGTAGGGAATTCGCCTTTAACCAACTGTTAACACCAGTACTAATGGCCTAGTGTCTCCCAGTCTCGGACAGCGGTGTCTGGCGTTGTAAGTAAAGTAACACCGTTGAGTGACAAGTGTTTATTTTCGAGATTACCGATGTCGTATACGAGATTGCATGTGATCAGATCGGATCCGTCGTTTGGCGCTGTAAGGTGTGTTGGTCTATTTGGACTTAACTGTCGTCTTCTGTGATCCTTTCTATACTGCAGTCAGTGTTTCTAGAAAAAACGTGATGCTGTGGGAGGTTTTTAAATTCAGAATCACATTATTGGGGAATTAGACGAAGAGAGGTGAAACGGGGTTTACCTGCATAAGCGACCTGCATTTGTGTGTGCGTCTTTTTCTCTCTCTCTTGCCCATTTATGGTATTGAAAACGAAATATCCCCACATGTGCGAATGACAATTACAATACATGCAGTTAAAACCTCTTACATTGGACCATATTATATGAGTTTGATACTCTGTTCATGTTCAATATGATTCATAACAAAACACATGTGTTCACGAGAAATTATTTTGAATATACATAACTAGATCGTATCTGACAAGTAAAAATGAAAACATCTAAATACATTGAGATATATTAACACCGAGTCTATATACACCTAAGCTATTCATTGGGAATTATAACATACTGAAAAACAAGGGAACTAAGTTAGACAATAGACATGAGGATGATATATACTCTACAAAACATACGAAAACCAAAAGTGATTTAAGATATTTAATATATCATATAAATAATCAACAGATAGTAATCGATTGTTCAAAACTGACACACGTCATTGTCATTGACCCAGGCTCCATATGGCACACACGGAACAGTTGATTTTCGAGGTGAAGGTCATCTGTTCTCAATATCTTTTATGGCCACCGTTAGAGTCCAAAACTGACTGGCATCGTCGTCCCATGGAAGAAATGAGATCCCGAATTGTGGCCTGGGAAATGGTCACCCACTCTACCTGCAGTGCTTGTGCCAACTGTCGGAGGTTCTGTGGTTGTTGCTGACGTGCTCGCAGTCGTTGATTCAGTGTACTCCATAAATGTTCGATTGGGTTTAAATCAGGAGAACGATATTGCCCTATTTGTAGAGGTGGCCGTGGTGGTTCTGTCAACTAAGTGAGGTAGCTGTATGAATTTGTACTGTGCCCTATAGTAGCGATACGTGGTCGACCGGAACTAGGAAGGTCCCGTGTTGTCCTGTGTGTCTTATGACGGCTCCACAGTCTTGTAATGGTGCTTGGGGCTACTGGACAAAGCTGGCTACGGCCAAGGACAATTCTGCTATGTGCAGTCGGCCGATGGCGTTGTTGGGTTGGCCTTCCGTCAGTCGTGGCATATTTTCGCTGTTCGCTTGATGTAAGATTGTGATGGCATGCAAATGAAAACCCAACGTTATTATAGTCAGGCAAGTGATGTTGCATGTGCATGTCACGTTTGTGTGTTTCAGCACCAGACTCTCACGTGGTTGTGTTTTTGAGATTTTTCCATCTTTTCACCAAATTTCTGCATTACCGCATTCTTTTTCACACAAATCAATCCCAAGCCATGCAGAATGGACAAATTCATTTTTGGATTAATTTTGTATGGGTATCGGCAACACTCTGTCAGTTATTCTCGATTTTTACGGTTCTTTTACAGTCTAGCTGCAGTCGTCTTGGTTTTGGAAACGTTAACTGTACCAAGAAGTACACACGGTTAGGTGACTGAAAAGAAGCCTGTTACCATGATTCATGCAGAGTTATAGGGTACCTTCGGTGTATAGGAGATAGTTTTCCAGTGCTGCCAGAATGACAATATTAAAGAGGCAATCAGCCAACTACAGTTGTAGCGGATCACTAGTTGTGATCAGTTTGTAATGATGACATTGTATGACCGACCAGGCCAGATACGGGAACACCTAGTATTTGTATACACTCCCAAAGTTATCCACTAAATCCTTTGCAGTCATGACTTTTAGATATAATAATGCGTTTAATGTAATTTTGCCTTTTGTTCATAGCCACCAACTGGGCATCAATATGCCACCATTAGCCACATACTGGATGGTAAGCACCCCCTTTCTTGTAGCATCAATGACCAAATGATGCAGTTGGCTATTTGGACTTGTTCCATATGTTCACGTGCTTGTTGTTGACTTGCCTTTTGTCTTTACTTGTGTGAGGGACACCACAGGGGAAGGTTACGGTCGCCTTTTTGTGAACACCTGCTGTCATCACTAGTTGATGGTGATTCCTCTACACGTGTTGGTGATATAGTAGGGATTGTACAGTGAATATCTTTTGATTATGGAAGGGGTTTAGTTGCTTTTGGTCATCTGTAAAGAGCTTTTTTTCCTGTCCGTGTTTCTCCTTTCACCCTTTTCAGATTACTTCAAGTTTAGGCCATTTCCACACTAGTGTGGTCTGACATATTTTGAGAACGGTGATTTGTTCCGTTAATCCCAATCGATGACAAGTGAAGTCTAATTCCGCGACGTTAATATTCAAGGCAAACATAGGTATTTTTATGTTTCATTCTTTAGATAGGAAACGGACCAAACTGTTTATTTCTGCTGCATCAAATATGGTGAACGTTGTAATCACTCAATGTTTTGACATCTATGATTTTCAACTGCAAATATTCTGTCATTAGTCACGCAAACACTCAAATTCACTGTCATAAACTGTATTTAGGCAAATCAATATTTCGCTGAAACCTCGAGTCAAATAGAGGCTCTTACGTGTTTTATCGCCTTTTGTATAGTCACAGGCATCGCCCATCAGTTGTACACATGAGGAGATGATGGCTGAGCTGGCAGCAGGATGGGACTAAAGCGTTCAGGAATCAAGCAATTGAATAACATCTCATTACGACATGTTTGCTCGGAATCTACACCGTTGGGTCAAGGGTACCGATTTCTCAGATTTTGCAATCCGACCTAATGAACTAGTCACACTTGCTATATTCATCACCTAAATGTGTCATGGATATAACAATTAAGTATTCCGAAAAGTCCCGTGGTTCTTCGTGTCATCTTCTTGTGCATGAGTTATCAAAGAAAGTATCTTGATTTCGGCTTTCAAACAATATGAGTGCCACAGATGTAACGTTTCTGAATATTAAAATCATGCTATATTAATCTCTTGCCGCTATTTAGGTTAGAAATCCTTGACCAGTGACATGATAAAAGCGTCAAACTTCTGGTACACTCCAACATATATATTTTGTTTGTGTTTTGTTGTGTGTAACAGCTTGGAAAGAAAATGTACCTTAAACGTCACCAAATCTACCTAAACAATCAAATCTAATCTAATCTTATAAACTCAATCAAACAAATTTTGAACTTGATGTGTACACACACCATTCTAATCTAACTTCATTACGAAAATGTCCACGTTACTTTGTAGGCAGTTACATGATAAAACCGGAAATGTGTTAGGAATAGTTTAACAAATCATGAATTCTTTGAAGTAGCTTCTGTCTTTGTAGTGATTGAACGGCCTTCAACAACGCCTACCACCTCATCATCAAAAGCTGATTTACCAAACTGAATATACACCAGACATGTAGCTGAGGGTGTCATAGATTTTAATGGACATATTTCAAGTTTTCTTTTAAAAAGTGTCTGTCCAAGAGATAAAGAAATCCCAATCCACGTGATCCAACATGAAACCGGTCAAACTTGATTTTCTATGATGACCTGGCCAAAAAACGTTGATTATATCAAGACTGTTTGGGCTTGAGTCTTTATGTGTATTAAACGCCTTTACGTCACATCAATGTATTAATCAAAGGTCTTCACGTTTGCACCAGTCGGCGAAAAATGGCGCTCCTAATATTTATTGAACAAATATCCTCTCTTATATCAGTAAGATTTAACCAATTCAAGTGATGTTGGGTCATACTTGAAACGGTTTCAGGGTTCCTGTAAACGTGCACAGCTTTAGACATTGAACAAAGCTGTAGTGATTGGTCTTTGAGTTCTTCCTCTGGTCTAGACTTTGTTGAAGCAGGTTTCCACATAGCATACACGAATAAGCAGTCCAAGATTTATAGAAATATACCACTGCCCCCGATCCTGGGGAATCGAACATCTTTTCACGTCCTATAAAACAACGCCTTTCGGCCGATGATACTTGTTCTTTACTTTCACGCTCTCTGAGCAACTCAATCATTCAGTCCGCCTCACCTCTCATGCAAATCTTTTTTCTAGTCTCGTGTTTTTCTCTCTTATTCTCCCTCCCTCATCAGTAGCTGACTGTTCTCTTCTTTTACTGGAATTTATTGCTTCACACTACATTTAGGTCAGAAACAGGACGTGTAAGGAAATCGGTATCCTCATAGAAACTCTTCATCCAAAGTCATCACGAAAATCACTATTCATCTTATTCGCCCCATTAGTATAGAGCATCCCTGAGTTGGGATATAAATTCACACTCTCGCTCTACAAGATTTTGTTCAAAGTCAGACCCTCACTTGATGTGTTGACTGGGTGAGTGACAGAAGCCACTAAATTCGTTCATTTATCACCCTAATTGTACCATATATGCTTCTCTGGAGGAAGGTGTGCCGCCTATTAAAGTAAAATGTATGAAAGTTCTAAGACACCTTTACCCACTATCTATTCCATCCACTCAAGGGAAACGGAGGCTCGGGTGGCCCAGCTATTTAAGGCGACATATTTGCTGTTCACAGTTACTTTCCAGAAGCCCAACACCAACCTGTTTCTAGGTTTATAACTGCCATACCAGTGCACGTGGGTTTTTGCCAAAGTGGTTTACTCCCAAATTAAGCTGATACGCCGTGATATGACGAAAAAATTTCAAAGCAGAGTTAACCAAAATTATTCTCTCATAAGGAAACACGTTTTAATAATCCAAACACTGATTTTGACAACTGCCAACCAAGCAAAGAATTTTCATCATGCTGCTACATCCTACTTACTGTTTCTATTTGCTGAATGTCCATGGCTCAAGTTGACGAGATGCCTAGGCTGCGAGTCATGTACTTTGGCCGCATTAGAATATAGTTCCTTCATTGTCTTGAAAAACACCAGCCAGAATACTTGACATAGAGACACTGATTCTATTTTCCCACGCCGTTGATCATTTTATTTCATGACTTGTCTTATCGCTTGTCTTATCAATGATTCATCAACCGAGAGAGAAAATCGTAAATAATACTGTTTTCTATCGTAGACAAGCGTGCAGTGATAGACATGTACCCAGCAGTCAACATACAACGGCAGCCAGAAAAGTCTTTGGGTTTGGTTGAAACATATTTTACTCAGCGATAACAGGGATTCTGGATAACGAGTCACCGAATATATTTACAGCAAACTGTACAACTTCTTTGAGAGGCATTAAGAAGTTGGAGTTCTAAGTAAGGATATGATATATGGAAGAACAACGTCTTTAATATAATTAGGGTTACGTTTCAATGTAGGTTCTAACACCGTTGTCAAGTGATATCACTTACTTGATAACGGTGTTAGAACCTACACCGAAACGTTGTTCCTAATTGTAATAAAGAAGTTGTTCATCCATATATCTTATCCTTACTACATACGTGCAAGTACAGACCAGTGGTTGAGTCCAAATCAACTGTGCACAGTGTGAGCAATGCTCAACGTCAGTTAGGTACGATGACACACATCGTAAAGGTGAGTCATGGAAGGTGAGTCATGGTGAGTACATGGTGGGTTCATGTCAGTGGACTCTGGACACACCAGTTCAGCCTTGTTATCAGCAAGAAAGGGTCTTCTTAATGGCCCTCCATACACTTACCATTTCATCGTTCCGGTTGTCCTTCTACTAGTCACATCATTTACGACACGAATGACGTACATCTGTCTTGTATTTCCGGATTTCTCCGGGGCCTAGTATAGGTAGAATCTTAACGTCATGTAGATGTATTAAAATATATCCTTTAATTACAAAGCCCAATACTAATACCACAGGGGCGTCCATAACATTTAAAATTCTGATATTTTATATGATATTCTGGAACAGTATACATTTGCTCCAAATGTCAAAGGGACAATCTTAATTATATACCGTTGAAACCAAGGATTGATTCCAAAGTGAAGACTCCCGGAGAGTTTTGGGAAAACAAACAAAATCGTTGGTCGCGGTGGTCTTGCTTCGTGGTACAGTAACCTTCAGGCCGTTATTTAACCAATAATGTAAACATATACCATCAAACTGACAACAGTTATAGATATCTATTTTGTTTAAAGAAATTCGGTTGGCACATAAAAACATGTCATAACTAAACATAATCACACATATTGATGTAACTTTAACCCTAAAAGTGTAGATAACTTTGAAAACGTCAGTGGCATGAGGTTATCTTACAACCCCTTCCATTCTATTCTAGTAAATGTATAGCCACGTGTGTAAGAACTTTTGTTAACGTGGATCACGCCTGAATAAAATTAAGAAAATGTTCCGCAACCAAGCAGGGGAATATCGCACATTTAAAATAAAATCAATGCGTATTCATTGAATATATCAGGAAAAACACACGCTGTGTTTATGGGCGACATAGAGGTATCCTAGTCGTTGCCCATTTTATATGATGGATATGACACGGTAGGAATCAATATGAGCGACATGTCAAGAAATCTATATCGTCTCCTTCAGAAATATGTCATGTCGTGTCATCATGAGGTAACCTCAGCACCAACTAATTATCTTCGACATTGATGCTGGGAATAACTTGTCTGCCATCGTCGGCGCCCCATTGTTTCATCAACATTTATTCCTAACATCTGATTCCTCGCCAAACCTCGACATCTAAGCGTCTTGAAAGTGTGTGTTAAGTCCGTGCCTGCGTGCAGGGTACACTATCAGTGTCGTTCATCCCGCCGTCGGAGACATCAGATTATTGATCAACGTAGCCTTTCTGACAAATTGCACCAGAGAATATATATGCATATGCATACCCACGTCGAGCAGACCCCTATTTACTTGGAAGTCATATTACACTGACTGTATGATAAGGGATGACATTGTATTGCTCATGTCATTTATTGATAGAGGCCATTACACTTCAAAGACACAGACACTGGATATTGGGATAAAGGAATTGGTACTTAGAGATACTTTGATGGAACTGCCGCATACTGAACAGCAGTTATCTGCGAAAAGTATGTTGTACTGATTGAGTATTAAGTATTGATTGAAAGGCTTTTTTCAGTATTGGTCCAATTATGTTTGTCTTGTAGTGTAAATATTTATCTGAATGTCTGGAATATTCCACCTACATAAATTTAGAATAGCTACGCTCCTCTGTGAGCAATCACTGTCTTCCTGTGCCTCCTTTCCATCGGATTTCCTTGACGAGATTAACTTACCGTAACATCAGTCTTGGTAAGAGAGCAGCATCTCGTGAACAGCAAATGTACTTTGCGGCACCATTTGTGATAGACGTCAACGTTGTGACATCCCCAAGGTCGTTGACGTATCCCGTCTGTCGCCGAGTCAGCCTAAGCCCCTTTCCCCCATCTCTCCCCTCCTGCACATACAAAACGTTCCCCTTAAGTTAATGGGGACCCAAAAATCAATACCAGCACCCTCGCTCTGTGGAACCGGCAGCAAGGACATTCGTCTCTGAGCCTCGCTGTGCTGGAGTCGTTCCTAGTTCCATGTTATCAACTTCAGCATGGTTATATAAGATGTTTAGAGAGCGCATCACGGACGCCATGGACAAGGTAAGGCTGTTCTACTTGTGGAATTAATTTCACCCCAATCAAGTTGTGGGTGACATGGATTGTCAGTGTTGCGCATCTATCCATTCTGACAGTTCTTGGCAATGGTCGATGGCACGTTTGTAGCATTCTGGCACTTTGCGGTGGTACAAGGCACGAGGGAAGACGTTCTCCGTTCGTAAATGCTCTTGTTGGAAGGAATGGTTTATTTCTTACAAATTTTACGTATATAAAGAACACCTTGACCTATGACATTGCTGGGTGTTGATGTGAATGTCTGAATTCCGTGAATTTTACCAAAACACTCAGGTCTGCACACGATTACTATTACACTCTGTCCTTCTCATGTCACACAGCCTGAAATAAGTTGCTAGTTTTAATACATGGTCACTGTTACATCAGGCAGCGCACTGTCTGATAAACTAGCAAACGTTTTCTTTGAAAATGCATGGCGCTTGGTGGTTTGGTAAATGTCGCATATCAAGCCATGCCTGTAGAGTTGCCACTTGTTGCCTTACAGTTCAAACATTAAAGGTTTCCTGTTGAATAGGTCCCTCTTCCTTCGTCCTACAGAGTTGTTGTAATCTGGTAGTACTTTGGCTTGTTCTTGCCTGGAAGAAACCAATTATTTGTTATTGTAATTATGGTAATCCATAACATTTGGTGAACATCAAACAGTTGTTTGGTGTTAATAACATTGCCATTATTTGATCATTCTAATACTGCCTTTATTTAGTGATCATAATATTACCGTTTTTTGGTGGTCAAAACATTAACATTATTTGATGATCATAACATTACCGTTATTTAGTTATCATATTATTTCCGTTATTTGGTGATCATAGTATAACCATTATACGGTGATCATAACATTAAAATTATTTGGTGATCATAATATTACCATTATTTGGTGATCATAACTTTGAAATTATTCGGTGATCATAACAACACCATTATTTGGTGATCATAATATTACCATTATTCGGTGATCATAGCATTACCATTATTCGGTGATCATAGCATTACCATTATTCGGTGATCAAAACAACACCATTATTTGGTGATCATAATATTACCATTAATATTACTTGGTGATCATAGCATTACCAATCTTCGGTGATCAAAACAAAACCATTATTGGGTGATCATAACATTACCATTATTCGGTGATCATAACAAAACCATTATTGGGTGATCGTAATATTACCATTATTCGGGAATCATAACAATACCATTATTGGGTGATCGTAACATTACCATTACTCGGTGATCATAGCATTACCATTATTCGATGATCATAGTATTAAAATTATTCGATGATCATAACATTACCATTATTTTGTGATCATAAAAATACAATTATTCGGGAATCATAACAATACCATTATTCGGTGATCATAACATTACCATTATTCGGGGATCATAACAATACCATTATTCGGTGATCATAACATTAACATTATTTGGTGATCATAACATTACCGATATTTTGTCATTGAAACACTACCGTTATTTGCTAATCATAACATTTCCGTAATTTTCTGATCATATCAATACCGTTCTTTAGTGATCATAACATTAACGTTAATTGGTCATCATAACATTAACGTTAATTGGTCATCATAACATTAACGTTAATTGGTCATCATAACATTATTTGCTCGGATTGGCAAAATCAAAACAGGGGACTTGTTAAACTTAGCCATTCCGTTCCACTAATTTACACACCTGGGTTAGAAATAAGAAGAGACCAGTGGAATCTCCTCATTTGTTTCATATTTAGATATATGCATAAAGTTTCAGAGTGACAAAAAATATCTACAAGGTTGTATGACAGGATGTATGACTATTGGAAACAATATTCCGCCGACTCTGGCTCAAAAGTTATTTCATCAGGGATACGACATTCAAGGCCTTAGTAAGCTTTCAAAGAGTTTTACGATTGGACGCATCAGTGACAAATATGATGTCTGATGTAATTTTCTATTTTCATTTGTACCATATGTTATATTTGTACCCGTGTTTTTTTTTATAGATGAACAATTATCTTGCCTTTGCATGTGTTTGTGACGTGTACCACAGGTTAGGCATTATACGCTCACATTTCGCGAACACCTGTTATCATCAATATTGGCAGTGATTTATAAACACATAATTATGCTATAGTCAGAAACGTACAATGGGCCATTATGATTATTGAAATGGTTCGGTCGCTTTTATTTTTGTGATAATAAAATTAGGATTAATTGGTGAGAATAACTTTACCGTCACGTTGCAATTCATAACATTACCGTTATTTGATGAATTGGTTAGTGCAGTTATTTCGTAAATTTGTCATTGCTGACATTTGCTAGGAGACAACATCAACATTTTTTGTAGCCCAAGAGACGAATCCTTTATAGAATATAAGACATCTGTAATTGATAGAACATAATATTTATGACATTTTACTCTATAAGTATAATTTTTGTTTGGTTGTACATGATGTTTCTGTTCTTTTGTTGTGTGTGTGTGTATATATATGGATTGTGAGTACTGGACGTAACCTGAATGTTGGCGAGAGACAACTATTTGCTAATGACTGTATGCTAATGGTTATTGCAATGCTACCGGTAGGGAGTACCATCATGCCATTATTGTCGGGTAGCGCAAGGTAACGTATCGGTGTTTCCAGTATTTATGCCACAATTTCGTTTCAAATATAGTTCATATGCTGACATCAACAACACCATCATGAAATGAAATAGCGTATAAAGGTATAAAGATCTTTTGACGCATCACATATTCAATTCATGCGGGCGCCTAGCTGCCACGTTATAAGCAGGTGATTAATGCAAGTTGAATAATGACCAAAAGATTCGATTCGTCTAATTCTAAGCTGCAATACCCCAAATGATGTAAACTAGTCAATCAAAATACATTCCCCGCTCAAGCTCAATTCGACGATCAAAACTGGATTTGACTGTTCCTCCTACAAGGCTTTCATATCGATTTTAATACTTTCCCGGGATTACATGTGGCATAGTACAGTTGGATTTGAGCAGTGCTGCCGCGTGTCGTGCCAGTCCCCCCGGGAGGGTCCGTGTTGTTCGCTGGTTATGAAACTCTGCTGCTGTCACAGCTGCACCCGTTATCAAACAAACCCGGGGGTAATGAAGCTATTGACATCAACGTCTACATAAAAACATCTTCCTCCCGACGTTGCCTCCCACATGCGGTTTCGTCGTGCTTGGAGCTGTTTAATTAAAGGCCAGTTTTTTAAATGAATGCCTTGCGAGGACAGATTGGGTGGATGCATTTCCCTTTTCGTGTATTTCGCAAGTTTTAAGAAATCGAAATGCGAAATTTCGACAGGTCTCTGATCATACAGCATACCAGATGTTGTAAAAAATAATAAATTAAGCCATTTTGGTTGCTCTGCAGGTGTAAGAAACGGGGCAACCCGGCTTTGGATGCAATAGTGGAGCGAGTTAGTATATGATAAGAAGGAATGGTATTTACTTTTCACCTGATAAATACACTTAAATAGACGGATCCGTTCTTCTTCACTTTTACATCATATTGGTTAGTAGAAGACATATACAATTGGAAAGAAAAACGGGAAGTTGTGTTTTGAAAAATTGATATATATTGTTTGAAAGGGGAAAGAAAAGACATAGTACTGTTGCCTATTTACCGTTATGTTTTATATAACCTGTCGATACTACTGTTGGAAGTGAAAAAGTGAAGATACATTAATGTTGCCTATTTACTGTTACGTTTTATAACATTGTAGTTGATATTTACTGATGCAAGTGAAAAGGTGAAGATATAAAATGATGTCTATTTACTGTTGTATTGAATAATCGGCTGATCACTGATGGAAATTATAGCATGTAGTGTGTTCAAAACGTTGCCGACCAATTGTTCGGGCACATACAGAAGTTAGTACCGCCCTTACTAAACATATCCTTACTGTTACTAACTTTTTCTTATCAGTAAAACGTATTGTTATAAGTTGATTACTAATCGAAACGCGAAGGTTAACACAGAATTCGGCACGTAAAGACCTAAATTGTGAAATCAATAAATAACCACACAAGATCAATGAATAATTAACAATCACGTTGCAACACACAGGGTTATGTTGAAAAGTATAAAAAGCAATACAATGGGTCACAATATGTGACAGCAGCAATGAAAAAAACAACCCAAACTACACAAGTCACACGATTGTCCAGAAATAGCTTCAACTACAAACATGTACATATGTAAGGGATGTAACTCTAAATTACTAGATGTCAGGGTCACTACCAAAGCGGATATTGTACGAGCGCCTCGATCAATTTGCTGCCATTTACAATCAACAGTACTGCCTAAAGATAACAATACTACTGCCACACAACAGTATCACGCACTATGAATTGGGGTTGGAGATGATGTCTGTATTCAAACCAAGATTTCAAGATGCGGGTATAGGGAGTGTAGCCACAAGGTTAAAGCGTTCGCTTGTCACGCCAATGACACGAACAAGGTTTGAAATCATTGTTAAATCCCGCCATTATACAGCTTGAATACTGCTCAAAGCGGAGGAAATCTAACTCGTATACAGAAAGTGGCAAATAATGATGGCCTACGTTCAGTGCTAAACCACTGGACAGTATACAGACTCCGTTATGACCTCGTTAGTTCGAGTGAGTGAATTGTGCTTAACACCACAGTTGGCAACATACAATCTATTTCAAATTGGTATAAAAATAGCCGAATCTGGGTCACTCAGGTGTCTAAAATCATAAGCAACGAACCATATCATTGACTAAGATAACGCATAATTAGAGTCTGACTACGGATAACCGTTTTAAGCGGCTCAGACGACAAGCACGATGTACTGACGACACATTCTGACCCGGGTTATACACAAGGGTTATAATACAAGACCGCGAAACAAACACAAAATCTCCACTTTAAAAAGACATTCATCTGGACCAACACGAACCGACTAAGCTATTGAGAGTGGTATGTTTCCAGTTTCACCAAACGAACAAATACATGTTTTAATGGGAATTCACTTAACTATATCATATTTTATTCCACTTTAGGCCAAGTTCACACAGTGCCGATTATGGCTCCCGTTTTAGATCAGACAGTGCTACGACACGAAAGTGAAAGAGTCCGATTGCTGTCCTCAATTATCTGGAATGTCCTATCATTGTCTGAACGCAGTCGTATACGTTCGTTACAGTGTCCTACGGACCGGGAAAGGTCGACTGAGGTCGGCCAAGCGCTCCCGACAGTATGGTGCATCCCGTCACATTCGGGAAACTCAGCCGATTTTGTCCAGTCGAATTACAAACGTGACTATTTGGTGACAGATTCTGCTGTATCGGATCAAAATCGTAACAGTGTCCTGTGTTGTCTGGACGGTGTCCTGTGGATCGGGACGGGACAGATTCGGTCGTTTTTTTACCATGCGAAAGATACAAATTTCGATTGAGAAAGGGAGAATCGGGAAGAATTCGGCTGGAAACGGCTGAATAGGGACGCTTCCTGAACAATATCTGATCGTTTGTGAATTTCCTGCCACGAATCACAGGATCTTCATCAGACTTTTGACAAATTTTAATCGGGAATGGTCAAGGACGGCAGTAAAAATCCTGAATGTGTGTCTGAGCCCTTATAGCTATGAGGAAATACGTCTAGGCCTGGAACTGGACCAGGAAGATTTACGTTGAGGAAATCCATTGAAACACTGGATTTGTTGTAATTATCTTCTCCAATGTTTGGAAGACTTTCATCGTTAGCAGATTAACACGGGGCTACAATATCTGTGAGATAATACCCTTGTTTATAGTTGGCCATGAGGCTCTAGCCGACATGTATGTATCGGCGCCGTATCTAATCTCCACACATTCAACAGTTGTGGATCTGGGGAGACGTTACAAGAAAAAAACAACTCATAGAGAATTAATACAATGAAACATGTTTTGAATGAGCTAAACTATAATGTTGCTTAATGTATTTGTATCCTGTAGCTATATGTTATATATCTCACAAAAGAGAATTCATTCATTGTAATTGTTCTGGAACGAACGAACGAACGAACGAACGAACGAACGAATGAATTAATTGTTTCCTCCCATGAACAGAAGAGTTACAACGAAGTTATATAATTATATTATAATTATTTAAAATAAATGTGTGAACGTGTTATCCTTGAACTAATATCCACCACCGATATTTCATATTCACTGTATTAGACAAACATAATGTCCAAGACGTTTTTCAATCTATACCAATAATATGAGAATTCCATCAAAATAAAATGGCATGTTTATTCATCAAAACCACCAGGTAACAATACAAGCATGTTTTCGTCACCTATCATTTTAAGTGACACATTCACAAGTCAATATCACATGATAGTCATAGTCACAGGCAAATCTGACCTGTAAAGATTTGGGTTAGAACAGGTCTTCAGCAACCCATGCTTATCATAAGGGGCGATATGCTTGGTGTAAGAGGCGACTAACGGGATCGGATGGTCAGGCTCGCTGACTTGGTTGATGCATGTCATCGTATCCTGATTGGGTGGATCAAAGCTCATGTGACAATCACTGAATTCTCCGGTCCAGACTCGATTATTTACAAACCGCAGTCATATAACTGGAATATTGCCGAGTGCGGTGTTAAACAACAAACAAACACAAACAAATCTCTTGTATAAAGGACGTCCACGTGAAACTTTAGGCCCAGATCCAATCTTTCTAACGAAATTGAAGTTAATCTCGCCATAGAGCATGTCTTCACTCACATTGTACTGGTGTGGAATCTGTGTATTTGTATCCCCTAGCTTTGGGGTTGTATCTCCCACAATAGAGCATGTCTTCACTCACATTGTACTGATGTGGAATCTGTGTATTTGTATCCCCTAGCTTAGGGGTTGTATCTCCAACAATAGAGCATGTCTTCACTCACATTGTACTGGTGTGGAATCTGTGTATTTGTATCCCCTAGCTTAGGGGTTGTATCTCCAACAATAGAGCATGTCTTCACTCACATTGTACTGGTGTGGAATCTGTGTATTTGTATCCCCTAGCTTAGGGGTTGTATCTCCCACAATAGAGCATGTCTTCACTCACATTGTACTGGTGTGGAATCTGTGTATTTGTATCCCCTAGCTTTGGGGTTGTATCTCCCGGAATAGAGCATGTCTTCACTCACATTGTACTGGTGTGGAATCTGTGTATTTGTATCCCCTAGCTTAGGGGTTGTATCTCCCACAATAGAGCATGTCTTCACTCACATTGTACTGGTGTGGAATCTGTGTATTTGTATCCCCTAGCTTTGGGGTTGTATCTCCCACAATAGAGCATGTCTTCACTCACATTGTACTGGTGTGGAATCTGTGTATTTGTATCCCCTAGCTTAGGGGTTGTATCTCCCACAATAGAGCATGTCTTCACTCACATTGTACTGATGTGGAATCTGTGTATTTGTATCCCCTAGCTTAGGGGTTGTATCTCCAACAATAGAGCATGTCTTCACTCACATTGTACTGGTGTGGAATCTGTGTATTTGTATCCCCTAGCTTAGGGGTTGTATCTCCCACAATAGAGCATGTCTTCACTCACATTGTACTGGTGTGGAATCTGTGTATTTGTATCCCCTAGCTTAGGGGTTGTATCTCCCACAATAGAGCATGTCTTCACTCACAGTGTACTGGTGTGGAATCTGTGTATTTGTATCCCCTAGCTTAGGGGTTGTATCTCCCACAATAGAGCATGTCTTCACTCACATTGTACTGATGTGGAATCTGTGTATTTGTATCCCCTAGCTTTGGGGTTGTATCTCCCACAATAGAGCATGTCTTCACTCACATTGTACTGATGTGGAATCTGTGTATTTGTATCCCCTAGCTTTGGGGTTGTATCTCCCACAATAGAGCATGTCTTCACTCACATTGTACTGGTGTGGAATCTGTGTATTTGTATCCCCTAGCTTAGGGGTTGTATCTCCCACAATAGAGCATGTCTTCACTCACATTGTACTGGTGTGGAATCTATGTATTTGTATCCCCTAGCTTTTAGGGTTGTATCTCCCATAATAGAACATGCCTTAACTGACATTGGGCTAGCGTGAAATTTATTTATGTTTGTACAGTTAGTAGATAGGTCTACTTTATTAAAAAAGTCAAAAGTGTTTATTGTACAAAGGCCAACGGCCCATATACAATGCATATGTACAGATGAAAATTCAATTCACGGACAACATTGTTTGTGAAAAAGTAGTTTCTGACATGACTCCAAGCCACCGGTAATATTCAGGTAAACAGTGAAGTTCCGTTTATCCAGACAGTACCACTCCTATACACGTATATGAAATCATCGGGAGGAATGAACCTCCATCGGGGCTTAGACTTGTCTCTTACATTAGATTCATGACTTTCCCAACATTTATCTGCCTGTTGAGCAAACTCCCATGTGTACGTAAACTTGTCTCACATTTTGTACATGACTTTAGTCGTCCGAGAAAACGGGGTTTTACACCTCCAGTGTATCCTTCCCCGACGAGTTGGGTCGTTGCTAATTTTGTCAACCAGTTGATTGGATTGTTCCTAGGCACGCTGTTATGTTGCAGACACACCCACAACTTCGGGGAAACCCAAAACGCAGGGTATACAATATGTCGCGTGTAAACTATCGTTTGTTCTCATATTTTCCCATGTTGATAAATATACAAGGCAATCAGAGTAGGAAATTGGAGTCTTGGATTTTTCCGAGGCGCATTTTCTACAGAGTTTTCGTGCACTCATATTATTAAAATAGAATGACCTTTGTAAAAAAATATATTCTGAATCGTCTATCAGAGACTGTCACTTCATTCTAATACATCTGAATATTTTTTGTCTCTATTACTGGGTAAAGTAATGGTGATCGCTCCACGTCATAGGCAACAGGCAATCATATCAGAACAAAACAACATTTGTAGATCAGTGTTAGTTACTACGACATTCATCACCATAATATATACACCAGAAATAAACTTTAAAAAACATGAAAGGATTAGTCTGTATGATCAGTTAAGTTTTGGGCACCGTTTGTTTGCTTGCTTGCTTGTTTGGCAACTGGGTAATATCTGCCACCTAAACATGGTCATAAGATGCCTGGCCACAATTTCATGCAAGGAAAGAGTACCATCAAACATTAATCATAGTAGGGGGTACACCCACATTAAATACTCTCGGTTTCAAAAAAAGTTAAGTGCTATCCAAGCTACATTTAACATAATCCTACATTGATGGATCAATAATAGTTCATGTTTACTATATTGTGGTAACGGAAATAGTTAATCGATATTTAACGGATGCCGATATTTATATAGTAACACTTAACACTACGTCTTCTATACATCTGATTTCACCAAATGCAAAAAACAATGTTTCCACCAAATGTAACGTCAACAGACGTTGAGTATTTAACGATTCTCAAACACAATTTCAGTTCCTATTTGACGACTGAGTAGCGTTGTTCTTTTTTATCTGCCCACTATTCTTTTTACTTATCAAAGTAGACCATACATGTGCTCTTTGTGTATGTAAGGTTTTAGAAACTGATTTTTAGCAAGCATTATTTGTACTAAACACAAAGTGATAACGTCGAGTAACTAGCGTCCTTTTTGACCCGCCATGTTTTTTCGGCAACAGTAAACGAAGTGGCTGTCATTTTTGAAACATGAAAATGAATGGATTGTTTTTAGGTTTGTTCGCAGTTGGGTTGTCTAATGGACTCTTTACACGGTAAAGAAGACATCGGTGGGACAAACACAGATTACGTGAATTTTTTAATTCACAGCGGATCGCTTGTCAAATGTATAACGGAGAGTTGTGTTAACAAGTTTACGTTTTGGCACGCAGCCAGACCAAAGACAGGAAGTGTGCTGAAAATTTGATATTGACTGTGAACAGAGACATCCTTTCTCGGGTTTGGTTTTTCTACCGCATAGTCTTCATGTTCCACAAGAATATATCCAGGCCTGGTTTTGTAAATGGTGAGACGCTGACTGACGTCATTTGTCGTGTTGTGTGTTTGTTTCAGACACAATGTGTGCTTATTAATAGTCGTTGTGTTTTGTTCCTTTGACAAGTATTTAAATCTGTCTCCTTATTGGACATGTTTGGACTTTTTGATTACACGTTTATATACGTCAAACACTTTGCAACAGTTGTTGACATTTTTCTATATGGAAAAGAAATTAAAAACGTCTATCAGAAGGAAATAATTAAATGTCGATCACAGAGATTTGGCAAGGTATATCTTTTCTAAGAGTGAAGGGGGGCCCTGCCAAAAACTGAATAAGATAAGACTTAATTCTTAACTTGTTACTTTTTCTGAAGCTCACTCACTCACTCAAACATTCACTCACTCACAAACACAAACTCCCTCAAACACCTACTCACTCACTCACTCACTCGGTACAATACCTCAATCACTGTTTTCGTGAAGATCAATTGGACTGAATTATGTTACAAGCGCGTGGCGTGTTTCTCACGCAGTCAGTCATCCTAATAATATTTACGGAAAGTATAATTTGGGAAAGAGCATCCTTAATGAACTACCCATTTGGCCTTACATGCGATGTTCTCTGATATTAGCATCACATGACTGTACCTCTGGTATACAGTTTGCACACTGTCTTCATGTAACAAACAAGGAACCATAATGCATGCTTTGACCTTGTTTCATTGGGATCCAACTCACAAGATGGGACAAAATCTGTCAATGGTTCATATGCGGTGTGCCAAATTGATGGACATCTGCTCCTGGCATGGTGTGTCAAATTGAGGGGCATCTGTTACTTTGTGGTGTGCTAAATTGATGGACATCTGCTACTGGTATGGTGTGTCAAATTGATGGGCATCTGTTACTGGTATGGTGTGTGTAACTGATGGGCATCTGTTACTGTGTTGGTGTGCCAAATTGATGGGCATCCTGTTCTGATGTGAAATGCCAAAATGATGGGCATCTGTTACTTTGTTGGTGTGCCAAATTGATGGACATGTGCTTCTGGTGTGGTATGCCAAATTGATGGACTACCGCTACTGGTGTGGTGTGCAAAATTGATTGGCATCCTCTTCTGGTGTGAAACGCCAAACTGATGGGCATCTGTTACTCTGTAGTGTGCAAAATTGATGCGCATCTGCTACTGTCGTGATATGTCAAAGTGGTGGTATATGCTACTGTCGTGGTATGTCCAAGTTATGGCATCTGCTATTATTGTGATATGCCAAATTGAGGGGCATCTGTTACTGTGTGGTATGCTAAATTGATGGACATCTGCTCCTGGTATGGTGTGTCAAATTGATGGGCATCTGTTACTGGTATGGTGTGTGTAACTGATGGGCATCTGTTACTGTGTTGGTGTGCCAAATTGATGGGCATCCTGTTCTGATGTGATATGCCAAATTGATGGGCATCTGTTACTTTGTTGGTGTGCCAAATTGATCGGCATCCTCTTCTGGTGTGAAACGCCAAACTGATGAGCATCTGTTACTCTGTAGTGTGCAAAATTGATGCGCATCTGCTACTGTCGTGATATGTCAAAGTGGTGGTATATGCTACTGTCGTGGTATGTCCAAGTTATGGCATCTGCTATTATTGTGATATGCCAAATTGATGGGCATCTGTTACTGTGTGGTATGCTAAATTGATGGACATCTGCTCCTGGTATGGTGTGTCAAATTGATGGGCATCTGTTACTGGTATGGTGTGTGTAACTGATGGGCATCTGTTACTGTGTTGGTGTGCCAAATTGATGGGCATCTGTTACTGTGTTGGTGTGCCAAATTGATGGGCATCC
Organism: Haliotis cracherodii; assembly: GCF_022045235.1. Classification (NCBI taxonomy): domain Eukaryota; kingdom Metazoa; phylum Mollusca; class Gastropoda; order Lepetellida; family Haliotidae; genus Haliotis; species Haliotis cracherodii. Next base: position 36,385,865 of record NW_027266264.1, read on the forward strand.
TGTTCTGATGTGACATGCCAAATTGACGGACATCTGTTACTGTGTTGGTGTGCCAAATTGATGGACATCTGCTACTGGTGTGGTGTGCCACATTTATAGGCATCTGCTTTTTGTGTGGTATGCCACATTGATGGACATCTGCTACTCGTTTGTGTGCCAAATTGATGGGCATCTGCTTTTTGTGTGGTATGCCACATTAATGGACATCTGCTACTGGTGAGGTATGCCAAATTGATGGGCATCTGCTTCTGGTGTGGTATGCCAAATTGATGGACATGTGCTTCTGGTGTGGTATGCCAAATTGATGGACTACCGCTACTGGTGTGGTGTGCAAAATTGATTGGCATCCTCTTCTGGTGTGAAACGCCAAACTGATGGGCATCTGTTACTCTGTAGTGTGCAAAATTGATGCGCATCTGCTACTGTCGTGATATGTCAAAGTGGTGTTATATGCTACTGTCGTGGTATGTCCAAGTTATGGCATCTGCTATTATTGTGATATGCCAAATTGAGGGGCATCTGTTACTGTGTGGTACGCTAAATTGATGGACATCTGCTCCTGGTATGGTGTGTCAAATTGATGGGCATCTGTTACTGGTATGGTGTGTGTAACTGATGGGCATCTGTTACTGTGTTGGTGTGCCAAATTGATGGGCATCCTGTTCTGATGTGATATGCCAAATTGATGGGCATCCGTTACTGTGTTGGTGTGCCAAATTGATGGACATCTGCTACTGGTGTGGTGTGCCAAATTGATCGGCATCCTCTTCTGGTGTGAAACGCCAAACTGATGAGCATCTGTTACTCTGTAGTGTGCAAAATTGATGCGCATCTGCTACTGTCGTGATATGTCAAAGTGGTGGTATATGCTACTGTCGTGGTATGTCCAAGTTATGGCATCTGCTATTATTGTGATATGCCAAATTGATGGGCATCTGTTACTGTGTGGTATGCTAAATTGATGGACATCTGCTCCTGGTATGGTGTGTCAAATTGATGGGCATCTGTTACTGGTATGGTGTGTGTAATTGATGGGCATCTGTTACTGTGTTGGTGTGCCAAATTGATGCGCATCTGTTACTGTGTTGGTGTGCCAAATTGATGGGCATCCTGTTCTGATGTGATATGCCAAATTGACGGACATCTGTTACTGTGTTGGTGTGCCAAATTGATGGACATCTGCTACTGGTGTGGTGTGCCACATTGATAGGCATCTGCTTTTTGTGTGGTATGCCACATTGATGGACATCTGCTACTCGTTTGGTGTGCCAAATTGATAGGCATCTGCTATTGTGTGGTATGCTAAATTGATGGACATCCGCTACTGGTGTGGTGTGCAAAATTGATTGGCATCCTCTTCTGGTGTGAAACGCCAAACTGATGGGCATCTGTTACTCTGTAGTGTGCAAAATTGATGCGCATCTGCTACTGTCGTGATATGTCAAAGTGGTGGTATATGCTACTGTCGTGGTATGTCCAAGTTATGACATCTGCTGTTATTGTGATATGCCAAATTGATGGGCATCTGCTACTGATGTGGTATTCCAGATTGATAGGCAACAACTGTCCGTGCAGTATACCAAAACAGCAGATTCGGAAAAACTGCCCATGCCTTTGTTAGTTTTGAATAAACCTTTGTTAAAATATAGATACTCTATGAATGTGGGATTTTGAATATAAGTTGGCCCGATTGGTCATCTGACAAGAATCCAATGAGCGAATTGTGAGTTTACTTTACCACAATAGCATTGGAGTGATATTATATAATACTCATACAATACAATACGACTCTAAGGCCATTGTGTATTGGAAAGAGAAATGTCATACATTTAGCTTGGAGGTTTCTAATCTATCACCATGTTATGTTGTGCTATAGAAGGACAATACACAGACTCCTTTTTGAACAATAACGTGAGGATTATATGGTACTGCTTGTTCACCTCTTTAGCGTTAATACAAGATAACCCTGAAAACGGATTGAGCGCCTTGTCCACATTGAAACTGCATAGGAAACCAACCGTGTAATATATGCACTTCGACTTGTTTCCTTACAATGAAAGCTATGGAATATATAGATTTTTGAAATATATGCCCACTGACATGTATCTATACTATGTTTACATTACGAATAGTCAAAGAACTGCACAGTTGTGTGACGACACGGTCTATAATATGAAAGGATATACTTTTTACTGCTTGGCGATTCTGCTGGGGAATGTGTTTACAGGCTAACCGAGTTTGTGTGGTCCATACTTAAAAATGCAACCAACTATGATTCATGAAATTGTTGATACAGAACAGCAAAATCAACTGAACAATATATGTTCATGAATAATTACGTCGTGACCAAAGAGGCCGGATTTGACCGGATTTTTTCAATTTAAAAAATGTCGAGGGTTGAAGTAATCAAATTCACGTTTATTCAACCAGTGTTGACTTTGTTTAACACCGAATGACGTTGATGGTTTCTGCTAAAGCTGGTGCAACCCTTGGGAGAATCACATGTCTTTAATAATTCAAACAACACTTCACGATCGCCGCATTTCCTTCTCGTTGAAGAACAAAGTAATTGATTTAATGTCTCAAACTAAACTGAACGTTCTTGAATATCGAGACGAAGTACTGTTGATAGTCAGTGCTAGACTAACTCTTTACATCAAAGCAGTAAGAAGGTTCAAAAGTATTCAAACGAAGTCATATAAACAAAGAAAAGCGGATTTTCAAGTATGAATATCAGCTGATGATTAAACGATTTTACATAAAAAACAAACAATGGAATGTCCAATACCAATTTATTCAAATGATGTCATTTCTTTTGCAGGTGTATGAAATTCCTGGTCAATAGGCCTGGGCATTCTAAATTGTAAGATGGCGGAGGGATGCCACACTTCCGGTTATTATCACCCTCCACGTCCGCCATTGCACAATATGTCCGCCATCTTGAATGTTCCCGCAAATGATGCAGGATTATAATAGAGCAGCTGAAAACTGCCGAGACCGAGAACTCCTTGATGTTATCCTTCAAAAGCAAGACGAACACCGCAGTGACGCCGGATCTCGCATATCCACGCTTCTCGCAAGAACTAACGGGAACCTCAGTCGGCCATCGAGCTTCTCCAGACGATCTCTGAACCTCTCGCGCCAAAGTCTCGCAAGCGCGTCACGTGTCACGCTGTGTGAAAAGGAGAGCAGCGTCATCAAGTTCCTCTACAGTCTTGGCCTTCTGTGTCTCGCCTCCCTCATTCTGTGTGTCCTGTCCCTTCAGATTATCTTCTCCCTGGGGGGTGCGGAGGTGGACTTTACCCCCGGGACTGGCGCCACCCTCATCAACTCCACCTCTGTGTATGAGAGTGTGCTGGAGGTTACAGTTGCTATGTCAATGTTTGTCATTATGATGGACATTTGCTGTCTCATGGTGTGTTCAATGCAATGTTTCTTCGCATCCAAGATTCTCAAAACCCCAGAGGGAGAAGAAAGGTAAGAGGTTAAAACGTTTAGTAGCGTCATATGTTCATGTGATTGGACCAATTCGTTGTGTCACACAGGAACCGTATTGCACCTTTTTTCCGTAACAGATCACTGGATTATAATAGACTTAAGGTAGCAATTAATGTTAAAGCGTTCATTCGTCTCACCGAAGGCCCGGGTTCGATTCTCCTCATGGGTACATTGTGTGAAGCCTTTTTCTGGTGTTCCCGGTCTCGATGATGTTAAAATATCCAATTTCTTAAACGCAACGCGTAAAACCCACTCACTCATTCACTCTCTCATTGATAACGAAAACGTTTAACATGTTTGGGGGCGAGTAATACTGACATACAATTTAACAAATCTTCGATGACGTATACATTATATACAAGTGTCGTCGTCGTACGTTCAACATTTTGTGCCTTGCTTTTGAAATGAATTCAATCCGTGTAGTATCCAGTAGAGACGTCACTTGCTGGTTTGTTACCGTGATCACTCGAGCTTATGCATAGCAACGTTTTCACTTGACAGTTTTTTATATCTTAAACTGCAATCTTACCAGATCCCAGAAATAACGCTCTTTAGTCAGCCACACTGTCAGACAGAATTTGCCTAATTATTTACGCTAATGTTGTATAAGTGGCATTTTAAATTCCCCACATCTTACAGAATTCAGGCGAACAAACGCGGCGATAGGGAACACATTCAAACTACCATGTCAATCCAATTTGAAGGAAAATGAAATTCCATTGAATGCTTAAGAGAAGGTGATTTAAATCCTATCAGTCTGAATTATCACCCTTGCGTCACCGGCCTATTAAATCCACTGAACTGTGACAAATCAACACTTGTCATGGATTACAAGAGACGGCAGACGTCATCCCAACTTTATGCAATGGCTTCCGCCAGCCATTTTGGCTGTCCATGTCGTGCAGCAAAGGACATAAAAGCTATTCTTAGCCACTATTTGAGATCTCATGAAAACTATCTTTGAAGTGATTCATAACATTTCATACTTAATGGCCATTGACACCTACAGCTTTCTTGGTGAATTGCTCTGCTCTGCAGAAATTTCATACACGTCAGGTAATTTGCAGGAACATCAATACTGGAGTTGGTACGAGGGCCAGAAAGTCCAGGCTGCCTACAAGTGCTAGTCATAATCGTGATCGTCTCCTGTCAATCTCTAATCACTACATGTCTTGCTTTAAGTGATAATCTGTCCCAGCTCTGGCCTGGTGATTGGATGAGAACTACTCTATTATCATTCCCATCAAACTGAGAATTAATTTTGATAAAGTCCCTGACCTATGTAAGCTAGCCTCTCTCCGATTTAAATCAGCAGCACGAAGTTCTGAGTGGGAACTTTATGTCTGCAATATCAGCTAATAACATGGGCACACATACGGTAGAGGTAGACACTCTGGTCTAATTTCGCGGTAAATATTCAAGAATGTATGACTTGTGTATGGACGGTGAGACGTGAAATTATTACTTAACGTTCTATAATCTCGATAAAGGAGAACCGATTCCCAGAGGGGACTTTACTAACAAGAAACCAATTAACATACCGTCTGGAGACAGGTGTTATGTGACCAGATATAATCACTGATGGTGTAAGCGTTGTGATTGCTTTATCTTTTCGGACTGAAGTTGAAGTATAAACGATTTTACGTCCATCATCATGAAAGAAGGATGTGTCATGTTGGTTGTTGTTGATCCTCAAAACACATTCATTGTTTGTTGATAAAGTTGTAAAATTGTCTAATGTCGTAAGGTCACATACGATATATTATTTGTTCTTCCCAGTTTGTTCTTAAAATTTTGAACTAAAAGTTGTTATATGTAATAATTATATAATACATAATACGAGTTTGTATTACGTAACAACCATTGCCATGTGAATCTTTAAAATCTGCTGTAGCATCTTTTTTTAAAAATTCGTCAGGCATCTCATTTCTGATACAATAAAACCCTTATACGTTGATTTGACTTTAGGGACCGTCCATTTGATATTCGGGTAGTAGTCTGGGATTTGTACGGAGACAACTTATTTCTTGCAATTTCCTTTTTCTCAACAGCGAAGTTTGTTTTTTAAAAACATTTTCTAAGACAATTCTATTTTTAGATAAAATCCTCACAACCACCCCCCATCCCCATCTCCACCCCAAGAATATTAAATGTTCGGTCCCTTAACGGAACACACCAGGTTACAACAAGTTGACGAATAGATTCTCGTGTTATGGGCGTCCAATCTCTCTTTTACTTCTTCCATGATAGAAGCGCGTTTTCTATGCTAGTACCACCAGGCGCCTTACTCAGACGTATGTAGATTTAATGGGAAGTTAGGTTCATCAATCATGTTATATTTGTATAACCTGTTCAACTCATAGATATATCAGCCCTGCAGATGAGCATATGTCAAAACACTGTATGGAGCTCACGGGCGGCCATTTTTCATTACCCCTGGAGGTTCCTTTTCTTCCCTGACTCTTGCATCTTTATGATTGATCTGACTGAGGAGCTTCGATCATCAATAGACGTTTCCAGGATGACGAGGATCGATTCTGAATATCAAATTATCGATCAGCCCTAGAAATGTTGTCGAGGTGACGATGACGAACTAAAATGTCTAATGAAGGTCCTTAATTACCCGTGAACATCAATTGAAGCAATAGGTTACAAGCGTGGCTGATGAACCGGAAACTCTCTCGATGGTGTCAGATCGATGCTCTCCTTGTTACCCTGTGTTACAATGCGCAGCAATGGAAAGTAATGTGACACTTGGTCAACCGAGAGTCGTATTATACCAGGCCAATACATCGAGATAACAGAAAACTCGAGACAGCCAAGGTGCACCTTTCGAAATTCATTTAATGTTATTTTAGGTTGGACCGCAGGGTTACATCGAGCCAAACCATGCGCGTCGTATTTCCTTAATAAATATGAACTGTGGGATATATTTTGGTCAAGTTGAATGAGGCAGAATTCAGTTATTTGATTCAAATCAAAGTTAAATTCTTTGGTTCAAGCCATATCAAACATGGAATCATGCAGCAATTGCTTCATTTACCCATCTTCTTCATACACCTCTATGCTTATCCCATCCCAAACTATGCCTTATTCTATTAGCTAGGAAAATTCTGATTGATTAAAATGAAAACGTATCCATATTCATTTGTAACGGTGGAACAATAACACCACACGCTGAATAATACGAATTCATTTGTTTATTGCAGATCAAAGTCACGGTACACAATAACATCAGTGAAAGCCGTTGACAGAAATGGGAAGCAATTTGGAGTCATTTCAACTTCAATATATTTGCCCAGCTAATATCCTCCATAAAAATCGAATCTTTATAACCCAGGCCCTCATCCTGGATCGTCATAGACGGTTTGGCGTGTAATGCGGGCATCAATTCAGCGAGCTGCCTTCAGCTTCAGCGACACGCACAAATTAAATTCATAACCTGATTTACCCAATAAACAGAATAACCCATTAGGCAAATGAGTTCATAAAGAAATGTCACAACACTGCGGTTACCCACGTTGGGCGTGGGTTTCACCAAACAGTGTTCCTCACAGAGGAGATGCACGCGTGAGTTTGCAAACTTTATACCAGTTTATCGTCAGTGGTTCTAAAGAGCGGGGAAAACTTCGGAATCGAGTTTCATGATTTCTACTTTGAACTCGTCGGTCATTGTGACATTTCTGGTCAATGCTTGGCCAAATATTTAGTCTCTCTGAAACTAAAGTTATTGAAATATTACTCGGTTGCGCTAAAACCACACCGCCATGTTGATTTGATCTGGTGGCATTCTTATAAACGCGTAAAGTGTTTTTATCATGGAACACAATTTTCTGTTGGAGTTCTGGTTGTATTAAGTTATTGATTATTGAGCACGTGGTATTTTGTGTTATGTGCTTAACGTTTGTTTCACTCCTTAAAACAGAAGAAAATACTTAAATGCAAACCAAGCTCTTCGTGCATGCAACGGTGAGGGTGATTCAATGCCTGATAGTGACGCTAAGGAGAATAACATGTGATTTTGTAAAGATTTTACGAGAAGAAATTGACTAAACGTGTCATTAGTCTCTCAGTTCCTCCTAATAATGTACCGCAATGAAGCTGTGATTCGTCAAACATACAATCACACTATCAAACCCAAACATATTCCTTTGTTCAAATTGTACAAGGCTTACGATCATACACAACACTGCCAATTACCCGATTTTCCATCCAACAAATATCCCGTAGAAGAAGAAACTTTGAAGACGAGTGGTGGGTCACGACACGTCCATGCATCTTAATCAAGCAGGGCATAAAAACTGTCCGGTTTGGGTTCTACAAGGTTTTTCGTCTTGGCAATAAATTGGACTTCTTTTTGCTTCAATAACATATTATCCAGTGGTAGCTTAAAGAAAAATTGAAATAAAAACTGGCCTAACATTTTCTTGTCCATGAAAACGACACGGCGTTGACATCATTCGTTCCTGTGGACGAACCAGTAACAACATTTACCAACCTCCATCACGCCAAGTCTCCACTCTACTCACATAATCTTGAAAATGTACAATATGAAATCTAATTCATCATTGTTAAAGGGGGGTTATCCCTGCCACTGGCCCAATTCACTTTGTCCTTAGGACACATTCACACCATCAGGTTCCTCCGAGCATTAAAAGAAGCTTATACGCATGAAGTTCAGATCACTTCTTTCCGCGGAACCTTGGAGTTTTTAGGCTATGGTAATTCTATTCTCTCCTGTGATAAGGTTGCATTATTTCTTTCAGCAGTTTGGTAACTAGATGAGTGAGATGCTATTACAGACGTGTTAGAGTGGTAGGGACACGTATCCAGGTAGCTTCATCGGTGTCTTAAGGTATCACATATAATAACAGAAGCTAGACCTAGGGAAGTATGTGAGCTCTGTGAGGGGGGTTGACTTAGGTCTCAGGAACATGGGATAGATAACTGGCTGTGTCTATTGGACAGCTGTAGAAGGTGGTGATGAAGTGTATCTTGACATATACAACATGAGAACTCTAGACAACAGTTTATCTATTGTGTTGTACACAGGGGCCGACTATGAACAGTTTTCAAAACAAAGTGGTTATAAATACGTTACTTGTTGACAATCGTGTACAATAAATTGGATTTATGTGCCTTGAGAACTCTTATAAATGTATGAGTTATTTTACAGCAGTTTTTGTCGGAGGACCACTCGTGGCAATCAAAACAAATTAATTTTTACAAAACTCATACAGTGATATCAAGAGTAAACATAGAGATTTTAAATAGACTTTGCAACAGGGACTGATAATTAATGATCAGAAGCAATAAACGACCAAAAAATGTTTTCTTTAAAACATTAATCAATTGACAATCCAAATATTCCCAAGAGCATGTTAAATGTAGAAGTTTATATGAACTCTCCTATTATAAGATCTCTTAAAATAGTGTTATTCACATGTTAATATGCCAGATGGTGAAATGAAATCCCCTAAACACGCCGAGATATTAAACGATGATATATTATAGAATATATGTTTTTCGAAAAAGACAAAAATGTATATATCTAATATAAAGTCACCTGTATCAGAAACTGTTGTTTCACATCACAGTTTCCAGAACATGTCCGGGGGCATGACCTGTGTATCTTCAATAGGCCCAACTTGGACATGTTGTGTAATGCCAATATGATATTAATCCCTTTCTTGTAAGATGGCATCATTACTAACCTTTTCTAAAGCAACGCGTTTCCGATAAAGGGCATCATCTGATTCTATGCAGTCCATGCGTATTGCTGCCGGTCTTTCATGATGTATTTCCCGATAGACACATTTTAATAACAGACAGAAAGAAACCAATATTCTTGAAATGCATTTTGTTCAAATGAATGCTCTGCGAAAATAGCACGTTTCTGTTCAAACTGGAAGCTTTGATACGAGGCTTACATTTGTACGAATTATTTCAACCGCGCTCAGATTCTACCTAAAGTGGAGATGTTTTACAAATTATTATGGACGTCTGCGCAGTTGCTGCAAGTAGATATGGTATTGGCAGAGTCAGATTGACGGCTCTTGTCCTGCGGCAGACAACCGGGTTCGAGGTGGAGTTAGAACTTCACACACGCTGTTTTCGGTTGATACTTCGTGGGCAAACCGGCAATGGTGGTACCTAAGTCAGCACTTACTGAAGTAAATATCAGCGACCAAATGCTGAGTTAATTACAGAACAGATTTATTGGTTTTGTAGGTCAGGCTTCCCATTTACAACACAGTGTGAGAGGGATGTGGCAACTTAATGTGGCTGGATCACACAGTGGATGCTTGTCACTTTACCACAGTTTGGTCCCTAAAGCCCTAAGGAACCTACCCGTGTAACCCCTGCCCCTACCCTATACACGCACGCATGCACGCCCGAAAGCAAGCACACACGCACGAAAGCACGCACGCACACTATCGACATATATCAGGAAATATGATTATTAATTTTTGGAGGATTATGTCTTAGCAATTTGCGCCTGCATGTCAAACTATGTACAATCTATTATCCGGATTAGATCTACCCGCAGTGCTTTAACATGTCACCTCTGGCTGAAGGAAGTCCCCGTGTGGTTTGTTTGTATCGGAAACACGTTGATTGGTGACAACCTTGGACGACTCACAGCTGCCACCTAGCTGCATCTTCCCGAGGCAAGTGAGTTAACTGACTATAAAAGTCCAGTTTCCACCCTTGCCGAACTAGGCTGGTATTATGGAGTTACATTTTGGCTGGGCTAACGAGTCTATGCATAGTCCAATCAAAATCGTGCACCGAAATCGAAATCCGGTTTGTAAACTGTCGTGCAGATTTCTGTCGAATGCAGGATTTGCAAAGCATGTGCACCACCAACTGGTTGTCAACAGATATTTTCCAAGTCTTTTCGTGTTATTAATCAAGGTGCTCACGTGATTTGATGCACTTCGCTATGTATGACCCGTTTTATCACAATATAGATCTTAATTACCAATCAGATCGTTTTGGGTGGGCGCCACCATTTTGTTTGAAACAAATGCAAGTGATACGAGAGGTGGAATCTGATTGGTCCATAGGAGAGGCTTAGGAGGAACATAACTCGTAATAACCACTGGTGGCGCTAGGTCGAGCCCAGGAATTCCAGCCTAGTTCGGCAAGGGTGGAAACTGGACTTTTATAGTCAGTTAACGCCCTTGCCTCGGGAAGATGCCTGGCTGAGGAACAACAGCATCATGTGCAAGATACATACACACCTAAATAAAACATATTCTGGAGCTTTGTCAGAGTATTGTGACAGGGTATAGTTATCAGGTAACTCCGAATGAATATATCCATCAGTTCACGAGACTCAGGTAATTAAACACTGAATACGGTGTAACAGTCTAAACTTAGAAAAGTCGATACCTGAAGAGTACTTATCTCAGAGAGTGGTAACCAGGTCCTGCACACTAAACAAGGAATTCCTTGAGGCAACTGCAATTCATCGGTTCCATCAACTTAAACAATATCAAGGTAACTTTCTTGGTAATCTGTTTATTTCATTAAACCAAGTGGGAGACTTCTAAAACAATTATCTAATACACCCAAAGCAAAATTAAAGATGAGGTTTCTAAAACCAGAAATTGACAATCTGTCTTTCTAAGAAAAAACAGTGAAGAAAGGTCACCTAGTAATCAGTCCAAACAATTCCAAAATCGTTGCAGCTAGGACCCTTGGTGTGTTTCGTGTTCATGTGCCATCACATCGAGATTCATGAACCTCATCATTTGACACCAGACATTTAGGTAACAGAAAGAACGCTGACTGGAGCCACAACGTTCCCAATATATATCCCTTGGCGTGTCAATAGAATTTCGTCTTCATATTAACAGGAATATTCCAGATGTGAGCGTCTAAACTGCCCCCTTCTCGCTATAACTGAATGAGGTACAGAGTCGTTAGACATCAAGTCTCAAACGTATAGTGTTATTCGACATTTCGATATTCACAGAAATCAATGTTTAACGTTTCCCCGAGGAAGTGACAAGTGAGCGCAAAGGAAGTGCTAATTGTGCGAAGCTCAGTCTGAAACTAAAGGAGATCACTGCCACCAATGAAGACACAATTGAATGCGAATAGTTCCTAATCACCAAAAAATGACAACTGTAGCTGTCGAAACCGTGTTGTATGACTAGGGCCATCGAATTGTGTTTTCGAAATACACAAATTTATTTCTCGTATGGCAATATAATTTCCTTAGCGGAATAAATCCATTGATCTGCGCTGTTCGTTAAATCAAAATATTTTCTATTTCGGAATATTGATGAGGTTCAAAGTGTGTTTCCAACCCTTTCTGAGAAAGACCCTTTTTCGCACATCATGCACCGATACCAGCATTTTGCTGGAATGCTGCTGAGTGCGGCGTTAAACAGCAAATATACATACATACACTGGTAATTTGGGATTCATTATGAGAATATACCATTTCATCTTCGGGCCAAAGCAAGTATTGTTCGTATTATTAACCCTAGATTTTGTCTTTTGTTAGGTTTAGGTATTACAATAATTACATAAAACTCACTCACTATTTCAGTCAAATGTTGGGCCTGTGGATAGGTAGGACATGACCATAATCTTTTATTTTATGAAATATTTGCATGCTATTCTGTACACGAGATGGTGTCACCCCATACCAAAATACGGTAGAAGTCTTGCCTTTCATGGCGCTCGACATTAAGTGGATTAAACAAAGTATGACCGTCGCAGACTCGGTATCATGTGCCTGTGTGGGATATCAATGTTAAACGGCATGGTCAGCCAGCGTTATACTGCTGTGTGTTTGTCTGTTTGTTTGTTTAACGGCGCCCTCAGCAATATTCCAGCTATATGGCGGCGGTCTATAGATAATCGAGTCTGGACAAGGCTGTCCAGTGATTGACATCATGAGCATCGACCTACGTAATTGGGATACGATGAAATACATCAACCAAGTCAGCGAGCCGGATCACCCGATTCCGTAAGTCGCTTCTTAGGACAAGCATAGTCATATTTTACGGCAAGCTTGGGCTGCTGAAGACCTATTCTACCCCGGATCTTCACGGGTCTTAATACTGGCATAAGTACGGACCAGTACAAGCTATACAAAGAGAGTGCACTGTATAACGTTTTCGAAGTTTTCTTTCTCCAGTCAAAGGATGTTTCTACTCATTAATGTATTGCTTGTATATATTCTTAAAGTCTACAGTGCGTCTGACCCTGTCCACAGGTAAAAGTGTGTATTCCTGTATCAAATAATATTGTTATTAGGGTAATGGTTCCATGCAAGATTCAAATGTCGAGTGTGTGTGTGTGTGTGTGTGTGTGTGTGTGTGTGTGTGTGTGTGTGTGTGTGTGTGTGTGTGTGTGTGTGTGTGTGTTATGCACATGAATCAGAATTTCTGCTCGGATTGGATCAAGACGTTTAACTAAAGCTTCAGGTATATCGATGAGACCACTTCATCTGTTTTATATTTACATCTATACATAAAGATTCAGAGTGACAAAACAATCTTTACAATACTGAATGGCAATATCTTTCCAATAGTCATTTTCCCCTTTATACCGAGCAGTATTCCCCCAGCTCCAGCCCTTGGTGTCTACATTTCACAACTTCTGTGGTACAATCAAGCATGCTCTTTCTACTACAATTTCAAAGAGCGCCCCTCGCCTCTTGCTCGGTAGTTGTTTGATCAAGGTTACAACATTCAAATCCTCAGTGAAGCTTTTAAAAGGTTTTACGGTAGTCATGTGGGCTGACATTTCAAAATTCGGTCCTTGTGTTATCTGAGCACCAGGCACGGTAACAACAAGTACCATATTTTAACGTACGTCAGTATGACACGACCAAGGTATCAAACCGCCGATCTTCCACTCTCTGGGCAAACGCTTTATTCACTAGACCACTGAGGCGGTCACTTCAGTTTAGTGAGGGTAACCTAGTCACTTGTACCAGTACCGTCCGCGTTGAAATCCAACAACAATTCTAGCCGTTTTCTCGACTTGTATCATCTTGTATCACAGACAACTTGTTTGTTGAAGCTTGGAGTACGTCTTAAGCGCTAAGTAAATCTATTTCGTTGCGTGGTAACATTTTAGTGATGTCTTTGAGGACGATGTTAACTAGATAAACTGATGCCCATTATGATCTGGAGGTTCAGTGGAGCGAGTGTAATGGCGAGTACGTGGTTATATGTGAGTGTTGTGATCTCACCGGTAATGAAATAACAGTAGTCCCCCGCGAGCTATGCTCTTGGATGGTTCCTACGGGACTGAGATAAACTGATTTTAGTACAGTTTCAGCAAGTCATTGGAACAACACACTACCATCTCAGAAAGTTCCGCTTTTAAACAGTGTGATTGGAAATAACAATCTTAAACATCGTCGATATTGGTTATATTCGTTAGATTATAAACTGTAATTTGATCTTGAAGACTCAAAACATGAATATCTGCAAAAAACAAAAGTTGGGATCTGATATGTTTTCTTTCGGGATTTCCAAACAGTCCCTAGTCTGTACATGTCATTTGGGAAAATGAATCATCACTGCCAAACGGATGCTTGAAGCAAACGAAAAGCAATATAACAAATCAAGGGATGGCATCGCATGCGTATCCCTATCTGAATTACCATCCAGATAACCATTTGTTAAAACAGTCAGGCAGAGTAGTAGTAATAATTGAAATGTTTTGGAGACTGTCGATGTTTTAATGATCAAATTAATTGCATTGCAGTAAAGATGTTTGTGTGAACCAAGCATTAACGCCAACATACTTTTAAATTATCCAAAGTCAAATTCTAGTATTAGATTACATCCAGACATACAAGAAGATGTATTTAAATTAATTTTGGATCAGTGACCGACGATCAGTCAACTTTGTAGATTTATAAAATATGGCCTGTCAACGGCCATTGTGAAGGTCAGAGAACGCAATATATAATCAACCTTTCGAATCCCGAGTTTGATACATGTGTTTTGTCATTTTAGTTTTGACTTCATTTTAAGCAGGAAATGTGCCGGTGTTTTGCATACATATTACATTCTGTCTATGGATAGTGGCTTTATCAATACTTCATCAGAACTGGGTTACTGGAAACGATCTAGGTGCTCATGAGAACACTTACTCTGTCATTTGTTCTATGAAATGGTATATTTTCTTTTCTGTTTGGTTTTGCTTGGTCAGGTAACGGGATTCTATAAAGGAAGACTAATATCGCCTTGTTCTTTAAACAAACTATCCCATGTCGGTTCGAGTAAGTTTGAGAGGTAAAAGTTTCAAAGTTTTAAAGTAACTGTAAGTACCGGACAGTTATTGATTGTCAATGGTGTATATTTGTTGACAATTTCGGTTCCACAAGCAGATTCTATTACTCACTCAGTGCTGCTATGGGTATGATATTATAATAGATATTATATGTGAACATGTCAATATAGGCAGGCAGTCATTGACTACCATGTGAAGATCAGGTTAGAATTGGTCATCAGCAACCCATGTTTGTTGTAAGTGATGGAGTTGGGTTTAACACCGCTTTTAACAGTAATTTGTTGTAAGATCCGACTTACGGGATCGGGTGGCCAGGCTCGCTGACTTGGTTGATGCATGTTATCCTTTCTCATTTGCGTGGATCAATGCTCATGATGTCAATCACTGGATTGTTGTTTATATACCGCCGTCATATATTGGCGTATTGCTGGAGTTCGGCGTTCAACAACAAACAAACAAAAAGTTCTCAAATAACCTTTCAGATTCCGGGAGGAACGTTCGATCGATTAATACTCCTGTTGAATAAATTTTATTCCAAAAGATTCTGTTCCTGTTTTTACATGATACAATTCATAAAGTGTCCAAATGGGTTTCCAAAACGCATTCCTATCAGTCCTGGTTGTTGAAGAAATGGCATGTTGAACCATTTCATGTTCAAAGTGATAAGAACAGAGGTCATTGAATTTGACTAAAGACGTAATGGACGAGGCAGACACCAGCGTTTACCTCACAACAGATCTGGAGTTACATTGTTTGACCTGAGATATCACAATGCAGTCTCTTGTAACTGTTCGAGTATTGTCCAAATCGCTATGGCGTTTTGAATGCCAGCGGCTCTTATCGGAACGGGTATTTCAAGAAGAAGTCTTTACACTTTTCAACGTCTAATGGACCCTTTCAAACCCTATATGTGTCAAACAATTCCGAAACGTCGCGATAGTAGTATATTAAAGAAGTTAGAATCCATAAATTGTGTCGACTCTGTCTGATGGACCCATTTAAAAGAGTTTGTTTTATGTGTAGGGGGTCGCATTTCCTAATAAACAAACGCCAATATGCTTAAACGGGTATGGCGTCTGCGGAATTAACAACCGCAATCATAGTTTTTAGTTTTTATACTATTGATTACATAATCTGCATGGTATACATGCGTCACAAACATATTCTTGAGGTAAACATGCGAGTATCGGGAGTCAATGCTTCATGTTTCTGACATTTTAGTGTTTGATTCGCACTGTAAGAAGGTACTGTAAATATACGTAATGTTTGTCAAAAGTGTTTGTAACTACTTCCAGACAATTATTTAATGAAACAAAATGTATTGCAGCGGCTGTGGAGAGTGTTGAATACACCCCCACATTGTTTTTTTCATTTTGTTTGTTTTGCTTGAAATATTCCAGATATATAACTGCGGTCTTTAAATAATCGAGTCTGGAACAGACAATCCAGTGATTGATACGATGAACATCGATCTACGCAATTCGGATACGAGACATGCATCAACCAAGTTAGTGAGCCTGACAACTCGATCCCGTTATTCTCCCCCTACGACAAGCATAGTCGCCTTTTACGACAAGCCTGGGTTGCTGAAGGCCTATTCTACCCCGGATTTTCACGGGTCTCTCACATTATACACAAACAGTTCAATGGAGTCATGGTCTACACCCTGTCTATGCAATGCGTTGTATGATACTATATTATAGCCCCTAAGGTAACGAATTAATGTTATTCTACTAAAGAAATATAATATGACCAGGCATCAGGGTGCCGTTGTACAAAACAACCTTAGCGCTATGACTGTCTTAATTCTATGTTAAGGTATGGGAGATACAATCACAATAGCGCTAAGATCGCTTTGTACAACGGCTCCCTGTTGTCTATTAGATGATGGTTATCCCTAAATTGTGATAATGACAGGGCTTAATTTCGATTCTATTATTGCTTGTAAAGTCTTCAGATACTCAGCACCACAACGTTTGCAGACACGTCACAGTACAATCTGACGTAATTTGTGAATGCGTGTAAATGGGTGGAAATAACAGCGACAAAATCATTTCCATAATCATACGTCTGAAAGCAGACTCCGTTGTATAAGTCCGACTATATCACAAGCACGTGTTTATGAATCAGTATTAAATAGTGATGATGATGCTTGCGAAAAGGCGAGCGTATCGTGCTCGAACGGTTGCACCCGTTAAAAACACATGCATAAAACACACACATACAAAACACACACATCACATACAACACATAACACACACACACCACACACAAACACACACACACACACTCGACATTTGAATCTTGCTTGGAACCATTACCCTAATAACAATATTATTTGATACAGGAATACACACTTTTACCTGTGGACAGGGTCAGACGCACTGTAGACTTTAAGAATATATACAAGCAATACATTAATGAGTAGAAACATCCTTTGACTGGAGAAAGAAAACTTCGAAAACGTTATACAGTGCACTCTCTTTTCCGCAACGAATTTCGTTCCAGGAGTCGACGTAGGTTATAGCGTTTCACAAATACATATGTTTGGTAAAAACTCTCACATGAAATAACATTAATGAACTCATGAACTACAAAAGCACGAGTCAACTTTTGTTGATGTAAAGAACATTTTTCTGAAGTACTTAAATAATTCTTAGATATAAGCACCAAATACTGATACCATCTGACGTAAGGGGAAATTGACGATTTGGAAACTGAAGCCATCTCTTTTATCGTAGATGAAGTTCAGAAATACCCATTATGTTGACTCTATATGCACAGGTCAGGTATGACGTTAATGAATTAGATCATGGGTCTCTAATTTCCATTCTATTGTATGAATCAGTTGTATGGATTACATTCTGTGCTGTATATGAAAACTCGCAACTAAGCCGATGTATCCGCTATTCTGACGGGTTATTTAGTTAAAATGGACAAAGTGCATAATGAAACAAGATGTATGTAGCTGTACTGCCATCATCCGGATACACCTTTGTCAAATACCTTTCAGCTGCGTCTGGGAGCTCTGAGACGGAAGTGGTATGCAAAGAACAATGGTCTTTACATTTGATTGTCTGCACACAAACTGTCATTTACTCCAGTCAGTGTTAAATGGGTTCCCCTATCCACGGCGTCTGGTATTTGAATCTGCATTAGCGTCTGTCAAGGATCTTCCGAAAAGTTCATAGGGCTACTCTTCAAGTCAGTCTACGCGCGGTTTATTTTGCGCGTCATTGTTTTTTAATGTTTAGGGTTCAATGAAGAGGTTGTCGATTAGAAATGACATCGTTATGTCACCGATTGGTTTGTATCTATAAATAGGTATTGTCTTAACTACTGGATAACCTACGAGGCATAAGTACTCGGTGAAAGATATCTCAAAACGTATTTGCCTTTAATCTTTTAATTACAGTATTTAATCTACTCAGCAGATTAGCACCACTACTGTCTAGCCATAGTAGGCGGGTTTTATTGGGATTCCCTACCATCTCACGTGTCTGTAACCTCAGGTCACAGACAAGACCCGCCATAGTTTGCCTTGTATCGCCATGAGGTCACACCGAGGAGGCTTCCTTGTCCTTGGTAAATGGTTTTATACATTATCACCATTTTGTATCCCATATTTTACCCGATTCTTTAACAATGATAAAAGCTTGGTCTACTCATAAGCCAGAAAGAAGATTGATATTGTGGGAAATCTTTTCTATTAAGTACTATGAAATTAAACAGTAAATATCACTGATGAGTGTCATTGACAACAATAATATCTATGTATTCAGAGCCTGGAGTAACAGAGATGACGTTACGTATAAATGTTCATTGATCCTTTTTGCAGCTAAGTATGAATGCTGATATATGCATATCCATGGAACCGTTATCTCTGTGTGTGCAGCATATAGAGTGGCATTGAATGCCCCACAGTTGACTCAGTCGTCTCGGCACCCTGGTCAGCACATGGCATGACCAGGTTATAGCCTACGTCAGAGTCAGATCCATATACGTGTGTGGTCTAAAGAGATCGGTTAGTATTGTCAAACTATTACCGCCGGGGTTCCTCCGTCCACCAATGATGTTAGTGACCGGCGACAAAGTTTCTTCAGGCGTTGACCTTGACCTTGTGGCTAACCAATGAGAGCCTTAAGACAAATTCAATTTACACTTTAGAACTTAAATGTAGATTTTGATAATCAAGTAAAAAGAAAGTTGACATTCGTGTTTCATTTTTTGTTCTTTCCGTATTATTACTAAAGTAGAAGGAATTTGACATATGTAGCCACGACTTTGTATACAGTAACACTCTGACACATTACACATACAGACTGGCCACGTTCTGTGTACATGTAAGTGGCATATGTATAATATATATATCATACGACCTGGCTAGGAATGAACCTGGACTTTGATACACCAAGCCCTTGTTGATGGTGGTGTTTAGCTTGCTGGTGTCCATGCTGCAGATTGTTAATGATACCCTGCGTCCCCTATTCGCGAAGACCTGTTGTCGTCAGTGATCCATTCCTATAATTGTCACCTCTATTTTGCCTCTTACGCCGAGTGGAATCTGTTTAACACTGGTTCTTATACGGCGTTGGCGCTTCATGCATGTGTGGCTGAATGGGATACGTGTTTTTGTTCATATGCCCCTCTAGGGAAATGCAAAAACGAGTTCACCAAAGAAGAGTCCCTGGAAATTAAACACAGCAAAGTAAATCTGTAATCGAATGCCCGGGAATTGCTCATACGCATGGCCTTGTCTGAAAAAATCGTCCACTGATAATCACATGATGTCTTTGGTGCGGGAACTGCTGATGTCGCAGGGTAGAAGTTCACGTGGGGAATATGGGATTCGCTTGTCGTTTGATGCTATTCTATCACCTTTTTCGCGATAGAAAATCACATGCCAAAATTGCATCATTCAGAGGCAACGGTAAAACGTAATGATACATAAAGATACTTTTTATATATTGTTATTCTTTTATATCCGATTTGTGTGTCATAACCTTTGCGAATGTTCACGCCTACACACGTATAGTCGGAATTAAGAAAGCATTAATGAAACGATGTATAAAAGGTATTGCTATTTTCTTGCCAAGTATCAAGTATATATCACCATTTATCAGTAATATAATGACGCAATTACGAATTAAAGTATCTTTCTTTTGTTTACGAATTAAGATGGTCTGGGCTTTTTGCAAAACAATATGAATATATTATAGATACACCCAATTTAAGAAATATTGGTCGGGAAAGAATGTTGATGTCAGAGATCATCTAAGTCTCCATTTTTTCACGGTAACACATGGCGTCTTTCATTGTTGATGATGTCAGTACGGTCCGAAGTGACGTCATTTCTTCTGCAGAGTGGCGAAAACATCACTCAGCTTTAAATGAGATTCACTTCAACGTAATAATAAATATTATTAATAAATATTTAAAAATGACGACAATGCTAATGACCACAAAAATACAATGCATATCATAACAAATGACAAAGTATATCATGTTCCCGGAATCAACTAATCAACTTCGATGTGTTGGTCAAAACTACCAAATAAATCGTAAGAATTGTATAGTTTTAATTAAGTAATGAAATGTGAAAATATATCACGTCAATGACAGAAAAAAAGTCTCGATTATCTGTCAAAATCGATTCCATTCCATAGTATTCAGGGTTTTAATTAAGGACTGGGACGAGTCTAAATTCACTACCTGGGTACCCACCCCCCTATTACACGACCCTACGCGGGTACCCACTGTAGGTCTCAAGAGATACAAAATGTCCGATTGGGAATTTTTTTCCACATCACTTGCTGAACGTATTAAGATACATGCATTAAACGAACATTAGTGACTTGTAGTGTAACCATAGAGTTACAGATATTTTTTGTCATTAAACAATATATCACGTGACGTGTCCGGGTAGTCCTGTGGGTACCCGGGTCCTACTCAATACCCACCCGACCCGAGTTACCCTTCCCAGCCCTATTATAAATATAAAGTGACCAAGCAATCGAATCAAATGTACTGGGCCAGCCAGTTTTGCTCGAGCATAGCTCGCCTTTAACGTATGTACGATTTCAACCTGGCCGGCTCTCTGCACGTACATCGAATGTGTCGAGACCCCTTCGTTCATAGTTCGGATCGTACAGGAAAGATTTGAAAAGTACTCTCATTTTAGGGTTCCAGGCAGGTAGGGTGACAAAATCCTTTTCTCTGGTTGCTGCGTCGATGAGGTAACACAGCGTAGCAAATACTACATAGTGGAGTAGGCTCGGGGGCACTGTGAGAGACACTTAGAGGAGCTGCCTGCTATTGTGAAAATTGAAAGAGTGGAAGGCTGAACGTATATACTGAAGTGCATATATAACGCACCGTTGTTTGTACTTCGTTGTTTTGGGGGTGTTTCATATGCTTCAGTACAAGGTTTGTTTGTTTGTCGCAGTACTACAATATTCTAGCTATACGACGGGGTCTGTAAAAAATCGAGTCTGGATCAGACAATCAAGTGACTGACATCATGAGCATCAATCAAGTCAGCGAGCCTGACCACCCGATCCCGTTAGCCGCCTTTTACGACAAGCATAGTCGCATTTTACGTCAAGAATTGTTGCTGAAGGCCTATTCTACCCCGGATCTTCACGAATATATGTAGAATTCAGATGAAAGATCGATTCTATTGTATTCCGATTTTGTCCTGATTTATTGGACAAATAGATTATTCATGTCCATCCTACGAGGGTCTTCCGCTCCTTCTCGTGGTGGTTATGTTCAATTACACTCTTAAAAAAAGAAACGCTCAGGTAGATTTTTAGTAAATGTATTGTACCGAATAAAGTCGATATATTTAGTTTAATATCATAGATACAAATATGAAATTTTAGAACTCGATAGTCACATGTACAAAGGCATTGAAAAATATTCATTGTCATGTCACATAAGGCCACAAGGTTGCGCTGAACTCTGGTGTCTGGTGTGACCGCCCCGTGCAGCAATCGCGCCTCTGCATCTCCTCGGCACTGACTGGATAAGTGTACGAATTCTGTCCTGCGGAATTCTGCGCCATTCTGCTTGTAACGCATTAGACAGTTGTGTGAGTGGCGTGTTCTGACGTTGACGTACACGTCGATCGAGTTGACCCCAGAGGTGTTCGATTGGGTTGAGATCTGGAGATCTCGATGATCAGGGCAAGACGTTGATTTTGGCATTATGAAGGTAGTCTATCGGGACACGAGCTGTGTGCGGTGGGGCGTTGTCCTGTTGAAACAGCTCCCTCTGGCGGTCAGTGTGTGTAAGAAGGTGGGGTTGAATAATTTTTATTCATGAAGCGATTTGCTGTCAAATTTCCCTGAACCACAACCAAGTCAGATCTCGTGGTGAAGGATATGTCCCTCCACACCATGAAATTAACGCCACCGAAATTGTCGAATTCACGTGCACAATGTGGGGCAAAACGCTCATTTCGACGACGATAAACACGGTGTCTTCCATCTCGCCGGTGAAGAAATCGTGATTCATCGCTAAACCACACTCGTCTCCAGTTTTCCAGATTCCAAGGCTGTAAGGTATGGCACCAACGCAAGCGTCGCTGTCGATGGATCTGTTGCAAAACAGGGATGATAACTGGTCTTCTGGGTCGGATTCATGACTCACGTAGGTGGAATCGTCGAATGTAGCGATCCTGTGCAGTGGCGGTAACTCTTGGTCGGACGGTCTGCAGTGGAATTGAACTGTGTGTGTATGGGTCCCAAAGGCGGCAAATGGTGCTGTGGTGGACGTTGAAGTGGCGTGCAACAGTAGACTGCGATTCCCCTCTTTGGATACGTCCTATGGCGATGTTCCGATCGGCAGCGCTGAGTTTCGGCATTTTCGAACTTGAAAAATGTTGACAATTGAATGACAAATTAATGACTTATGCTTACTTTTTCATAGCCACTACCACGAGTTACGAATGTCATAACGTGCACGTGCATTTTGCTTTACTGTTTTCCTCCATTTTTGCACAAGTGTGAAAACAATGCCGTTTAAGACATTGCAAATCGACAATGGCTGCGTTTTGACGCACCGTTTGTCGAATATCAGGCCACCAACATTTTCCAATAACATATATCCAATTCATATTATATTTTATCCGGAATTTTTTTGTAGTCAGGTTCAATGAACTACATACTACCTGTGCGTTTGTTTTTTTGGAAAAGTGTCAATTACAATATACCTACATTCCTGAGACAGTTGAATGCTGCCTCTCGCCCACCAGATCATTTCAATAACTCGTCAGTTAATGCTCTATCCAAACCAGATTAGTCTAGAAACCAGTATCTGTCTATTTTCTTCTTGGTTGTTTGACTTTTGTTTCTTTGTTTGTTTGTTCGTTTCTTTCTTTGTTTAATGCCACACTCAGCAATATTACAGCTATATTACGGCGTCCTGTAAGTAATCGAGTCAGGAGTAGACAATCCAGTGAGTGACATCATGAGCATCGATCTACGCTATTGGGGGACACAATGACATGCATCAACAAAGTCAGTGACACTGAACACTCGATCCCGTTAGTCGGCTCTCACGACAAACATTGTCGCCTTTTACGGCAAGCATTGGTTGCTGAAGACATGATTTACACATGATTATTGGATTGTCTAATGTTGCTTGAAGTTAAAGATATTTCTCTATAAAAGACAACCGCGTTAACAGTATATCGTCTATGGTGTATTTTCCTCGTATTATTGGTTTATTAACAGTGTTATTCAAGCTGACATTTAACATATTACTTTATTTATTGTTTGATTTTTTATACGCGTTGATGTCATCAGTCCTTAATTTTGTTCCGTCTACTGGGCATAAAATCGAAGTCCAAGACCGAAAACGCCCAGAAACCAATACTAATGGCACCAGTGACCTACCGAGAAGAGTGGCGGATTCTTCCAGCTCAGCGCATTGGTGCGATGTATTGTGGCACTCGAGAATGCGATTCACCTTAGCATGGGATGTGGTCATGTGGCGCGTGTATACCTTTGTGTTAACTCTTTCGGCAGGTACAAGCGAAGCACCATCGAAATATATCAAACATTTCCTTCTTTAAAGTCGACATTTGAATCAGGTTTTCTCCTTCCATCAAAAAGTTTCTATTTATTCCTATTTAAGTAAACAGGACTTGATTGATTTATCAAATGGCGACCAACCAAGCCGTCCGCAGTATAACGCTTGGACTGGAATTTATATCAGAAATATTTTTTGTTCCTACAGTTGAGTTTGGATAAAACATAATTGTTCTATCCTTGAAATTATAGTTTGTAGAGATAATAACAGCTGAACATATTTACAAAGAAATGGAATATTACAGTTGCACTCCTCGCCTTTAGCCACTCTTTCCATTATGTTTCATTTTAACAATGAAATCTGCAACGACACCGTGTGTATTAACTGAGCCGTTAGCAGGGGATGCAATGGTCTGTCGTTACAAAGGAGGAGAATATTTTCTCAACGCTAGGGAATAATCGATCTCGATTATCTTCCGAAACAGATTCCATAGGGCGTAAAAGGTAAAATATTGCTAAAAAACTACATGTATGGATCGCTCAAGTTCAGTGATGACGCCAAGTGTTCCCGAAAAGTAAAAGCATGTCCGGCTCCATGGGTAGCATCCGCCGCTGATACCATAGTGAGTGTCTGTTGCCGAACGTCGCACGTTACAAAGCTCCTGTCATACGACGGCCGCCTTTAACCAATCGTGACCAGACAATCCAGTGATCAGCACCATGAGCAATGCTCCACGTTGTCGGGGTACAACGCCACGCTGTCAAGCAAGTCACCAAGCATGATCACCCGATATATTAAAGTATGTGCCAGGGAGTGGTGTGAAGACTACCCGATAAGGTTATAGCATGGGGTAGCATCGTGCGTCATGGTTACAATCGACGTGTCATATTTAGCTAATTCCTCTGAATGTCTACCATAACATGTCTGACTTGACCAGGCCTTTGGTGGTGAAAGCTTGATTGGAAAGCTTAGCTATAAGCAAAATTTGCCATTCCATGAAATTTTAGGCTGTAACAAAAACCTTATTATTAACGTGTCCGTTAGAAATGTCTTGTCTTGATATGACAAAAAAGACGATATTGGCGCAATGCATTTTGAAAATATTGAATTATTGTCGATAATATTTCATTTATCAAGTCATATTTACACTTTAGTTTGTCCCTGTGGCAAGAACATACTTTAAATATAAGTTCAACTATTCATAACGCATAAGAAACGACTTCTTTTTCCAAACAATGAGTACATGCCTATAGCTGATAACACATCTTGAAGGTTCAGTACCAGTAGATTCGTGTGACTGTAATGTATATATGAGGCAGTATTACCTCTGGCTATTACACACTATGGTCACTTGATCTTGTGATCATAGTGGTTAATTGGCTTCTCAAGCGTTTCTCTGTGTTTCGTCAGTAGATTCGCGTCTCCCCTCTACAGGGCACGTTGTACAGACGTCGAGTGCTGCAGGCGTGCCTGGCCGCCATCATTAGCGGCGTATATCTGTAGTACTAGAGCGCATCCACTGGATGTCTACTGGAGATGTCATGGATGTGGCGTGAGCTACCGGGCACCCCTGCCATCAAGGGCAGCTGATGTATGTAGGTCAGTTAAGACCTATGTATGTATGGACAAAATGTATCAACATACACTGCCTTGCCCATTGTATTTCTATACTGTACAAATGTTAATTTTCCATCTTCTTAGTTTTCGTAATCGAAATTAATTGATCATTAATTAAATTCATCATTTAGTTAGAAAATGGAACTATTTTTAATCCCTGTCAGTATTAATGTCCTCTCCCGACCTGAATTAAATTTGATTAAAGTCACAGTTGTTCAATTCATTTTTAAATGAATCATTTCCATGCATACCAATTCAACATATACAGAATCAATGAGAACCCTCAACGTATATTTCAAATTGATTCTATCAAACATATATTGCAAGCAGTTAATCAAACGATAGTGCAATGTAAAATGTATTACCAGGCAGACTTATTCCGTGTAATCTACCCAATCCCCAATAGGCAAGTTGACGGTCTACGTTCCGATTAAGACCAATACAGTTAAACGGAAAAGTCAATCCCCTACAGCACCCATGGCTCCGACCAAACCTGCCAGTTGTGATGCAGGTCCCATGAATAGTGCAGTAAACCTATCTTTTACCCACTTATTTTGTACCATTCTGACATTCCTAAAAATCAATTCCAGGTTCTTGGAAGAGCCAGTAATGGAAGTTTACGATTATAAGAATCGCCATTTACAGCTTATGAGAGATTAATGACGTTCAGAGACGTGCAATCAAATGTGATACAAGTCCTATGCTTGAAACAATGGACGGTACCGCCAGTGAAGCGCCTGTGATCTCGGCTGCATACCGTCCTTGATTGCAATCCTAGATCGGACGCCCAGAGCTCGCCGTCCACAAGAATCATTGAATTTCATGAGAGGATTAAATTGGTTTGAATTGAATCCAAGCACGTCTCGGAAGACGGCGTCTCTTGCTAGTATACAATTTAAGTAGCCAGAGCAGATGTTGATTTCAGAATGATGAAGTCTGGTCGAGTTAGATCAAGAGCAGTATCCGTATCTTTCTTCATCTGTGGTTTATGGTGCCAACTGCTCCTGATTCTTAAGTAGTCTGTCAATAGTTAAATACCGAAACTAGTTCCAGATTTACACTCGTACATGGAATTAAGCGACCACATCGAGCTTTTAAATTCACAGAACACTTCGATTGGACAATTAATGCATTAATATTCACTGCGTTTGTGATGTGAATCTGTTAACACTAATCTGTCATTCATTCACAGCGCCAAATGCATAGGAAATTGTTAAACTTGGTTGAACACTAGATATAATGTAAATAATCGAATTCCAATTATACTTAAATTAGGCCCCAACACGAAATCCGCATATGTCAAGGATTAAAAGTTAGTTACTTTCAGCATTGTAATAAGATGCATCAGGTCTCAAAAGTAATACGTTGCATCACGTCTCAAATGTAATATGTTGCAGCATGCTTCAATTCGAGATCCCCATGAAGATCCGGGGTAGAACAGGTCTTCAGCAACCCATGCTTGCCGTAAAAGGCGACTGTGCTTGTCATAAGAGGCGACTAACAGGATCGGGTGGTCAGGCTCGCTGACTTGATTGATGCATGTCATCGTATCCCAATTGAGTGGATCGAAGCTCATGATGTCAATCACTGGATTGTCTTGTACAGACCTGTTTATTTACAGACCGCCGTCACATAGCTGTAATATTGCTGAGCGCGGCGTTAAACAACAAACAAACAAACTAACAAACAAACAATTCGAGACCGTTTGAGGCCGACTTCAGTTTCATATACCAAGCCTCTAATAGAGAAATTACGGTATATAAAATGCATAAATATCAGGCTCTGTGCTTGTTGAAATACACAGGATAATAAAGCCAACTGTCAGTTTTGATTAGAGACGAAAACATATACATACATGTGCACGTGTACTACAAGACGTGTCGGGGGCATGGGTGGCCCAGTCGTCTAAGGCGCCGCAATTCGCTGTGAAGAGTTGCGTCCCTTGGACACGCCAGAAACCTATGATTGTGGGTTCGAATCCCGGTTCGCCCCAATTATGTTTGTCTCTAGGTTTGTCAGCACCATACCCGTGCTCGTGGGTTTCACCGAAGTGGTAAACGTCTGAGACCGGCATCACCTCGGGCCTTCCGCCCACATTAAGCTGACACGCCGTGATATAACTGGAATACTGTTAAAATCGGCGTTAAACCCAATTCACTCACTCACTCACTCACTCACTCACAAGACATGTCTGATAAGACTGAATCATCGAGTATACAATAACAAGACCACATACTTCTCTTGGAGATCCTCTGTCTGTAACAAGATCTCCTTGAGGGACGAGCGGGAATTATTTCAAATTGAGTAATGATCTCACATCGTTTTCGCTCCCACCAGAGAGATTTTCTGTCGTAGCGCACTGTTGTGAAACGAATATGTCTGTGCCAAGCTGAGACACTGGGAGTTGTGCAGTAATGAGCCAATGACTGTAAGATTGATAACCCATACGTTGAACAGATCATAGTAGCCAGAGGATCATATTTTGATCCATTGTAGGCGCACCAGTAATTATATATGGACATTATATTTTAAATTGTCTATGTAACCCAAGGCTGCGATGTTTGCAGACCAAGCATATAGTCGCGTCTTGAGTGTGGCACTAGTGAATCACCCCAGAGGTCGTTGAAAAGAAGTGTGTCATCATTTTTCATATTGTAGGTGCACCCAGGCTTAAAACTTTACACACATTCCAGTCTCGGTACCCATGAGACATGTTGTCTCCATTTTTTGTACATTGCCACATAAAGATTTGTAAATGTGTCCCAAATGTATTGTTCCTTCGAAACATGATATGTTTATACTGATAATAACTTTACATTGTTCAAACGTTAAATCACACGTCCACCAATCCAATTATGTTGAGACATCAATTCGTTTCAGGTCTGTCTTGTTTTGCAGACGCAGACGATTATCATTTTCTTTGAACTAGATTATACTTAGTTCGTTTGTATCTATGATCAAACTCTAAAAGAACCTTACAGAAATCTTGTCTCTAAAGCAAAGCCTAGCCCCTCGCATAGATTATTATTATATGGTCTCTGCACATATGAAACGGATGCGTTTACTTGCTTCTGTAACTTAAAAGAAAACGTGGGGATTTC
Organism: Haliotis cracherodii; assembly: GCF_022045235.1. Classification (NCBI taxonomy): domain Eukaryota; kingdom Metazoa; phylum Mollusca; class Gastropoda; order Lepetellida; family Haliotidae; genus Haliotis; species Haliotis cracherodii. The sequence goes on from NW_027266264.1 coordinate 36,414,391, forward strand.
GGGTCAGAATAAGTTCCCTGTGCCGCATGCCTGTCGTAAGCGTCAACTAATCGAATTGGGTGATTGCAATGTTCAACCTTGATTATCGCTACTCGACGGCATATATCGTTTTCATGCTGTCAACTACTAGTTTGTATCGCCCAGACTCGACTATCAATATGCTTGTGTATATTGACGAGTTCTGCATAAAACAACTTTCATTCACTCTTTTACAAACTCATATTTCTGAGTACAAAATATATTAATTCTTCAGCATGTTCTCCGTGCCTGCAGCTAAGAAACCCCCTATTAACCCCAAATACCTTGTACCAAATAAACCTATGATAATAACACACTTCACCTCCTCATGGCCGTTTTTATCTCGCTTCTCAAACAAATGTCGGTTGTCTCTGCTCTGTCCTGTAGTTGGGTGGCAAGTCAGCCACTTAGCAAACTCTCAACTTCTGGGCCGTGAAATAAGAATAGAGGGATCAATTGTTTCCCAGACCATTGATGAAAGCCAATATAATTACTGCATCCCTCACGTTCAAAGACAGGGCTATCAGTCTTGTTTCCCGGAGTTCAGCACTCATACACCATTTATTGTCTCCATCGATCTATCTACTCTCACTTGTTGTAGTAGTGGTCCTTGGTGTATCAAAGGTCGACTAATGTCATGGAAGTGTTGGTGCTCTGTTAGAACCAGGACTGTTTCACATGTATTCACATAAAATATATATATGCATTGATATTTTCTTTCCAAAGTCTACAGGTTACGGAATACAGTTGATTTCATGGTATATGATCTTAGCTATTTACCTCTTAAAAATGCACTTTTCTGAAGGGTGAAACTTTAGTTTTATGAAGTGCTACCATCAAAGTGGTACGCAGTTGAACCCCAAAATGTTAACTTTGGAACGTGGAGACTTTGCTAGTCAATATTGCATCCTTTCGATAAACCAATATTCGTATAAATTTGAAGATGCAGGTGGAACCCAAATGAAGTAAAATATTGATACGATGCGGGAATGTTCCGTTTGTTCCTGTCGAGTATAAACTAAACAAACACAAATACGTTCATTTTCAAATGTAATTTTCCAATCCTTTTTTATCACAGACGAATACAATTTCTCTTTGGATTGTATGATGGCCATGTTTGTGGTGTATGATTGGACATAGTTAGGCTAGGAATGTGTTAAGGACTGATTTGAAATGGCCTATTCTACTGGTTGACCTATTGCTCCTAGTCCCCGTGGATACCAATGTTAGACCTCACTGTGACAGAAGTCATTGAATATCTCCAAAGGGAAGACCCCGACACAATGAATTGGTCAGCCAACAATCCGGCCGTTAATCCAATCGAGTACAGGACCTTGTGGAAGCTGGTCCATTCAACAGGTCGCGCCCCCAATTCCAGCACTGTACCTTTCTCAGACATTGGTTCAGAAATGGCACATAATTCCTAAAGCGTAGATGAGGAAACTGATCAGAAGTATTCGAGCAGTAATTCACATCTGTGGAGATCATATTCGGTAAAAATCGATGCAATCCTTTCTGACACTCCAATAATATGCAAATGTCGTTGTACACTAGGGGATAACGATACATTGTCCTCATAGATACCATCAATTTGAAATTTGGGGATTGGCCATTTACACTAGAGGTTACCATCACAATCGCCATTATCATCATAATCTGTTTCAGTATGCATACGAGTGAAAATTTCTTCTCGGATTGAGAAAAACTAGATTTAGAGTTAGCATTAAAATGCAGAGTGATAAAGAACGCCCCACAATGCTGTATGGCCAGAGGGATGACTCGTTAAACGCCTCTGGTATCTACATTCCATATTTTGTAGGTACAATCGAGCAGGTTCTTTTCATGAAAACTATCAATGTAGAGTTATCTCATACTGGATACGCTTGCTCAGACAACCAGATGCACGATACTCTAGACGATGCTATTACATGCTTTAAGCGCCTTGGTGACTTTGGGGATATAAATTGGGCTTAGCTGTTAAAGAGATTCTTTTTTCGCATGGATTTGCATACGCGTGGATATCCCAGGATGTTGGAAATAAAAATATGTTCTTAATAATGTCTAAACAACGATGTAATGATATGTATTGTCAAGGCTGGTCAGCTGATATAAGATGTTGATGTTCAATGTTTAAGATGGAAATAACACCAGAAATGGATTTAACAACTATTCGATCTTTATCTTTACGCAGATGTTTAACGAAGTTCAAGTGTGGTATACATACCCTCAATATTCAATTATACAGACATTTCAAAGATAAGGATGTTTTAACATCGATGTGTCCTTTCTGCAAATATTACCAAGAAGATGAATACCATGTGTTATTAATATATCCTGTATATGAAGATATAAGAATCAAACACCCGGACCATGACCCGTGAACATCCGGATTAGAGTAGGTTTTCAGCAACCCATGCTTGTCGTAAGAAGCGACTAACGGGATAGGGTGGTCTGGCTCGCTGACTTGTCATCGTATCCAAATTGCACGGCTCGATGTTTATGATATCAATCACTGGATAGTGTGGTCCAGACTCAATCATTTACATTATATTGCTGAGTGGCGTTAAACAACAAAAAACAAACTTGGGATTCTGAGTATAAATGTTCAACAACTGACTCGAAAGTTATGTTATTACTTTTATTCAAGTTTTCGAAAAGTCCGCATCAGCAAATCTTCGCTTTCCTCGACGGTAAGTGCACTCACTGTATGTGCTTGGCTGGGTGCACGTGTACCAGAAAAGGACGTAGTGGTGAAGACATCACCCTTGTCTCCTATGTTCTACATGTCCACAGCAGTTCCCCCGTGAGTTCCAGCATCATTATAAAAGCAATACTATCTTCCATCAATGGACGGTAGAAGGCGATGGTGCGTGTGCCCTAGGTGTAATCTTTGCGTGACAAGGAAAGGCTATTACTCTGCTTCAATGAGCTGTCGTTCACTCCATCTTACTCATCCATATTCATTGTTGACCTCTTTATAGTTGGAGTAGGATTTGCCAGGTGCTTCTTGCCCAACCTGTATTGCCTGCCTGTGAATCATGATACACCCGGATGAATCAAACCAGAGGTTTCGTAGCATATTCATTTGGGAAACGTTTATCTGTATGAACACACAATAAATAGTTTGCATTTTTTACCACCTGCTAAATAACTAAGATGAACCTCGTTCTAGGATGCAACTGTGAGTCAAGGTTATACAAGCTAATACAAAATGTTTACTGTTGTTCATCTGGCACAGGTGAATTTCAAATTGCTTAATGCGGGCCCAAAGTTAAGAAAGGTAGAGGGACTCCATGGCAGACAGGCGTAATTCTCTCATCTATTTCTATAATATGTCGTTGCCTGAAAGAAGGTACGGCTGTGAGACGGAGCAGGCTCTCGTTGACGCTCTCAGCACATTCCTTTAGCCCGGCTATTTGATCTTGTGAGCCGTTAAAGCGTGGCAGAAGGGATATTTAAATGATGAAGAATATGCCTGATGTTTTAGCCAAATGTAGATTAACCTTGATTGAAGATGGCATGCTGGCTTTCGCTGAAACCAGCAATGCATGGAAAATCGATTATATTAATATGATTCCCGGACGTTCTAGGGTATCAATCAGAATTATTATTTTTTTCAAACTATGTGCCTTTTTGCAATAATTGATGAAATAATTTACTTGAGTTCAAAGGCTGGTTACAAGTTAAAACCACTAGCACATTAAAATGTCACTAAACGCCGTACAGAATTTGATTCTTCCAGCAACTCATTGCATTCAAAAACGGATTTGTTTAGGTAAAGCCGAAACTATTTTTTATGTATGTTGTCTTTCTTTAGTGTAAATACTAATAAAACCGTATTCTTCACGAAAGTATAATTATGTGTACGATCACAGGTCTAGGTGTATTTGACTAGGAATGACGTTGTGTTGTATGTAAGGAATGCGGGGAGTGCGAACGCTTGTCAAGCAAAACTGCTGCATGTTTCTGATTCCTGCTTCAGGCAAAGAGTGATAGAACTGTTGGTACGTTGAGTTATTATGAATTGTCTTGTTGTTCCAGAGCACTGAAGTATCTGAGGGAGTGCTCCAGTAGCAGGTTTATCGCTGTCATCGGCTTCTTCCTGTCCATACCATCTTTCCTGCTGGGTGAGTACAAGAATATTGTGTCCATACCATATTTCCTGTTTTGTGAGTACAAAATTATTTTGCCTATATCATATTTCCTCTACTTTATGTCATGTTTGGTAAGTACAAGAATAGCGTGTCCATACCATATATCCTGTTTGGTAAGTACAACACTATTGTGTCCATACCGTATTTCCCGTTTGGGGAGTACAAGAATATTGTGTCCATACCATATTTCCTGTTTACTGAGGACAAGAATATTGTGTCCATACCGTATTTCCTGTTTGGGGAGTACAAGATTATTGTGTCCATACCTTATTTCCTGTTTGGGGAGTACAAGAATAGTGTTTCCATACTATATGTACTGTTTTGTAAGTACAACAATATTGTGTCCATACCGTATTTCCTGTTTGGGGAGTACAAGATTATTGTGTCCATACCATATTTCCTGTTTTGCGAGTACATGAAGATTCTGTCCATACCACATTTCCTGGTTGGTGACTACAAGAATATTGTGTCCATACAATATTTCCTGTTTTGTGAGTACATGAATATTGTGTCCATACCACCTTTCCTGAGGGGTACACAAAGTACGTGATCTAGACTACCAGTTGTCGGACTTTCATTTTTGTGGAAGTCAAGGTGACTGAGTGGGTTAGATGGCTGACGTGTGTACTGGCGATTAGGTGCCCCATTGAAGCAGTGTGGATTCGAATCTCGTACGGGACACAACTCCCCAAAAAGTACGTGAATCTGTACTTTACAAAGAAAGAAAATATAACAGTTATTACATTATAAAATAAACCCAGTCATTTCTTACTGGTGAACTTCCTTACAAAGTTAACTTAATTCATTGTTCCATAAGACAGGAGCCTCAAATCCAGTATAGACTTATGTATATAACATAGGTGTCCATCAAATCAGACGTCTAACAGGCATCAAACATGCCGTGTCAACATAATACGCGCTGGAGGATGTTTCTCTAGACTGACTTGTGACGTAACTTCCCATTATGTATCATTAAATTCCACGTGAATTCGATAGACACGTCTTAATTCTCAATAGGTTTTGCTAGTTTACAACCTAAGATAAGTAGTGTCTATAAAGTTTTAACATGTTCGTCTGGTTATTTATTTTAGAATTGGAATTAAGATACTCTTACCCGAAGATTCAAACGAAGGCAAACACTATTATCGACTTGATATAGATCTCTGGCGCTGGAATTGCACAGCATTACTATTTTCGCCAAAGAAACGAAGGAAAATCTATCCGTTGCTATTTTAGCATCAAAGAATTGATCAAATTTTCCATCTTGTGAAAAAAATGCACCGCACCAATTCAATTATACGTCTTAACTTTCACCAAAAGCCGTCTTTTTATATCACTTGTGTCCCTCTATTTCCTAGCTGCATGTAACCACGTCTGGCGGTAGTGGTTCTCAAACTTCCCCTTTCAGGTCCCTGCAGTAAACTGAAATACGAACTGCTCTAACTATAAATTAATCAAACTAAGCGTTTTTACGCTCCAATTTCGATGGAAATTCGACCCCGAGTGAACATTGTGCCCTTAAATCTCCAACCCATGCCAATACCGAACTGCTTGTTCCTATTGCCAACTCCTGTGGGGGTATGATTGAGATGAACGCCATTGCTTGACTTCAAAGAACTTTCTTTCCACGTCCCTACCCTCAAATGACATTATTATGATTTATTTATTCTTGCATCTAAATCAAAACAAGTACAATATAATAAAATATGTACCGTCAACGCAGGAGTACAATCAATCTCGGACATCCGCAGAAACAGATTCCATTGGGCTCAAAAGGCAAAAAACAGTGGTGAAAAACATATGAATCGACCGCTGAAAATCTATTTTCTCATGGATGGAGTCGATGGAGTTACTACTTCGATCAAATATATTCCAGATTCCTTTGTACAGATTGATTTGCTGCCTATTATGTGTTACCGCAATGGGATATCCTCAGATCTTTGTACAGCGATAGCGAGAGCGAAGATCTGATTTTAATGAGATTGATATTGTACACAAAATTTCCACATTTTGAATTTCTTAAATTGTGCTATTCATTGTTTCAAGGACAATTGGTCCTCAAATAGAGGGTCCTGGTGGATTGGCCAACGTGTAGTTTTCATTTTGATCATAATCCCACGCCGAGGATCGTTCGTGGTGTCAACCACTCTGAGCTAGATATGAGTAGGTGCGTGAGTTGGGTTTTACGCCGCTTTTAACAGTATTCCAGTTATATCGCGGTGTGTCAGCTTAATGTGGGATGAAAGCCGGTCTCAGATGTTTACCGCTTCGGTGAAACCCACGAGCACGGGTTTGGTGCTGACAAACCTAGAAACATAATCGGGGCGAACCGGGATTCGAACCCACAATCATAGGTTTCTGGCATGCCCAAGGGACGCAACTCTGCACAGCGAATCGCGGCGCCTTAGACGACTCGGCTCCCCGTGCCCACGATCTAGTCATGAACAGTTGAGGCTGGTGTTGCTGTCTGCGACGTAAACAACATTCATCCACTTAATATTCTGTGTTTAATATATTTTCGAGTGTTAGAAAATGAATATCTGTAATAAGTGACAATAAATCATATGACAGAACATCGCCGTATATTTGCTGGTAACGTCATTTTTTTCTTGGTTTCAGCTCTCATGTTGTTTGCTATTATGAAGTTGAAGACGACCCCGGCACTGACATCAAGCGTTATCCTCGGAGCTGGGATTCTGTTCTGCATACTCAGCGTTATGCAGAACTCTTACCATTGGCGAGCCGAGAAAAGCCGAGCGGACGAGGGACTACCGGTTTATGAAACCTCTCCACATTCTCATAAGACTGCGGGGGAAGTCAACGTACCTCGGAACGAGTTGTCTACCCTTGTTTGACACAACGCCGACGTTAGTGAATACATCTGACGGCATTCGGAACACTTCGGTTGGTAACGTAGAGCTTTTGCAACCGGAAATACCCGAGGAAATCCGAGTGAAAAGAAGCATTTGCGTTAAAAGTGGCGTTTGAAAGAAGATAGCCTTCGAGTGGTTTGTGGTTCGTTGTGGAAGTATGGATTCCACTAAAACTGGAAAAGCAAGATATTGTTATTTAATGAGATGTCATCTTGATCTATTTTCTGAAGGAGTCGGGAATCAATGTTGAAAGGCCTGGAAATAGTGGATGGTGGTGTGATAGACACGATATTACTAGGAGCTGTGTTGTAATGCGTAGCTTGATGACTGTTTGAGGATTCAAGGTGATAAAGTCAGCGAACGGAATTTTTCCACTGCCAAATGTGGAGCCATCATGGCTATCTTGTGTGTGAGAGGAAGTCTTGGAGTGCCAGAAAGCACTAGCGTCATTGACCCGGGTCGTTTACGATGGAGCTTCTGTGGGGGAATGTGTATCACTAGCGACAAACATCAAGCATTAGGACGTGACCTTGTAGTCAGGGCATGGCTTAGAGGAGGCCACCGTCGGCCGACTACCAACACGTAGTGCACAATACATTACTTACATCACTTCGATAGTTTCGGATAGATATCATTGGAATGAGGTTACATTGTAGCAGGTCGTCCTATTGAAGGTCCTCCAGTAGTTTATCCCTTTCATCATCGTCTTTGTGAATATTGTTTGAATCATCTAGAGCTTTTCTCCGGGACCATTTGCATTTAATGTATTTTTTCCAGATGTCTTGTTATGTTGTTTAATTATAATTATGTAACCTGTATATATGTACAATTCTTATGTCAAATTAATTGTAGACAAACGTAGGGTGGAGAATTGAAGACATGGATTAACCACATTATGCATGTCACGTGTCAGTGTTAAGCTCATTATGATGTAAAGGAGGAAATTGATTTGGAATTTTTTGTAAAAAAAATAATCTTATGACGAGTAAGGTCTGTGAATTTGAGAAGATTACATAAATGGATGATATGAAAGCATTTGCGCAATCAATAATTAGATAAATCGTCGTTTACTATTACTTCAACTAGAATATCCCTATACCACTGTTTTTTTTGTAATATTGCAATACAGTTCCAGGAATTACCAATAGCGCATGATACATGTGAGGATTTGAGGAAGTATTTCGATACTTTACCGTTTTGAGGATAATCCTTACATCATTTGTTCCAGACCTACAATTTAGAAAAATAACATGTAACATCATTATGTTACATGTGACGGTGGCAAAGTTCACTTTAATCCATCTTTGTTGATGTCGTTTGAAACATTTTCAAATGTCTGTTGAAGTTTGCTAAGTATAATTAACATAACTGTAACATATATCGGGGCGATCGGGTAGCCTAGTGGTTAAAGCGTTCGCTCGTCACGCCGAAAACTCGGGTTCGATTCCCGACATAGGTACAATGTGTGAAGCCCATTTCTGGTGTTCCCCGCCGTGATATTGCTAGAATATTGCTAAAAGCGGCGTAAAACCATTCTCAGTCACTCACTGTAGCATATATCAACAAGCCGCTGTTGGTTTACCCTTTACTGCTTTTTATATTTCACATATTGTGGCATGGCACAGGATATTAAAACAGCTCAAATGAGTCGAGTCAAATGTCGCTTGAGGCGTTTAACACCTATTTACGTAATAGCATCGGTTAATGTCATCAGTTAATGTCATCAGTTAATGTCATCAACAGTGGAAGTCTTCCAGCTGGATGCCTAAATGGCAAGCGTTGAATTTAACGGCCGAACAATCAGTTTCGGGCATGGTAGCCAAAAGAACAGCAAGACAATTATGTCAGGCGAGCTACGTTCATGACTCTGTTGCAGCATTTTTGCCTAACGTTATGATCTGTTGCCATGGTGAGCAGTGCTTAGAGCAAAGTTGTGCATTTAGTCACAGTGTAAAAACGATATGTGCTTTAATGACAACTACAGATTTAATTGACTTTGGAAATGGAATTAATATTTCTGGTTGATCGTGGCCCGAAGCAGAAATGAATTTAATGTGTGATGGTTGGAGGGATGAGCGTTATAGTCCTAAACCCGTCGAAATATGTCATGTATTTCCCATTTGCAAATACAAGAAAAGAAAATATGATGTTATTAGAAGATTGTTTGTTAGAGCACATGAATCATTTTTACTCGTACCAAACGAAAAACGTTGAATCAGTATGCAAGGGCGTGATGAAGGCCTTTACAGATTCCAAAGTGAAGAAAATGGCGTTGACCATTTCCGAGAATGACACGCTGATGAATTTAAAACATATCTCCCAATCCTAAGATATAAGGATTTATTAGTACCAAATGTATATTGTACACCAACAAAACCAAACTAGTATTGTAAAAAATCAATATTAATTTTAGAGCAATGCATAGAGTTTTAAGAGTTGATCCCAATGTTATAAAGTATAAAGAGTTTAATTGAAATAAAAGTCAACAACAGGATAATCATTGGTAGTAATATTATCTGAAATATAAGCAAACTTTCTATGTGGAGAAACATATTTCAGTTTCAAAATCTTATTTAACTAACACTATTTAAAGTTATCCTGTACACAAGTGTAACAACGCACAATACCTAATCATTGAAATGGACACTTATCCTAAGTCCAGTTTAAGCCCCCTTAAAGTATGAGTAATTGACGTTTATCGCGTGTCGAGTCCACAGCGATTGGCACTTAGCATGAGAGGCGATTCTGAAGAGTATCTGTTCTATCTCGTACATTATGGGAGGACGTATATCAAAATTGCGAGCTTGGAAATTACGACCCATGCTTATTTCCTGAACTTAACACTCATATGAATTCATATCCATGGTTGACCTTTTCCTTCTTTAGGAAACAGCACAAGAGAGCTTATGCTTAGAAACCCCAACAGAACGAATCCTTAGAAACCAAAACTTCTCTAACGATTTTTGGCTCAGGCTTAGGATAATTAGAAAATATTTTCCAGGTTGGCTCAGGAGTTCTGGCAATAAAGAAACCTGCCTCCCGAACATCGCTTCAAACAGTACAAGCGGCCGCCAATACACGCCTGTCGTGAGTCTAAGGGATCAATATTTGACTCTCGGGGACTGTTTCTGGGGAAATTCCACTTTTTTTTGACTGCCAGGAACTATGGTACCTTCACTGACAAATTGGTTCGCCTCTCGCTTTGTAATTCAAGCTCAGATTAGGTTGCAGTTGGACACTGGAACCCAGACAGGGGGAAATTGGTTTTGTGTGTCTTAGAGAGGAAGTCTGAATTAATCTGAAAACTCTAAAGTTGTGATAAAACGGTAAAAACTTGACTGTCAGACGTTGAAGACGGTGGAAATGCTGGGGCAGGCGAATGATCATATTACATGATTAACACTTGCATTTAGCTTCATTGCAATCAGTTATAATTCATTTATAGTTTCAGTTTAGAAACATGGATGAAATATATCATCTTGCTCTTTCATAATTTGTCAGTCTTTGGTATCCCTGATTGATAAAATGATAAAAGAAGTGTCGTTTTGGTTTAATGAGAACTGATAGCAGTATCAAATAAAAGTAAATGACATGCATTTCAGAGAATGTTGGACGTGTTAAAGAAAACAAATAATTTCCGTTTAACCAATTCCTATTAATCCTTATGAAATGTTAATCAAATTTAAGTGTGAAGAAAATAAAAGAAATGGTAATATTAATGGGTCCTTTAAGAAGAATTGATACTTTGCAATCGGAGCCCCTTTGAGTCACTCTAGGTTATAATTAAGGACACAAGTGTCAAACAAATCTATTCATGAATAATCAGGAACAACAGCAACGGTTCGGAGATGAGATCCGGCGAAAGGTGGCAGCAATATATTTGACCTTTGCGAACGTAGCCGTTTTTGATAGATCGGCTCTCTGTAATGGACAAGTGCAATTGACACCTCACACAAGTGAATTCTTTGACAAGTATAATTGTGAATTTCGGTAATTTTCAATAAATAAACATGAGGTAGGGCGTGTTCTTTAAGCTGTAATTTCTGTTTCCTGGCATTCCTAATTGAGGTTGACCCCTTGCCAAAATAGAACGTGGAATGCCAGGTGAACTGAAGAAACACGGGGCTCTCAAAAGTCGGAGACACTTTAAAGGCCTCAAGGCTAACAGAACGTGAAGTGTATACTTTTAAGGATTAATATTACCGTCGATGTTGGATGATCTGGGTTTCTTCTGTAATGTCTTTTAATAGAACGTATATAATCGCAAGAATTTGAAGAAGTACACAGAGCTGTTAAAATAACATTGTTAGAACATAAGACCCATCCAGAGAAGCATTTGCCTCCAGTGGTGTCACGTCATGAACAGTAACGACCGCGGTCAGAACCGTCGTTGTTGGTGTCTACATTTCAGCTGAGATAGTTCGTTACGAATCTCAGAGATCATGATGTAACAATTGACTGTGGTCAGTGTGACTGGATGTCGTTCTCGATGACTGCGTGTCCGCTGAGTAGGTTCGTTAGTGAACATATTCAGAGGTTCTGAACAACTGAATTCTTGATCCATAAGCGTAAACCAAACGCGTACATCTAAACGACAACCACTAACGATCCTGGCTTATTTAACCGTTGAACTATGGACAGGTTTTGAGATTCTTGATAACATTACGTCAAAATTATCCTGAATAAGGATGAACTATTAGTCTTGATTATATTGGTTAGTTCTCTCAAACAACGTGAAGGTTCATACATCTATACTCCCAACTGTAGTGAGCGTTTGGAAACAAAGGTCCAGAAAAATGGAAGAAGGCCGGCTACTTCACTGATTTGAGTGAACTTCAATGGTAGAATCTTGAAGGTCCAAAGTGGTTTATAGTGAGTTGGAATTTTCTAAATAATAACATAAAAAGATGAGTGAATTCTGTTACTCCCCAGTGGTTCCTATTTTGCAACACGATTAGTAGTTTACCCGACGGTTCGTATTGGCAAGGTTCGGCGGTCACCTGAAAATGAATTGCAATAGCTTTTGAAATTTTGGAATCATTTTCGTAAACAAATTTAATCACATGGCTGCCTGGAGTGACTGCATTCGACGAGGGAATTATCACGTGCAGATCTAAAATCATTCATCCACTGAATGAAAAGCAGTATTACGTTTTGATGATCGTATATGAAATAGGAACTGACGGACAAAAGAACCTTTGAGGTCGAAACAACAAGTTTTGTTCTTTACGTTTACCATTCCGATTTACGCAGAGACATTTAGTTGCTTGTTTCCAAATAAAACGAAGAGGTCATAAATCTACGAAAACAAGTTCATGGAATTACAAATAATAATTACAAACCTAGACCAAAGATCCGACGTTTCCTGTCATACGCGATGAAAGACCAACTGCATGCAATATAGGCGATCCTGACACACGTTGAAAGACCAACTGCATGCAATATAGGCGATCCTGACACACGTTGAAAGACCAACTGCATGCAATATAGGCGATCCTGACACACGTTGAAAGACCAACTGCATGCAATATAGGCGATCCTGACACACGTTGAAAGACCAACTGCATGCAATATAGGCGATCCTGACACACGTTGAAAGACCAACTGCATGCAATATAGGCGATCCTGACACACGATGAAAGACCAATAGCATGCAATATAGGCGATCCTGACACACGTTGAAAGACCAACTGCATGCAATGTAGGCGATCCTGACACACGTTGAAAGACCAACTGCATGCAATATAGGCGATCCTCACACACGTTGAAAGACCAACTGCGTGCAAATATAGGCGATCCTCACACACGTTGAAAAAGCCTAGATTTGGAACCTGATCTTCAGGTGTTTTATCAGACTGCGTATTCTTTGAAAAGTCTCGACCTTCATATAAATGAGATGATTTAGATATATACGAGATCATTTATAGATTTTCTATGTTTGCAGCATTTTGATAACACCAGTATGCGCCACGAAAAGTTTCATGTTCATCTAAATATCCACTATTGTTGATTATTGAGACTGTATATAAATACCACAGAATCTTGTTACCGAAAGGCATGTATATAGCTTCTCCGCTTGTATTCTCAAAATCAATTGATTTATGTCAAGACTGTTTAAGAAAACGTTTCGTGAAAAATCACTGAGGTGGAAATCATTCAGCTAGGATATTTGTCATAAACCGAACTGGAAGCCTTCCCGTGGTTATCTCCAGACTATGGCATTATGTCAGTGAACAGGACTTGCAGCAGTTGTTGGACTTTAATCGACGTGTGGGCAGGCTGACTTAAATAGTCACTAATCGTTTGCAAATGCAAATATCTCTTTAGCTCGTTAGGAACAGTATCAATCATATTAAAAGTCACACTGACACCGAATATGAATCAATGGCCATGCAATTTTAGATGGTCGGTTTCTGTTGATATTGTACCACGTAACTTAACCCTCGTGTACAGGAATACTTCCATCAGTAGCATCAATGTGCTAGAATACGTCCTCATATTGTCCTTATCGAGCTCCACTGCTGAGCTTGAGGCTTCAGCTATTACTCTATGCTGCTTTATAAATAAATTATTCTAACAGCACCAAATGGTTTGTTGTGAGGAATCCGGAAATAATATTTCTACAGTGGACTGTTTCCGTTCATTACACTGTTCCATCTTCAGAGCATTCATCAAGTGGGATATTTGACCAAAGGCGAAGCCTTGTTAACAATGAGTGAGTTGGTGAAGTTTGACGCCGCTTTGAACACTATTTCAGTCCCGTGTCATCGAATAGTGGGAGTGCCATCCTCTGTGACGCATTTGATCTAGCTGTTTCCCACTTTGTTGTACCAAAGTCTGGGACCTGGACCAGTCGGCGGATCATCAAGAGATGCATATCATCACAGCGTTCCAAAATGTGGGTTTCAAAATGTCTGCAGGGTTAACATGTTGACGTCTAACCACCTCCGTGCTACCGAATTGATTTCACACAGCTGCCTTCTGTCAGACCTTGGCTTGATTGATCAAGGCCAATATTTCATCCGGTAACCTACTATCTGTCCTTTGTTTATCTGTCCAAATCCTAAATTACACGCTCCAACCTACTGCTTGTCCATTGTTTACCCGACCAAGGTCTAGCTTACATACTGCAACCTGTCACACCTAGGTTATCCCGACCAAAGCCTAGATTACACACATCAATCGCATACTAACGGACCTCGGTTTGCCTGACCAAGGCCTAGATCACACATTTTAATCTAGTGACAGACCTTGGTTTGCCTGACCAAGGCCAAGATTGCACACTGCAAGATGTCAGACCTCGGTTTGCCTACCCAAGGCCTATATCACATAATGTAGCCTGTCACACTGTAATCACCTTCAGACCTTGGATTGCATAATCGAGACCTTGATCACACACTGCAGCCTACGGACAGTCCATTGTTTGCGTGATCAAGGTCATGATCACACACTACAACCTACTGTCAGACCTTAGTTTCCCTGGTCTATTTCTTGATTACACACCGCAATCTACTGTCAGTCTATATCTCATCAACGCCTAGATCACATACTCCTACTGACAGACCTGGGTTTACCCCAACAAGGCCCAGATTACACAGTACACTACAACCTACCAGTCCTCGGTTTCCCTGATCCAGGCCTAGATAACACGCTGCAACTTGACAGACAGCGGTATAGCTAACCAATGTCTATATTACACACTGCGATCTCCTTGTTATCTCGTTGTTTACCTGATCAAGGCCCAGATTACACACTGCAAGCCACTGCCATGTCGGTGGTTTACCTGATCAAGGCCCAGATTACACACTGCAACCTACTGTGAGTGAGTGAGTTGGGTTTAACGCCGTTTTTAACGGTATTCCAGTTATATCACGGCGTGTCCGCTTAATGTGGGAGGAAAGCCCGAAGTGATGCAGGTCTCAGACGTTTACCACTTTAATGAAACCCACGAGCACGGGTATGGTGCTGACAAACCTAGAACCTTAAATCAGGGCGAACCGGGATGCGAACCCACAATCATAGGTTTCTGTAGTGCCCAAGGAACGCAACTCTGCACAGCGAATTTCGACACCTTAGACGACTGAGCCACCCCTGCCCCCTGCAACCTACTGTCCGTCCGTTGTTTAGCTGATCAAAGCCCAGATTACACACCGCAACCTACTGTCAATGAGTTGATTTGTATGCCAGACCCCCGAAATGGAATATGTTGTTTTCATAACAGAAATAAGGGACAAATTAAGACAAACTCATGTGAGACCGTGGTTTGCTGGATGCCAGGATTCCACACTGTGACTTATTTCATATCCCAGTTTGCCTGATCAAGGACTTGACTGCATATTCCAAACAAAGACATTACACGTCTGTTAAAATACTTCTGACAAGAGCAATACTCTTTCCACAGTATTCCAATGGGGACAAAAAAAGAAGAAAAAACGTATGATATAGTATGAAGACAATATTTAATCATAAGAACTAAAATATTTCTTGCAAGACATGTCAAGAAGAGCATAAACGACCATGCAAATAGAAAAGCACATAGCAAAACTTCATATTAACAACAATGTGCACCCAAAGCAACTAGTCCACAATGCCATCATCATTATGTCAGATGTCATAAGAGCGATTCACAAGACATTTTTTTTCAAAGTATCAGCCTTAGGCTTCTGGCCAGTGGCTGAAGTCACAGACTGAGCTATGTATCGATGTGTTTACATACAAAATATGTCAAGGCGTGTCCATTCATTTGAACAATGCCAAAGCACAGAGGAAGGATGTACAGCATCTTGCAAACAATCACGACCAAGATATGTAGAAGAAGGTAAACATTACACCTGTCTCCATCATCACACACATGGGATACATACTGCTGCCGATGCCAACTGAGGTCTTCATAAATATCCAAGTGTAGTAGAGTGTTTCCTGTCTGTCTGTCTAAAACAGTAGTGCTGCTAGTGTTAGGGTTGCTTCAGTACGACTCTTATCTACATAATTAACATCAGTCTCCATAGCCTTGCAGAACTACATAACTATCAACTGACACAGCTGAGGGCAATCTCCACAAACACTGCCATCAGTCTCCATAGCCTTGCAGAACTACATAACTATCAACTGACACAGCTGAGGACACTCTCCACAAACACTGCCGTCAGTCTCCATAGCCTTGCAGAACTACATAACTATCAACTGACACAGCTGAGGACAATCTCCACAAACACTGCCATCAGTCTCCATAGCATTGCAGAACTACATAACTATCAACTGACACAGCTGAGGATAGTCTCCACAAACACTGCCATCAGTCTCCATAGCATTGCAGAACTACATAACTATCAACTGACACAGCTGAGGACACTCTCCACAAACACTGCCATCAGTCTCCATAGCCTTGCAGAACTACATAACTATCAACTGACACAGCTGAGGACACTCTCCACAAACACTGCCATCAGTCTCCATAGCATTGCAGAACTACATAACTATCAACTGACAGCTGAGGACACTCTCCACAAACACTGCCATCAGTCTCCATAGCATTGCAGAACTACATAACTATCATCTGACACAGCTGAGGACACTCTCCACAAACACTGCCATCAGTCTCCATAGCATTGCAGAACTACATAACTATCATCTGACACAGCTGAGGATAGTCTCCACGAACACTGCCGTCATCTTCCATAGCCTTGCAGAACTACATAACTATCAACTGACACAGCTGAGGACACTCTCCACAAACACTGCCATCAGTCTCCATAGCCTTGCAGCAGTCACATTAACTTTACACCAGTCCACTGGTTCTGTTTAGAAAAAGCAGGCAACTAGAACCAATGTGCATGTTTATTACCCTTTATTTGCATTCTGTATAATAAACTTATGAAACTAAAACTGTTTATGTATTTTGATAAAACCACTAAATGAGATTCAAGAGAAGTTTCCTTGCCAAACTGAAACCTTTGTCATGAAGTGATATCCTTTCCTAGTCTAGTAACACTTGGACTGCTTATTTTCATAAAATTTTCATAACATTTTCATGATACTTTGTACACACTATTGTATTTTGAATTATTTTACTAAAATTATGTGACAACTATTTTTAAATGCCTTAGGTGTGCAAACAGTTTTGAAATGCACACTGACAAGCATTATGAGTAATAAGATGTGTATTGTTTGTTTTTTATATGAAACAGGCATTGCCAATAGACCCTTGAAGCACATACATGCTCACAAGAACAGGAAGGCACCTCTAAGATTAAGACAAGGGACAACATCAGCAGGTGGTAAGAAAGATAACAGACGGTTTTCAGACAATGATTTCAAACACATTGTTTTGTGTTGCAGTCTCTTTTTTGTTGAAATATCATAGAAAAATGCCCTGCCTGGTCTCAAAATTAAACTTTTTATTGAAAACCAGAAATCCTACAGGATTTATGCTTACCTGGATACTGCATGGCTAGATACTTGAACATGCTCTATGAGAAACCATGCTATAGGCTCTGACTCCATATTTCTCACTACACTACATCCCGCATATATACTAGGCATGCAGTTGTTATTTTGTTATTTAGTTGACATTCGTATTTAATGACCTTATAAACATAAGACTTCAGACTATTAACATTAAACAAAATTAATCCATTCTTTAAATGATCATACTAAAATATATCAATTTTGGTTTTGAATGGGCTCACAGATCAAACACAAAAATACATGGAGAAATATACAACAGCATATAGTAACCTCCTATTACAAAACCCAGATAAAACATATATGCCAAACAAATAGATGTTCCATAGTAGTATTTTCAAAATGGCTGCCATAACAGCCATACTGACATTATCAGATTAAGATTCTTTGAACGTCTAGTGCGACAATTTGGTAGGATTATCCAGGTTAACATTCTGTTGGAGAGGCCTTGTGCCTGAAAATGAGACGCCCGTTATGACATATCACTTGATCGAAGGGGTATTCAAAGTTCTCTCGTCAAATTGATGTAAAAATCGAGCAAAGGATGACAAAGCACATGTGTCCAGACCCATAACATTGCACATGGATACATGCATGAACAGCTGAGTGATGGTCTATAACAGGACAACTTGGTTGCTGTGGCAGCCGTATGGAAATATTAATCAGAATAATTTGAGGGAAGCAAAAACACATCATTAGTGGGATAATCCAAGCAAAGTATCACTGACGTAGTGGTTTCTTAGGAGAACACTGCAATATATCAACTGGTCTTTGACCTGTTGAGCTGACATACTATCAAGCAGGGGATATCTCAACTGATGGAACGTTGTTTTTGTTTTCAAGGAAATACTTGTTTCCTACATGTAAGACAGTTCCTATTGTATCTATGCCACAGTGTGGAGGACATGCCAAAGGAAGAAGACATTTCCGGCATACAGAGACATCATAATGGACTCTGAACATATTGATAGTTGAACACACTGAAAAGACATTAAGAAAGAATTGGCCAAAATACAGACCTGTTTGCCATAACTTCATCTCATTATTGTTCAGATCATACAACTCTGGTCCACAACAAATACACAAGAGTTTAAACGCTCCATGTTGTCTACAGTATAGCAGGCTTGCATGCAAAACAGTGTCATAACTTTTATGATAACATACCATATGTTTTTTCAATAACACAAAGAAGAAGACAGAACTTACTGCCAATTGCAATAGGAATATGTACATTCAAAACATGGAGAAATGAACTACATTAATTTCAACAACACTGAGCCAGCATGACATTCCATCTATCACCAAGCCTGAAGATGGGTGTGAAGCTTGTGGATGCTGGACTCAGGGGATTACACCTCTGCAGAAACAAGAGGCAGTTTGGTAACACAAATCATTGAAACAGCATCAAGAAAATAGAAACTAGGTTCACTGAGAGGAGGGCCCACTTACGGACAGTGCTGTGACTATTGATCATAACAGTCTCTGTACAAACATTCCTTTGTGCAAATTGGCCCAGAACACTAATTTTAAATGATCTTTTAAGTAAACAAAGATAAAACATATTTGCACACTGGAATGAAGAACTAAATTCAGTTGATCACTGCTTGCAAAATATATAACAAAAACACTTTCATATAGCAAATCAACACCTGATAGTTATAGGGTCTGCATTGTAAGATCATGCTAAATAGTGTTCTAAGCTTATGTATAACAAAACTAGTAACTAGTGCTATTTTGATTGATGTACAGTTTACAGTCTTTTAGTACAAACAATATTTAAAACAACATTTTGGATGATGTTGTGAGAAAGATTTAAAACATTGTGCCCTGACCAGTTCACAGTCAGATGACAGAAAGAAGTACAAAGGAGTTATCTCCCTCGAATAAGCAACCTGCCAACATATTTACTTCATGAATTCTTGTTTACATACATGTTTTATACAGTGTTTAAATGTTTTTAGAAAAGTACAATCCAGCTATACAGTACTGATGTTTTGTTTTTGTTAGATGGTAAATAATACTTTCACTCATATATAAAGGATTTATTTTTTAGTTTCAGAAAATGTGACCATCAATCAGTTCGTAAGTCTATTACAGACTCCAGGATCAGAATGAATTATCCATCTTCTTCTCACCATGAAGACTTCCTTAACATTGTCAGTCATTTCTCCTTGAAATCTTGTGGGATAACCAGATTATACCCCATCCAAGAATCATTATGACACAAGATCAGTGAAACAAGAGTTTGTTAACCGATTGTAAAAGATCGGCTCATGGTTTTACCCATACAATAATGCCCAGAAATTGTTCAACCGGAGTCTAGGATGAAGAAACACAGACCAAGACATTGCTGTCAGCGACCTTCTTTGAAGGTGTCTCGGTTACAAGTCTCTCTCTTTATGAACAAAATCAAGTCATTCTCCTCAATACAGAAATCAAATATTTATCAGAATACTAAGAAACAATATGGGTACTGTTATGAAATTGACACCAACATTTTATTATAAACCTAATCACTGGGTTTTTATAATACCCAGTACAATGTGATGTTTGACTCAGAATTACCAGGATTCAAAGAATCAAGAAAAATAGAAACAGGATGACAAAATCTTCATTCTCTTTGGTTTAGGCTAGAAATAAAAAACTCCTTAAAGATTGGTACTGACATGGTATCACATTTTATGTAGTCAGAAATCAATATTAAAATGAGAAAATGAAGCAGTAATTTTGTTTGTTTGAAACTCCTGACCAGTAGCTTTTAACACCTTGCAACGTTTCCAATTAAGGAAATCTACCGTTGCACAACTTCCAACCTCCCTTGTCAACTACAACACAAGCATCAATAGCTTAAAAGTCACTGACTGGTGCTGAGTTACCATTTCCTCATGCCACTTCCTTCTTATCAACTATAACACCTGTGACAGTAGCTTTGATATTTGGTAATCTTAAGAGGACATTGCACAACTTTCCAGACTCAGTTAAGGCTAGTGTCAGCCACTCGCAGTAACTTCATGGGACCAAACTTTCCAGACTGACAGTGCCGGTACTACTGAACATGTGAGAAGGATGCAGGGCTATTTCATGTTATGTGTCAACTAGAGGATGGCAACTGGTGTACTACCAGCCTGCACACTCAGGATATCCTTATCAAATGTTGAGTAGTATAAATGTATGGACTGCTGTATGAAAATGATTAAAATATTTAAAAAATATATGCCTGGATGTGAACATCACTGGTCAACCAATCATTTGTCGTTAAAACATTAGGAGTTTGTTGCATATCAATGTCTAGAATATTGTCTGGTTGTGCATAGTGAAGCTTATTGTCTGGCTGACCCGACATCAAGTACATCATCACTTTCTGTACTGCCTCAGTCCCAGTTAAAGAAGTGTCAGGCCCCATTAAAAATCAGATATAAAAAACCCATCCCATCATAAACCTGTCATAAAATAAGCTATGAATCATATCAACAAAAACAAACTCATCATGTACAGGTCATCACTGCATGGCTGTGTTGATGGCTGTTGTTGTATCCGAGGTGAATATACTTGCTTGCAATAGGACCTAAATGTCAATAGCTAGGATCTCCCAGTAAACCGACTCGCAGTATATATTACCTGTAGCAGTCACATGCTTTATCATCAAACTAACTTCTTGCGCTGCTTGAGTCTTAGCAAATCGATATCGTACTAAGCATGGTACTGACCACATAAACAAAGACTCATGAAGTATGTCAATATCTAGAAATGTTTAACATATGTGTATCTAGATATCGACTTATTATCAAATTATGAAAACCAATGACATATGGTGATGTTATGATCACTGAAGTATGGATGATCAAGTTTGGTGGGAGGTCCAACCTCATGTCTGCACTATGTCCACTTCAGTCAGCATAGCCTGAAACAAGAGAAACACAACTTCACTACCACTTTCAGTAGTTTTCTTCTATTCCAGGAACCTTCCTTTTCTGTTCTCATTCAGAGACAAACACTCCAAACTGAACACAGGCATGAGTGGCCCTTGCAGGTACTGGGATGGTTAAGTTGCCATCATTAATCATGTTTGAAACAGGAAGCAAATACAGTATCAGCCATATCATGCAGTTGGCATCATCTGAGTTGCACACAAGATGCAGCACACAAACATCACTGCCAAAGTTAACGACCGTTTCCATGGTCTAGTGGAAGAGCATCCGCCCAGAGAGCAGGTCTGGGGTTCAATCCCCGGTTGCATCATACCAAAAAAAATTAAAATATGGTACTTGTTACCCTATCTGGCGCTCGGCATTAGTGTCTGAAACAAGTACTGGCTGGCTCGGAGTCAGTATACTATGTCTGTGTGGGTTTTTCATGTCAAACTACTGCATCTCAGTGGGCTAGCACTATAAAGTTGGAGTCAGTCCGGACTTGTATGAGCAGCCACACACACACATGCATGCACATTGCTACATAAGTGCAATAATCTTGGACAGAAGGACACCCCATTTCACTTCACCCCACCATAGCTAACATGTTTACGACCAGACTGTTTTGTGTTTTCTTTGGTTTATGGATATTTGGCCCAAAAATTCAAGTCAATGGGTTCAAAATATATTCTTAAAATTTACAATTTCAAGTATACTTTTGATCGTCAAAATGTCAAGTAGGTAGAAAAGAAGTAATAAGTGGGGATGGAAGTTTTTAAGATACATTTCCAACAGGTCTTAATTATAACATATTTTATTTTTATTTGGTTTATGTAATAAGGGATAGTAGCAGCTGGTGGTATATGTGATAAGGGATACTAGAAGCTGGTGGTATGTGTAATAAGGGATACTAGCAGCTGGTGGTATATGTGATAAGGGATACCAGCAGATGGTGGTATATGCAATAAGAGATACTAGAAGCTGGTGGTATATGTGATAAGGGATACTAGCAGCTGGTGGTATATGTGATAAGGGACACCAGCAGATGGTGGTATATGCAATGGTGTGACACTAAAAGCTGCTGGTATAATCATGTGACACAGGTGCCTCAAACATAACTTACATTAGCAACAGGGGCTGTCTTCGTCACTTGACAGTCAACAACAGATGACTCCAGGGCGCCGAGGTCTGGGAACCCAGCACCTGAAACACACAAACTCACTATTCCAAAATATTTACACATAAATATGCATTTTCTACTTCCCATGTTAACTGCAATGTCATTTGTAAAACCTCAAATGACAATATGACTGGAATAATAGAGGCCAAGGACAACTTATCAGATGAACTCTTGATTACATCCCCCTCAACATCTCTTATCTATCATATTCTTTCAGTTCACAGAGCCAATGCTCATAGGACAAGCACGATGTACCCATGACCAATTCTTACCTTTGGGTTCCCCCAAGGTTACACCCTCATGCATGCTACAACTGTCCTACCTGTAATAGTGAATGGTTGGGCCATGGGAGGAAGTTCCCAAAACTTGGGGGGTACCACGCAAGTCTCATATGGTTGCACACGCTCGATGTTGCCATAGTCAACGAAAAACACCTTCATCTTCTCATTCTGTCGGAGAGAGGTTTTCAGAACCCAGGCTCTGAAACAAATTCAGGCCTGAGTGAAAGGAATTTCACACCTGTTGATGATGACTTTCAGTCAGAATTCTTTGTACAATTAAGATGGTCGGTCAGAATTCTTCATACAATCAAAACGGTCTGACTGAAGCCACCTGTGCCACTCCCCTTCATTTATTAAGGATATTCAGACAGAAGCCACCTGTATCACTCCCCTTCATACACTGCAGTGAGAACCCACCTGTGCCACTCCCCTTTATACACTGCAGTGAGAACCCACCTGTATCACTCCCCTTCATACACTGCAGTGAGAACCCACCTGTGCCACTCCCCTTCATACACTGCAGTGAGAACCCACCTGTGCCACTCCCCTTCATACACTGCAGTGAGAACCCACCTGTATCACTCCCCTTCATACACCGCAGTGAGAACCCACCTGTATCACTCCCCTTCATACACTGCAGTGAGAACCCACCTGTGCCACTCCCCTTCATACACTGCAGTGAGGACCCACCTGTATCACTCCCCTTTATACACTGCAGTGAGAACCCACCTGTGCCACTCCCCTTCATACACTGCAGCACATCGCCCAAGGCCCTTTGTCCTGGCCAGATGATTATCTGTATCTTGCAAGTCAAGGATCAGTCGCTTCAAGGCCTTCAGGTTCTCCATCTCAAATAAGAAAATACATAAATATCAAGTTGCAGGTTGAATTCATATAAACTTTGTTGCACACTGAACAAAAATCCGCTTATTGCAGGTGCATCTTCAGAACCATCTTAAACTAACACTATTCTCTGTAAAATATGACACAACAAGCGCATGTAAATATCTCAGCAGACCCTAACTCAATAAAATAGGCATCCTGCAATTTGTTGGAAGCAGTCTCCACCTTCCCTTACCTCACTGACCACCTGCCCCAGGTCTCCACCTTCCATTACCTCACTGACCACCTGCCCCAGGTGACCACCTTCCCTCTTCTTCCCTTACCTCACTGACCACCTGCCCCAGGTCTCCATCTTCCCTTACCTCACTGACCACCTGCCCCAGGTCTCCATCTTCCCTTACCTCACTGACCACCTGCCCCAGGTCACCACCTTCCCTCGTCTTCCCTTACCTCACTGACCACCTGCCCCAGGTCTCCACCTTCCCTTACCTCACTGACCACCTGCCCCCGGTCTCCATCTTCCCTTACCTCACTGACCACCTGCCCCAGGTCTCCACCTTCCCTTACCTCACTGACCACCTGCCCCAGGTCACCACCTTCCCTTACCTCACTGACCACCTGCCCCCGGTCACCACCTTCCCTCGTCTTCCCTTACCTCACTGACCACCTGCCCCAGGTCTCCATCTTCCCTTACCTCACTGACCACCTGCCCCCGGTCTCCACCTTCCCTTACCTCACTGACCACCTGCCCCAGGTCTCCACCTTCCCTTACCTCACTGACCACCTGCCCCAGGTCTCCACCTTCCCTTATCTCACTGACCACCTGCCCCAGGTCTCCACCTTCCCTTACCTCACTGACCATCTGCCCCCGGTCTCCACCTTCCCTTACCTCACTGACCACCTGCCCCAGGTCTCCACCTTCCCTTACCTCACTGACCACCTGCCCCCGGTCACCACCTTCCCTTACCTCACTGACCACCTGCCCCCGGTCACCACCTTCCCTCGTCTTCCCTTACCTCACTGACCACCTGCCCCAGGTCTCCATCTTCCCTTACCTCACTGACCACCTGCCCCAGGTCACCACCTTCCCTCGTCTTCCCTTACCTCACTGACCACCTGCCCCCGGTCACCACCTTCCCTCGTCTTCCCTTACCTCACTGACCACCTGCCCCAGGTCACCACCTTCCCTCGTCTTCCCTTACGTCACTGACCACCTGCCCCAGGTCTCCATCTTCCCTTACCTCACTGACCACCTGCCCCAGGTCTCCACCTTCCCTTACCTCACTGACCACCTGCCCCAGGTCACCACCTTCCCTCGTCTTCCCTTACGTCACTGACCACCTGCCCCAGGTCTCCATCTTCCCTTACCTCACTGACCACCTGCCCCAGGTCTCCACCTTCCCTTACCTCACTGACCACCTGCCCCAGGTCTCCACCTTCCCTTACCTCACTGACCACCTGCCCCAGGTCACCACCTTCCCTCGTCTTCTCTTACGTCACTGATCACCTGCCCCAGGTCTCCATCTTCCCTTACCTCACTGACCACCTGCCCCAGGTCACCACCTTCCCTCGTCTTCCCTTACCTCACTGACCACCTGCCCCCGGTCACCACCTTCCCTCGTCTTCCCTTACCTCACTGACCACCTGCCCCAGGTCACCACCTTCCCTCGTCTTCCCTTACGTCACTGACCACCTGCCCCAGGTCTCCATCTTCCCTTACCTCACTGACCACCTGCCCCAGGTCTCCACCTTCCCTTACCTCACTGACCACCTGCCCCAGGTCTCCACCTTCCCTTACCTCACTGACCACCTGCCCCAGGTCACCACCTTCCCTCGTCTTCCCTTACGTCACTGATCACCTGCCCCAGGTCTCCATCTTCCCTTACCTCACTGACCACCTGCCCCAGGTCTCCACCTTCCCTTACCTCACTGACCACCTGCCCCAGGTCTCCACCTTCCCTTACGTCACTGATCACCTGCCCCAGGTCTCCATCTTCCCTTACCTCACTGACCACCTGCCCCAGGTCTCCACCTTCCCTTACCTCACTGACCACCTGCCCCCGGTCACCACCTTCCCTTACCTCACTGACCACCTGCCCCCGGTCACCACCTTCCCTCGTCTTCCCTTACCTCACTGACCACCTGCCCCAGGTCTCCATCTTCCCTTACCTCACTGACCACCTGCCCCAGGTCACCACCTTCCCTCGTCTTCCCTTACCTCACTGACCACCTGCCCCAGGTCACCACCTTCCCTCGTCTTCTCTTACGTCACTGATCACCTGCCCCTGGTCTCCATCTTCCCTTACCTCACTGACCACCTGCCCCAGGTCACCACCTTCCCTCGTCTTCCCTTACCTCACTGACCACCTGCCCCCGGTCACCACCTTCCCTCGTCTTCCCTTACCTCACTGACCACCTGCCCCAGGTCACCACCTTCCCTCGTCTTCCCTTACGTCACTGACCACCTGCCCCAGGTCTCCATCTTCCCTTACCTCACTGACCACCTGCCCCAGGTCTCCACCTTCCCTTACCTCACTGACCACCTGCCCCAGGTCTCCACCTTCCCTTACCTCACTGACCACCTGCCCCAGGTCACCACCTTCCCTCGTCTTCCCTTACGTCACTGATCACCTGCCCCAGGTCTCCATCTTCCCTTACCTCACTGACCACCTGCCCCAGGTCTCCACCTTCCCTTACCTCACTGACCACCTGCCCCAGGTCTCCACCTTCCCTTACGTCACTGATCACCTGCCCCAGGTCTCCATCTTCCCTTACCTCACTGACCACCTGCCCCAGGTCTCCACCTTCCCTTACCTCACTGACCACCTGCCCCAGGTCTCCACCTTCCCTTACCTCACTGACCACCTGCCCCAGGTCTCCACCTTCCCTTACCTCACTGACCACCTGCCCCAGGTCTCCACCTTCCCTTACCTCACTGACCACCTGCCCCAGGTCTCCATCTTCCCTTACCTCACTGACCACCTGCCCCAGGTCTCCATCTTCCCTTACCTCACTGACCACCTGCAACAAGTCTCCATCTTCCCTTACCTCACTGACCACCTGTCCCCAGAAGAAAGTTTCCTCCTCAGCAGCTGTGACCAGCACCTTGATGTGGCTGCCCTGCTTCAGCGCATTCCTCTTCACCTTCATCTTTACCAGTATGTGGGAGTACAGCTCCAACACTTCGTATATACTCTGTTCAGACTCCGACGACACATCCTCACTTGAATAGTCCAAGGAGTCACTGAGTCCGTCCAACACTTGGCTGCGGGTCATGGAGACTGGCCGCCCCCCTGCGAAGCAGTTGCGTGCCATCAGTTTCTCCCTCATCTGAGGGGTGGATCGGGGAATGTCCAGCAACAATGGCCGACCCAGGTAATTGAACTGGTTCATTTCTCGGATGGCAGCCTCAGCCTTGTCTAGATTTCGCAAAAACACGTACGCTTTTGGGCTGCAATTACAACACTGATAAAAGTAAGGTGGAGAGACACATAACAACTTTTATCAAGTAATTTATGACCAACTACCTAATTTCTCAAAACATAACATCAATATTCTCTCGCATCCGAGTTCCTTGTTGTCAAGCTAGAATCTCTGTCACAAGCCAGCAGGACTTACTCAGTCCAGTCACAAACATGAATGTTTTCTCCCTTTCAGTGTATAAACTTAGTTGTACAAAGGTTGTATGATTCCATGTGCTAACATCAAATTCCTTTGGATATCAAGCAATATCGTAACTTTGATGTTTAAAGAAATGTTGTTAGACTCTCCACTGTAACAGTTTCAGCAGGATATTGTTATATGCAAAACAGTCTGTTAAACAAACTAAAAGACCTCAATAGCATTGACTTCTCCAATTTCAGTATCAGCATGTTTCTTTACTAACAAAAGAAAAGTCCTGTCACGTGATGTGCAAATTAGATTGTGTCGGCGGTGTAATGCTAAGTGAACACTGCACCTGAGTGTGTCAATCAAATAACACTTCATGCCAGAACTCAGTCCACCTTAATGTTTTGTTTGTGTATTGTTTTAACGTTGTATTCAATATTTCAGCAATATGACGGTGGTCTGTAAATAATCGACTCTGTACCAGACAATCCAATGAGTTATATCAAGAACATCTGTCTACTCAACTGGGATCCGAGGTACATGCAAAAACTAAGTCAGCAAGCATGACCACCTGATCCTGTTAGTCGCCTCTTATGACAAGCATGGGTTTTAACCTGGATCATCACAGGTACAGGTATCAGGTTTCTCAGACAAAGATCAGTAAGAAAATGGTCATATACTTCGCATGCTTAATTTGAAAAGTAAAATATGAAAATAACTCATGAATTCCAAAATGATTACAATTATTCAGAACCACTATCACATATCATCTGTACATGTAGTGCTCTTGACCAAGTGCTACAACACTTGTCATGGTCTCAGATTCTTCATCAAAGCACTTGGGAACAACACTCACCACTTGATGGCAGGGACAATGTTGACACTCACAACATCATAGCGCAAGAACAAAATGTAAAGTTCACGCTGAAAACAAATAAATTAAAATTTTAGTTCTACCTTTAACCAAAGAGCTGAAGAGCTCAAACTTTGAATGAATCTTAAAAAACAAGTATATGGTAACCCAACCTACTGGTGGTGTGGACAAGATCAGGGCAGATCACAATGGTAACCCAACTTACTGGTGGTGTGGACAAGATCAGGGCAGATCACAATGGTAACCCAACCTACTGGTGATGTGGATTAGATCAGGGCAGATCACAATGGTAACCCAACTTACTGGTGGTGTGGACAAGATCAGCGCAATCACAATGGTAACCCTACCTACTGGTGGTGTGGACAAGATCAGGGCAGATCACAATGGTAACCCAACTTACTGGTGGTGTGGACAAGATCAGGGCAGATCACAATGGTAACCCAACCTACTGGTGGTGTGGATTAGATCAGGGCAGATCACAATGGTAACCCAACCTACTGGTGGTGTGGACAAGATCAGGGCAGATCACAATGGTAACCCAACCTACTGGTAGTGTGGACAAGATCAGGGCAGATCACAATGGTAACCCAACCTACTGGTGGTGTGGACAAGATCAGGGCAGATCACAATGGTAACCCAACTTACTGGTGGTGTGGACAAGATCAGGGCAGATCACAATGGTAACCCTACCTACTGGTTGTGTGGACAAGATCAGGGCAGATCACAATGGTAGCCCAACTTACTGGTGGTGTGGACAAGATCAGGGCAGATCACAATGGTAACCCTACCTACTGGTTGTGTGGACAAGATCAGGGCAGATCACAATGGTAACCCAACTTACTGGTGGTGTGGACAAGATCAGGGCAGATCACAATGGTAACCCTACCTACTGGTTGTGTGGACAAGATCAGGGCAGATCACAATGGTAACCAAACTTACTGGTGGTGTGGACAAGATCAGGGCAGATCACAATGGTAACCCAACCTAACTGGTGGTGTGGACAAGATCAGGGCAGATCACAATGGTAACCCAACTTACTGCTGTTGTGCTCGGGTGAAAGTTGGCAACAAATATGCTGACAGGCTCGTCATCCTTCCCATCCTCCACAACAACAGAATTCTCCAAGTCAGGCATTGAAGCTTCCAGCTCCGGCATTGTAGTTTCGAGTTCTGGCATATCATCTGCTGCCTCGGCCATGTGCCTGATGGACTTCAACTGCTGTTGTGGTTTCTGTGGTGACCTGCCCACTGGTGTGGATGTCACCATCTTCTTCCCCCTACTGTCAATGCTAATACTGATGTCCCGCATCCTCTCAGACAGATTCAGCCCTCGGCCACAGCCAAAACTTGAGGAACTTTCAAAACTGTTGTTTAACTCGGAGCTGCTGGCATCCTCTCGTCCGAGGCCATCGGATGGTATAGGTCCCAAAATACCTAAAAAGACCCCACAAAACATATCACTGGTCATGAGTAAGAGGTCAACACACTTCGTGTTCTGTATTGTATTGTGTACCTCTGCAGCATAGATGTTTCACAATTCATGGTGGGTGTTCCCAGGAAGCAATTTCAGCTACCATCAGTTGGTATATATGCATCCCACTAAATTGGGGATTTTTTAATATTTGCCCGTAATAGGCTAATAAAAATATATATCACAACAGTCAAATTTGTTTGATAGGCATTACTTAGAAGTTGACGGATGACAAAGTAGACACAATTTATGGATAACAACTTCTTTAATTACTGCAAAGGCAATGTTTTGGTATAGATCCTTATACCGTTGTCAAGCTTGACCATCTATAGTTATTTACATGAATGGCAACACTCAGAACAAATCAATCATCAACTATTTCCTAAAATCAAATCATTGGTTTAAAATCTGATAAAACTGAATTTCCTCACTCTTGTCATCACATTTTATGGACAGAAATATCCACTTCAATGGCTGAAGCCTCAACACTGTGTTACCGTTGTTAATTGCGGGTGTAAATTGAGAGAAAAGTTCACCATATCTGTTATTTCCTTATTAATGTGTTCCTTATATCCATCAATTTTATATGATAAAATATACATCAAATGGCCAGGACCAAGGAACAGTTTGTTATATCAGTCAGTATGTTTGTTGTAAACATAGTTTACTGTGATCTTAAGCAAAAACATCGTCTCGGAACATTGTCACTTTTCAACAAAACAATGGCATGGGTGTCTCACCTGGTTTTTCCTGGTAGGTTGTTTTTTTACTGTGGTGGTTTATATCTCCCTTCATGTTTCTCCCTGATGTGGCTCCTCCGCCTGGGAAGCAAAACACAGCAAATACATAAATATACACACACAAACAGCACATACATGAATATACACAAACACAGCACACACATAAATATACACACACAAACAGCACATACATACATATACACACACAAACAACAGCACACACATGAATATACACAAACACAGCACACACATAAATATACACACACAAACACAGCACACACATAAATATACACACACAAACACAGCACACACATAAATATACACACACAAACACAGCACACACATAAGTATACACACACAAACACATCAAATACATAGATATACACACACAAACAACACACACATGAATATACACAAACACAGCACACACATAAATATACACAAACAAACACAGCACACACATAAATATACACACAAATACAGCACACACATACATATACACACACAAACACACAAGTATACACACACAAACACAGCAAAACACAGTACACACATAAATATACACACACAAACACAGCACACACATAAATATACACACACAAACACAGCACACACATAAATATACACACACAAACACAGCACAAACATAAGTATACACACACAAACACATCAAATACATAGATATACACACACAAACAACACACACATGAATATACACAAACACAGCACACACATAAATATACACAAACAAACACAGCACACACATAAATATACACACAAATACAGCACACACATACATATACACACACAAACACACAAGTATACACACACAAACACAGCAAAACACAGTACACACATAAATATACACACACACATACAGAACAAACATACATATACACACACAAACACACACAAACACAGCACGCACATAAATATACACACACATACAGACACAGCACATACATACACACAAAACCACAGCACACACATAAATATACACACACAAACACAGCACACACATAAATATACACACACATACACAGCACATACATACACACAAAAACACAGCACACACATAAATATAAACACACAAACACAGCACACACATAAATATACACACACAAACAGCATGCCTATACATATACACACATAAACACAGCACGCGCATAAATATACACACACAAACAGCACACATACATATACACACACAAACAAAGCACACACATAAATATACACACAAACACAGCACACACATACATATACATACACACAAACAGCACACACATACATATACACACACAAACACAGCACACACATAAATATACACACAAACACAGCACACACATACATATACATACACACAAACAGCACACACATACATATACACACACAAACACAGCACACACATAAATATACACACAAACACAGCACACACATACATATACATACACACAAACAGCACACACATACATATACACACACAAACACAGCACACACATAAATATACACACAAACACAGCACACACATACATATACATACACACAAACAGCACACACATACATATACACACACAAACACAGCACTCATATAAATACACACAGAAACACAGCACACATATAAATATAGACACAAATCTCTCTTTTACGGTATTAAAGCAATCTGCTGTTGCTGGATCAAACCACTTCATGAAACTGAGGATTGCAAATACATGCGCTCACCATCATCAGAAAAATACAGTATCTCATCAACTCATCATGCTCATCACTGTAAACATAATAAAATTTACTATTTTATGACAAAGTGATCCAGATGTTTGAGTAAACTAACCCACTACATGAAGCAGAAGAGAGACAGACAGTTTACTGATGTGAAAGTTGTTTTGGGTAGGGTCCTCGATCGTCATCATGGTCATCACATTGTTTGAATCCTTGGTGTTATTTCCATAACGTAGGAATAGTTCTTTTCAGCATATCCATTGGTTTTCTCAATTGGAGAAGTATAATATGGCCTGATGGTGCGTAAACCTCCACTTTCCAAAATAAATTGTGTCTTGATGGGGAGTGCAACAATTCTGTGCAATTCCCTGTGCCACTATACAAGTGTTGTATATGTTGGTCATGAAGCCATACAAAACTGCTGGTAATTAAAACACACGAACTGAATGAGCAACATTTAAAATTGTAAACAAAGTAATTATAAAATACTCTTTTCAACCATTTGAAAATACTCTCAAGCTACTTATTCATCAACAAACTTCATATACCGGTATGTTGGTTGGGTGTCTTTGATGATGAAATGTGTCTCTGACATGGCAAATTAAGTGTAGGCTTTATCAGCAGGACGTATATGGTATTGTGATGCAGTGCATCAGTACAGTCATGGCCCTCCGGCTGTCACTACTCACCGGCGCCACTTGGATGAGATGATGGAGGGTTGGCCGGGGGTTTATTGTGGCTAGGAAGACTGTCTGGCTTGGAAATCCTCACTTCTACTCTACGACCTTTAATGTCTTGTCCATCCATGGCTTCAATCATCCTCTGTGCATCCTCTGATGTGTCAAAATTCACAAAAGCATACCTTAAAAATAGTAAAACTCATTCTGTTGAACAAGTCATGAAGGTGCTTCTACATTCGGTTCAACCAGTTACTCGTAACACATCAGTATACAGTGGGACTTCCACTTGTCAGGTGTCAAAAGACTCATTGCCTACCTGGGAGGACATCAGTCAGAAACTAGCATGATCAGAAAGAAAAATGCTCATGCCTCAACAATTCCTGGAAGTATGCAAGCCGGGAATCAATAGTCTCCAAGATTACTTCTCCGCTTTCACACAGGCTTCTTCTCATCAAACCTATGTGTTTGAATTGTGAACATAAAATACAGCCTCCAAGCCCAACAGTCCTTGTATTAGCCCTTTTATGCCGAGCGCCAGGCAGGGGAACAAAAAAATTTTAAAACGTCTTTTGGATAACGTGGCTGGGGATAGAACCCAGGCCTTCCACTCCCCAGGCAGATGCTCTATCCACTAGACCATGGAAGCGGTCCCCTTAATTCATGGACTGGTTCCTGGCAATGTTTGACCTGTTTAAAGTCTGCAAAGATTTGTTTCACAAATAGAATCCACATATAGCCAATAACCCTTTCAGGATTGCCTGAGCAATGGTCCAGGATATTACAACTTCCACTTAGATATAAAACACTACACATAATCTCAAATTCCAAGTTTTGAAAACTTTAATGCATTCCCTACATCATGTTTACATTACAAAAAAAATGTCCCCTCATAAGGCTTAAAAAAAACCCGGATTGGTTGTCAGGCAATGCCTTTTGAAAATATAGTGCATGCAGGCGGGATGGGTTGGATTTTTTTTGCTTGTTCAAACTATAGTCTGGAAGGTAATTTAAGGTACCAATGTTTACTACAATATCTGAAAAACTATCGGACCTACTCCATCCAAAGTTGGTATGAGATTATTTAACAGTAATACATAACTGGATATTGCATTTAAAGACAATCGGTGCATGAATAAAAAATCACGCACGCACGAATACAGTGTTAGCGTTGGGCGTCTCAACGTGCGTGAGTCCCGTGCACCCTTTCGAGTTGAGTTGATTGGTTCAACTGTGTCATATGGCCCTGTGACTTATGGGTAGCATCATGCAGAGGCTGTTTCAACGACTGCTCGTTCCACAATTGACGAACAGGTCTGGTTGTTGATGAAACATAGTGATAGCTAAAAAATTCATGCACCGATTGTCTTTAAATGTAATATCCAATTATGTATGAGTGTTTAATAATCTCATACCAACTTTGACTGGAGTAGGTCCAATAGTTTTTCAGATATTGTAGTAAACGTCGGTACCTTAAATTACCTTCCAGACTATAGTATGTAACCAAATAAACAGTTGTGTACCATCAACCTGGGTAAGGGCCTCTCTACATAAAGAAGCATACAAAGTTTACTACTACTATTTCCGCAATTACCATAACACAAGATGCACAGTAAAGCAGTTCGCATATAAAGGGAAGTAACTGCGTGCTGTATTGGATCGCATTGTTTAAGTATAAGGGTTTTTAGATTTTTTTTCAAAATGGAAATAAAAACAAAACGTGCAGTAGACTTTCTGATGATGTGGGCGGTGCCTGAGAACCAAGATTATTATTTTTTTTAACCTTATTGTAGCAATATTATAAGCTCTAACTAACCAGACGACCAAATGAAACAGATGAGAATGCCATCTACATACTGACAGTACACAGACATCTGCCAGCCACTATTCTGGACAGAAACTGTCTCTTTGCAGCAAAGTCAGTCAATTTTGGAGTTAATAACTAGGTTGTTATGAACTAAAGTTCCAGACAGGAAAACATTTTACTGACCTCAGGCTTCAAACTTCAGTGTCTGAAACCACTGGTGCCAGCATGCCCCATTATACAGTAGCATCAACAGGTGGTGCATGTTCCATGACTCATGCCCAAACTCTGTCTTTACTTAGGATCATGAAGACGTTTTAAACAATCAACTTACAACTTCACATCTTTCCGAACTAGTCTTGATTCTCTTGGGTTAAACTCGGCAATCATTTCATCAAACTCTTCCTATTAAACAAAAAATAAAG
This sequence comes from Haliotis cracherodii, assembly GCF_022045235.1. Lineage (NCBI taxonomy): Eukaryota > Metazoa > Mollusca > Gastropoda > Lepetellida > Haliotidae > Haliotis > Haliotis cracherodii. The sequence continues at coordinate 36,449,427 of NW_027266264.1, forward strand.
GAAATCATGACATGGTTTTAACGTAAAGGTTGTTGGAAAAAGGATCACACATGCATAGGTCAAACATGCCAATTCCCGAATTAAGATTGTCATTTTAGATGTCAACATTGTAAACTTCTAAAAGACATAGGAAAACGATGGTGGCCTAACCAACAGAACCCATTCACAAAACAAACATTACTGGGACCATGGCAACACACAATGAAACATAGAAGTATTCTCCCAGGCATCACACAGTCACTTGCTTCATGTAGCCAACAGCATCAGCAACTGTCCACACACATGGACATACAAGCCAGCCAGCAGGGGTACAGCTTTGTCACCTGCCATCTTGATTATACAGGCAAAGAACCAACTTGCCAAAAAAGCAATCACAGCAATCACTTCATAAATGATACAGTAGAAGTGTCAAGAAAGTCAAGCGCTGCAATCACTTGGTGCAAGTGTTTGTTTGATTTGTTTGTTTGTTGTTTAACGTTGCACTCAGCAATATTCCAGCTATATGAATACGGTTAATAAATAATCAAGTCTGGGCCAGACAATCCAGTAATACACATCATGAGCATCGATCCACGCAATTGGGATACCATGAAATGCATCAACCAAGTCAGCCAGCCTGACCACCCAATCCCATTAGTCGTCGCTTGCGACAAGCAGTCACCTTTTACGGCAAGCATGGGTTACTGAAGACCTATTCTACCCAGATTTTCACGGGTCTTGGACAATGCCTGTACGCTACAAAGTATAGCCTGTCTGACACATCTGTCCAGCAGTCAGAATTCTATTTTTTAATGATTATTGCCACAGTCTGCAATATTCCAGCTACAGGACAGTGGTCTGTATATAATTAAGTCTGGACCAGAAAATCTAGTGATTGACACCATGAGCATTGTTCCATGCAGTTGGGATACAATGACATGCACTCAATCAAGACTCTGGGTCTGACCACCTAATTAATTTAGCTGCCTTTCACAACAAGCATAGGTTGCTGGGCCCTATATTCTTACCCAGAATTCCCACAGGTAGCCCTGAGAGTATAACTTGTATGGACCATGTAAACTGTATTAATATTTATATTCTGTGTCTTTTTCTGGCATATAGAAGATGTGGTTTCGATAAAGACAGGGTTGATTTACAGATTTAAACCCTTATATGTGATCTTTAAGTATGTTCACTTGCTTGATAAAGGTACTCTCATCTGTACTCAAACGTCACACTGCAGCTACAAGAAATTGAAACCCGCAAGTCACCACTCATTTGTGCCCCGTTATCAACAGTATGTGACTTCGCCGCATGTGGAGACATAAAGACTACCGTTCCAACTGCCCATTGCCGTCTACATACCTCTTTAAGAGTGTTCGTAATGTTTCCCACAAAAACCTCATGTTGCCGCCCACCAGGGACCCCTTTCCTGATTAACTTCTTGTGAGCACCTTGTTTCTCCTGTTGATTATCTTGTCTTTTTGGTGGGATGTCACGCATTTGGGCTAATGGATAGATAAATAGAAAATAGATATCATAACTTCCTTGGGTAAAAAGAATTTATATCACAGGTTTGTTGTAATGAACAGCATATATATATATATATATACACATGTCAAAGTACTTAACTGTCTTAGCCAAAACACGGGCCCTACATTCATAAATGCAATGTGAAACTCCCTGATCGTTTTTTCACTTTTATCATCATGCTTATCTTGGGCATAGACTTACTTCTTGACTAGGGCAAAGCCAGCTTAAAAGTACCCCTATTTTTATGTTTATTCAGAAAAAAGTAGAAACCATGTCATAAGCTTTTCTCCAAAACTTCCAATATAAAATTAATATAATATAATTTGATACAGATCCAAATTCACAACGTTTTATGATATCTGTCAATGCTTTTTTTCTGTTAGCATGAGATTCAGTGACTGTATGATTATACATTACTTGCAGCAGAAAAACATATTTTCACAAACAAGCATATTTTATCATATAACTGAATGTCATTTATTTACAACACAAATAATTGTTTGGACTGAAGAAATTTATCTGATAAACATACTTCATATACTCTTTAAAAGAGTGAAAGTATTGTTTATATAATAATCCATTCCTTGCAAATTGGTGCATCATATTGATAGCCTTTCACACAATCGGCTGATGGGCCCCGGATGACAAACTCTGTATAAATTTCTCTTGGTCTCATTTGGCTTAGCAAATCTTCCTGCAGCCTCCTCCTTCACTATTTCCTAACTGCCATACATGTTATTCACACAGTTAATATTAAGATCACTGATTACTTTCAAGCAACTTCATCTAGTTAGAAGACCGGTCATTTATTATAAGGGTGGTGGGTGAGTCAGAAGGAATCGGGGAGGGTCATGAAAAATGGACATTTTACAACAAAACGTAAAGTGCTTTTGCATTTTGTCTTTTGGGGGAGGGTGTTAGAAATGAACAAGGACCTGGGGAGGGCAATCCATAAATTTGTAGAATTTTCCTATTCGGAATATTCTATAAGTAATACGTTACCACTGTTATACCAAGGTTGTTGTATCCCACAACTGCTCTTATAGCGAAATCTACCACAGAGATCTCAATTACCTCATGCAGCACGTGCGTAGCCACCTGAGCTGCCATGTGACACCCTACACTCTTGTCTCTTGCGAGAGCAAATGCTCAGGGGACGGACGGGCGGGCATCAGCCAAGTGGTAACGTATTACTTATGATATATTCCGAATAGGAAAATTCTACAAATTACATTAAGTAATACGTTACCACTGTTATACCGAGGCTGACTACCACAGTAGGCGGTGGGGAGCACCTACAACCCGAACCTGACTGCTTGTGTTCCTTCCGTCCAGCGGAAGTAAACAACAAGGCGGAAGCACTCGATGTGCATGCTCCTAGCTAAGCGTTACCCTATAGGAATACCAAAGCACTGTCAAGCGCATACCGTAAGGCTCAATCGTCTTTGCCAAACGATTGGTGACTCCAAACGGCCTCACTGGATAGGTATTTCATCGCCGCATCGGATGAGAACACAGTATCTGTGGGAGCTAAATCTTAGATGAGGTCAACAGTCATTCGGACCGTATATCCCAGAGCAAGCCTACTTCAAGTATGCATTAGGCGCGTGACCTAATTCCAATATTTGTAACCGTGCATTACAAGGTTTGAATACACGACAGACAATTACATACACAATTGTCAAAATACAAATAAGGACAAAACACACAAAAAGCCGCCCTCACCTGTGGTGTGAGTGCGCTGGTTTGCGGGACCCCCACTCCTGTACCCACAGCAGTGGGAACATTTGAGTCGACCCAGATTGACCACCGTGCAAGGTCTGACGCCTGAGGAGTTCGGGATTGCGCTGGGCACACCCCTTAGATGACTGCTTGTGCCGCGATCAGCCGCCCAAGACGGTGCACACCCTCCACGTTTTCATCAGAAACCTTTCTGAGGTAATGATTGGCAAAAACCGAGTCAGAACGCCAGTAACAACCTCTCAATATTCTGTGAACAGAGACATTGGAGTGTAGGGCAAAAGTTGCCGCTAGCGCCCTGATCTCGTGTGGGTTTGACCCTGCAACCGGTAACCCCCGAGACCGGTACACCAGATTGATGACAGAACGAAGCCATAACACAATCGAGTTGCGAGTTATGTCAGCAGTCTGATTAGGGTTACACAATATGAACAACGCCCTTGTCTGCGTTCATTCGAGGCCTTAAGATAATACTTAAGGGCCCTTACCGGACACAGTGATCTGTCCTCGGTATCAGCAGGATGTAAGATTTCCTTGAGTGATCTTACACTGAATTCTCTCTCCGTTTGGCCAAATTTCTGATTCTTAGCGACGAAGCCCATGAGCAGGTCCAGGCGGACCGCTCCTTCGTCGCCCCTATTGAATCGTACTTTAGTGACATCAAGTGCATGAATCTCAGATACAAGTGCCGCCGTGGCAAAGGAGAGGAGAAATGCTGTTTTCCAAGTCACATGCCGAAATGAAGCACTACTCAAGGGTTCATACGGAGCTTCCGTAAGTGATTTCAACACTAAGGAAAGATCCCAGGCCGGTGCCCGAAGGCGTGCATTATACACCTTCTGGGTAGAATCACTATGCATACTAACATATGCCCGAGACGCCTGACGAGAAAAACCTTTACTCCTCAGACAACATGCATCCACACGTGCGGACTGAACTGCCCTGCGTTTGGATGAAGTTGACGGGTGTGAGGATGGATCAGTAGATCCGGTCTCACAGGCAGTGGAATTGGCGACTGCGTGACCTTGGCCAGCTCGTCGGGTTACCACGATCTGTTCGGCCACATGGGCGCGATCAGCAACATTTGACAGCGAACTCCTCGGAGCCGGCTTAGAATGAGTGGTATTAACGCCATCGGCATGTAAGCATAAGCGTCCATGCCTGTCCAGTCTAACGCGAGAGCATCATGATCAATGGCCCTTGGGTCTGGGACTGGTGATACAAACAACAGGAGTTGATTGTTGAATCTGGTTGCAAACAGGTCGACCATCGGACAACCCAGACGTTCGCACAGCCACTGAAACACTACTGGATTAAGCATCCACTCCGTGGGTCTCGGATCCCGAAGCCTCGACAGAGCGTCTGCCAGTACGTTCCGCACACCGGGAATGTGACAGGCGCGTACCTGGCATGGGATACTGTCCACCAGAGCGTAAAACTCGAACGTGAGATCGAGTAGTGAGTGACTGTGGGTTCCCCCCAGTTTGTTCACCTAAAACGTTACCGTCGTGTTGTCAGTCCCCAGCCTGAGCCAGGCGTCGACGAGACGATGCTTCCAGTGATTGACTGCGTTGATCACTGCCTTGAACTTGAGGCAATTGATGTGAAGACCTAGTTCGTCTACGCACCACAGCCCCAAGCTCCCCTCCCCCTCTAGATGGGCGCCCCAACCCACTAGAGAGGCGTCTGTATACAGGTTCAACGTGGCCTGGAAGGGCCGCATAAAGACTCCTGATAACACGGTCGGAGCCAATCTAGGAGGGCGACGGACGCAGTGTTCTCCTCCTGTGCTAATAACTGGATTAGAAACAGTTGCAGCGGGCAGAGTTGGAGACAACCCCGTTCGGTGCAGTGCCGGGCTGACACAAGCAGCCCTAACAGCTATGAACCGTCTGTTGCACCGCTAAGACTTTGGCAATCATCACCTGAATCTTGTGCCACCGGTCTGGGGGGGACAAAAAGGCGATGGGTCACCGTGTCGAACCGACCTCCGATGAACTTCAAGTTCTGTGAGGGGGTTAACTCGCTCTTGGGGAGATTGACAATCCACCCCCATTGCTCCAAGAGCTGAAGTGGGAAATCGAGTTGACGAGACAGCCTGTCCGTCATCCGATTCGCCACTAGCGAGTCGTCCAGGTACACAAAGTACCTGCCGCACATCTTGTGGAGGAACCCCACTATGGGGGTGGTTAACCAGGTGAACAGCCAGGGAGCGGACGATAGGCCGAAAGGAAATGCTACCCTCTCGTAATGCCTGCCTGACTTAAGGTTGTGAAACATTCCGAGTTCGGCAATGTCCTTCTTGGGAACGAGAAATATCCTGGAGTTTTTTTAAAAGCCCGGTGTTATTTCTGGTAGGGCTATCTCCCGTACCGCCCTCTTCTCCACCAACCTGCCGATGGCATCGCCCAGGATGGGAAGATCGGTTTCCGAATAGAAACCTACCAACGGGGCAACGGTGAGTAGCGGATCCGCTTTGAGATCTAGGTGATAGCCGTACCGGATCGTGTTGACCACCCACGGGTCGTCGAATTCTGGTTCCCAGTTCTCCCAGTAAGTCTGGAGTCTGGCTCCGACCGGGGAAGGAGAGGCGTGCCTGACAGGCTGTGGCAGGCACAACTGTCTAGGGCCGAGTGACACGGGTTCGCCTACGGGCCAACCGAAGTTGACACTGTCGACATACGAACCCCTCCAGTGAGAGTCACCTGGAGCAGCGCTTGCCGTCCCTAGATGGCTTGGGCTTCCCCCAGTTCCCCTTCCTCCCACGAAAGGGCTGCTGATTGCCCTTACCGGAGCCTTTAGGGCAGGGTTTCTTCCCAGAGGAAGAAGGACCCGACCCCTTCGACCTGCCGGCCGCAGCATCCTGGGGGGCACTCTGCTTAGGGGCAGCACCCAGGCGTCTATGCAGGGACCCAACAAGATCAAGTGTGTGCCGAGAGGCCACGGCAGACGAAGCAGCCTGTTGTTCTTTCAGAACCCCAGGGATCTTGTTATTGAAAAGGGTCTGCGCAGACCAAGGCTGCGGAAGGAGCACTTCCTTGTTGGCAGCGTCCAACCCTGAGGCAGCAAGATACGCTTGGCGCCTCATAAAATGGCACGTGCCGGAAATATAGGCCGAAGCCCCGGCAACGTACTCCAGGGAAGCATTAAAACTGAGCAAGCAGTTGTAAATGCGCTGGTCTCGGTCCGTGGGAGAACCTTCGACCAGACTGGCCGCTGCAGCCAAGTACGTGTCTCCGTGAGACATGGCAAGCATGGAGTGCTGAGCGAGGGTGTCCAGCTGCTGCAAGGTAGCCTTCGTTACCGTAGCAGCCGGTGGGGCACGGACACCCAACCGCTCAACATGGGCCTCCGTGGTAGGACCAGCCTCGGGAAAGGCAAGGTCATGAACCCTTTCTCCATGACGGGGGAGGCAACGACCGGAGGCCGCCGCAAAGGCTTTCTCCAAGGAAGGCTTGATCCTGCGCGGCATGGTTGATGCGGGGAAAGCCTTGTCAGAAGACTCCTCGAATACCTCGGCGGAACCCACAGAGCCGTTGATTCCCCGCGGTACCAGCAGGAGCTTAGGCATGTCCTCAAAGAGATCATAAACCCTGCACCGCGGGCAACCATCGTGGGGATCCCGAGAAAACAGGAATTTACGGCACACCAGGAGTTGCGGGGGTAGAGGGGGTGGAGGACGGCGAGACATCCATGTCAGACATTGTTTTCACTATGAACAAAGAGTAAAACATGATTACAACACACGCATCACAAATATTCACAAACGAGCATTTTCACAAGAAAATAAACGAGCAATGCGAATATAGAACATACACATATAGCATATAGAGAGATAAGTGATGTAAACCCCCAAGACACACTAGAACAGGGGAACATAAGACGCAACGTGCATACGAGACACCCCACAAGTATATAGAAAAAAAGGGCGGGAAAATATTTTCCTTTTGGCGGGAAAAATATTTCCAAGTGTAGTTACAGCAAACGCCCCATAAAAGCACAGTATGTTGAGATAATAAACAGTAATAAATATCACCGAATGGTTGGAGAAACAGGAACGCTTCAGAGCAGTCTTTATTGTACGTCTTGCTGGAGCAAGCGAGGAGACAAGTGTGAAGGGTGTCACATGGCAGCTACGTGGCTACGCACGTGCTGCATGAGGTAATTGAGATCTCTGTGGTAGATTTCGCTATCAGAGCAGTTGTGGGAGACAACAGCCTCGGTATAACAGTGGTAACGTATTACTTAATGTGATATGACAGGCATTAGGGTTATTATTTTCTGTAGATTAGTGCATCCTAAACCTCTGGCCCCCTGCCCCCTGTAATAAATGACTGGTCAGCCATAGCGCAAGCATATATCTTCAGTATTAACCACATCTCATCAATCTACACATATCCATCAGCTGATAAATAATACATCTTGCCATTGTCATTAACCATCTGTAATCAGCCAGGAAAGAAAAGCATGTTACAAATTTTGCAGAGTACAGAGATGACAAATATCAAACAACGGTAGGCTGGCCCACTTTTTGTTTCTTCCATCAGATCTTTGCGCTGCTTACATTTTTACAAGTCGGAGATCGAGTATAATATTAGACTTGAATTATTATACGTCATTTATAGTACCCAAATGAGTCTAAACAAAAACTAAAATGCGAATTACATTTGGGAAACACATTGCGGGCTTAGCAATAAGTGGAGTCTTTTTACACTTTAAATGCAAAAATAAAATCAAGAAAATGGTTTACCTCAAAATAAAACATTTTGCCTATACACAAGTGTACAACGCAACCAAGTATCATAGACACAATTTCCACATCTCGAAAAATGAGCTCCATCAAAGAATATCATAACTTTCAAACATACACGCCAATGTGGGTATCAACAATATGCCTTCTGAGGTATTACACTTCAACTGTGGTTCTATGCCGATAGGGTATCAACAATCCATTTGGGGTATTACACTTTGATTGACATGTCATATGCAGATCTGTGGTTAAACTGGTTATACATGACCTGATTAAATAAGGCTGAATTCTCAATCACTGTAACTGATCTCTTGACTCTTTAAGATGTTCTTGCACTTTGGTCAGTACAAAATCAGTAAAATATGATATGACATGGCATTGGGTATTGTTCACCAGGTTGATGGATATCACTATGGAATATTAGCCAGCTGATCCGTCAGCCTTAGCCATCAGTCTATGTACCAGGCTTCCATGCCACCAGTTACATGGTGCTTTGTGGTGTTAAAAACTGGGGGTTCCTGAGGCTACAGCAAAATTAGCTTTGTAATGTATAAACCCATCAAGTCCTTAAAACATTAGGATAAAAACAAGGAGGCCTTGATCTTAACTCTGAATTTCAAACACTGCTTTGTTTAATGGATTGCCATATATTGTGAATATTTTTCAAGTAAAATAGGCGTATATTTACATAAAATTACAGCTACTGTAGACATGGTAAAGACCTCTGACTTTGGAAGAAGAGTTGACTGACATGTGAAACTTCTGGCTAAGGCGACGAACACCTGGCAAAATGACGAAGGTTTAGGTACGTTTGTTGGCCAGGAGACTATCATTCTCCTCCTCTGTCTCTTCCACTAACGAGTTCCGGTGTTCCTTGTTCTTGTTCTTACCCTCATCGGCAATGCGTACATCGAGATAAGACAACTTCTCGAGGGACGACAGGGCTCCCTGCTTCGTTTTGAAGCGCACAAATATCCAGCTGTTGAACACAGAACGTGGTTAATGCATGGAAACCTGTGAACTGATTGACAGCTTCCAGAAGTGCTTGACAGCTTTGAGAAATGATGGCCAGTTTCAGCAAGTGATTGCAGGGTAATGGTAGACTGATTGAACAGCAAGAAAGAAAGGCAATACATTTTTGCAAAATAGGTTTATAGATCCACTGATCCTAAAGAACAAAAAGTGGAAAAGACAAATCAGAAAATTCTATTTGTCTGTATTGTTATCAGGTTGTGATTGCATTAACATGGGACACTGAAGAGTGGCACACATGCCAACATATTCAACTTCTATATGAACCAAAAAATCAATTAAACATGGTGAAATAGTTTTTATTATTATTTTGTTCACACCTTCTAACAAAATTTTGAACAAAAATATCTGTAAATCAAGAATCGTATTGCTTAACGAACAGGATAAAGATTCATTTCAGCAACGATTATCAGGCTCAAAGGGGATTGCAAGAAGCCACGAGAAAGTTAATATGTAAGCCAGATATGTATATTCACAAAGTGCTATTGACATTTTCAAGTCTCAAAACATGCAAAGAACTCAGAAAGGTGGATGATGATGCTGCTGTCTTCATCAGATGTGTGGGATAAATGCCATCACTGGCCACTGTACATGCTGATTGACGTGGTGACGTAAAAGTACATAGAAAACATTCCAGCACAGTCAGAGTGCATAAAGCCATGCAGGTTTCCATAACAAAATACACGGAATAACAAACTAATTTCTTACCTTCACCCAATCTCATTAAAATCAGTTCTAAGTTCTCGCTGCCGCTAAACAAAGATCTGAGGACATCCCATTACCGGTCACGTCAGAACGACCTTTCGCGAACTTTGACCGACCAATTGAGTGACCAATCTGAAGGAAGCTTTCTCGTGCTTTACGGCACTCGTTTCAACCTGGCGACTACCATTTCAGACTACCCATGAAAAATATGTTAACACAGTTCTCGATTAAAATTTTGAAAACTGAACAAACAGACATTCCGGAATGTCTAATATATGGTTGGGATTGTATGGCAGTGCTTGCCACGTACTGTGCAACGCCTCCTCCGTTCAAATGATTATCCTATGGAAGCGAGAGACAAAGGATAATTTTGACGGAATCAGTCGTACGGGCCGTAACTGTCGTTCGGAATACAGAATATCTTCCATCATGATGTTGTTTTTTTGTTAATTTGTTTAACACCACAATATTCCAGCTATATGACCGTGGTCTGTAAATAATCAAGTCTGGACCAGACAATTCAGTGATCGACATCATGAACCTTGACCCACACAATTGGAATCCGATGACATGCATCAACCAAGTTAGCGAGTCTGACCACCCGATCCCTTACGACAAGCATAGTTTAGGGCAAGAATGGGTTGGTGAAGATCTATTCCTCCCCGGATCTTCACGGGTGTGACCAGCAGTTGGTGTTGTCAGTGTACAACACTCCCAACACTGGCTCATGTAGGTACTGGTCCAACCAGTAGCCACTGAAGCCACCCATTCCCAGCATCCTTCAACCTGGTGTAATGAGGACATGCTCATCCTAGAGCTGGAACTACCCAGCACACAACATTTGAAGCTTAAATATGGTCATCAGTGTGAAACTACATGCTGTGTTTACTTGTTTGTTGGTTGCGTTACGCAGCATCAGCAATATCTCAGCTATATCACAGCAACCTCTAAATAATTGTGTCAGGACCAGAAAAATCAGTGGTCAATATGAGCAACGTCCAATCAGAGTATGAAACACAATCAACCAAGTCACGGAGTCTGACAGTATGATCCACTTAAGTCCCCTGTTACCACAAACAATAGAGCACATAGGACCTACTGGTGCTCTGAACCCCATGCCTGCCTGCAAGGTTAAACCACATGCAGTGCACTTCTGACAGGTCTCCAGCCATGCTTCATGCTACATGCTACACACAGGTTTTCATTCCAAAGCATCAAAACTGTAACAAACAAATGCTAGAATTGATGTCATGCAAGCATGATGTATCTATAAGATGCTTGCCCCGATACATTAAAAGGCACCCCTGGATCCACGTTAATTAAGATACTAACCTATGAGTGACTTCACATCATAGATCACAAGCCTTGGCATGTTGCAAGTAGGATATTCGATCTATTACCCGTAATCATTTGTTTTTGACAACATCAAGGAACGGGTGGGTTTCCAAGACTCCAGTGAGGACATCAACTCTATCTAATTATCACACACAACCAACTCACAATCACATACAACCGACTCACTATCACATACAACCGACTCAATATCACACACAACCGACTCACTATCACATACAACCAACTCACTATCACACACAACCGACTCATTATCACATACAACCAACTCAATATCACATACAACCGACTCAATATCACATACAACCAAATCAATATCACATACAACCGACTCACTATCACATACAACCGACTCATTATCACATACAACTAACTCAATATCACATACAACTGACTCAATATCACACACAACTAACTCAATATCACATACAACCAAATCAATATCACATACAACTGACTCAATATCACATACAACCAAATCAATATCACATACAACCAACTCAATATCACATACAACCAACTCAATATCACACACAACCAAATCAATATCACATACAACTAACTCAATATCACATACAACCAACTCAATATCACATACAACTAACTCAAAATCACATACAACCGTCTCAATATCAGATACAACTAACTCAATATCACATACAACTAACTCAATATCACATACAACCAAATCAATATCACATACAACTGACTCAATATCACATACAACCAAATCAATATCACATACAACCAACTCAATATCACATACAACCAACTCAATATCACACACAACCAAATCAATATCACATACAACTAACTCAATATCACATACAACCAACTCAATATCACATACAACTAACTCAATATCACATACAACCATCTCAATATCAGATACAACTAACTCAATATCACATACAACTAACTCAATATCACATACAACCAACTCTATATCACATACAACCAACTCACTATCACATACAACCGACTCACTATCACATACAACAGACTCAATATCACATACAACCGACTCTATATCACATACAACCAACTCTATATCACACACAACCAACTCACTATCACATACAACCGACTCACTATCACACACAACCGACTCACTATCACATACAACCAACTCACTATCACATACAACCACTCACTATCACATACAACCAAATCAATCTCACACATAATGGACTCAATATCACATACAACCGATTCACTATCACATACAACCGACTCAATATCACATACAACCAACTCAATACTAGGGGTCACTATAGGTCTGGAAATCACTATTGTGATAACTATTGATATTGAAAGAAACTATTGCAATGAACCGAATCAATATCACACACAACTGAATCAATATCACATACAACCGACTCAATATCACATACAACCAACTCAATACTAGGGGTCACTATAGGTCTGGAAATCACTATTGTGATAACTATTGATATTGAAAGAAACTATTGCAATCAACCGAATCAATATCACACACAACTGAATCAATATCACATACAACCGAATCAATATCACATACAAACGACTGATGTCATGACCAGTGGATCACGTCATCTTTGATTACTAGCAACAATGTTTTTGAAAAGATATCACAAACAATGAAAACAAAGAATGAAACATGAAATGAAATAATAATAAAGCTCAGTTTGAGTACTGTACACAACCAATACAGCTCCTACTTCCTACCACCTACTTGGGTGTGATGTTGACCTCGCCCACCTCCCCGGCTTCACTGAACCACTCTACGATGTCCTGCAACACAAGCATGTAGAAGGGCAACATTCTCAATGACGACTTACTACCCAAACATAGGGTGAAACAATGTGTTGATACATGATTACTGCACGTCTAACCATCACTAATACTGCTTCCTGTTCAAACTGGAAACAAAACATATTTTGTTCAAAATTTGATTTTTTTTATAAAAGTACCTATCCTTATTTTAATAAAAGAGACTGTGCAAAGCCAAAACATTAGTGATAACTGAACACCAAGAATTAGGAAATGTGTTATTCCAATTTGGGATTTTTCCTGACAGTCTGATACTAGTTAAAGGGGCACTGATCTAACGCAATTCCCCGGGACTGGTTGTTGCCTTTGTTATTGTTTTTTCCCAGTGAGTACCCGGATGTAGAGCAGAAATCTAGACTAGCTCGCGACCTCTGTTGCGCCATTCGTAAGCGCATTAGTCACTTTTATGGATACCGGTAGTAATAAGAGCGTATGGTCACATTGATCAACAAAATGAAATACAGTTTTCGAGATAATAAGGAAATGTAGGCATCTTTGTGGGTAGCATCGGTAATGGTGACGAAGTTTTGATAAGTCACTTGCTTGGTAATTTTGCGATTTTCGTTTACACTATTTTGACTTGCAACACAAAGTATATATTTCACCTGAGCATTGCTTTTTTTTATAGTGTGTATATTTTTTTACTGTCAAAATGTGTAACATATTTATTAAACGTCTAAATATTCAGTTATTTTACAAAGTGACTGAAAAACATTTCCATCTGTATTATTATGATAACGAATTCCAAACATTTTGATGTTTAATGTCATCACCAAGAGACTGAAAATGTTACGTTGAAAAGTACATTTCTATGTTGTTTGGCTTCTAATCCTACATAATAATCTGCTGTGATGTTTGTAGGCCCTTTTGATCGTCTTAATCAATCTGGACAGATTTTTTAGTCAAAATGACTGAAATATTTACACATTTTAAAAATTGCCTGAGAGAATCACATTTTACAAATTGACGGTAATCTATACACGCTTACAAAGGAAATGACCTGTGAAAACAACGTCTATCGCGCATTGAAGAATTTCCCAACCAAGACGTAGGAAAACAAGAACGAATCGGTTCAAATGAAGGAAAACAAAATGCAAATACCACAATTACAACTTACCAAATTAATGTGTATAAATAGGCGGCTTCCTTATTCGAGGAATGTATCCGTGAATATCCACACAAAGGAATAATATCCCAATCGTCTGCAGCAATACAAAATAACTTATTCGATGTCACGTGTCTCTGTAACTATCAAATATTCTAAAAGATATATATCGTTTCGAGCGTCAAGTCTCAAGGGTCGGCTGAGAAAGGCCACGTGACAACTATTTTCATTACGTCGACGGTTCCTAATAAATCCATTGAGTTTGATAACAATGAGCAACCAATCAACGTATTATCAGTTAACCCTTTGAACAAATTGTATGTTGTTTTTACATCGGCACTTCACGCCATGATATGAGTGTATTCCCTTTGTTTTAGTAAACCTAGACATGTAAACACTCACTTTTGACATATCCACTGTGCAAGATAACAGTGATTAATCGATCAACGTATTTTCTGTTAATCCTTTGATGACTAGGAACGATCCGTTGATTTACAAAAAAAAAGTAAATCAACTGATCATTCATCTCTTGCTGGGCTGCCACGTGCATATTACATAACCTCACTTCAAACCTGGATTTAGATTGAATAATTACCCCAGACACAATAAATGCCAAATGAGAACCTTTGTCAGGTAATCTAAGTGGTGCTACCACTAATTGTACCTGTAATAAATTCATTAACTGAGCATCAAGTGAATGACGACAAATACACAAGTGTAGGGTTATACGAGAAAACGTGTATGACAACAAGGGAGTAGTAATCGTATTACACAATCCGAAATCCGAAAATGCTTTCACTGCATGGATACTATACCATCTGGGGTATTTCAAAATGACGACTTCCGATGAGCTCCGCCGTTCTTTTTGTCTGTTTGTTTAGGCTGAAGAAATTATTTAACGTGCGCCCTTTGTCAAATCTTTATAGATCACAGTTAACCAATCAGTGTTTATGCAAAAATGCGTAAAACAAATATTGCCTCCAGCCTCCAAGTTTATTTAGCTGTCCTTGCAGACGGTAGCCCAGTCTCTGGTCACGCTCAGTTGCGTTGCGTATCATCCGGGTACTCACGGGGGAAAAAACAATAACAAAGGCAACAACCAGTCCGGGGAATGGCGTTAGATCAGTGCCCCTTTAAACTCAGGAAAGACTAGTGGCATTTTCTTGTGGATCAACAGGACAACAGAAGTTTTTTAAAACACAATCTAAGTAAAATATGACTCATTTACAACCTTCCTAAAACACAAAATACAAATGAACCGTACATTAGAGACTAATGGCAAATATTGATAGGCAAACTTCTTGATCAGTTGATTTGATAAGTAAACTTGGTCAAAAGAAGTAGAGAGTTTGAGTCTGTATAGTGTTCAGAAGGCGAAAATAATCTTGAGGTGGCAATTTCACTACTTGCTACTATCAATTTCAAGCAATTCAGCATGTCTGGTGCTATTTTAAGGAGAATGTTGTACAACTCTGTTCTCTGTACATACTTCTTTATCATTGCTGACTGCCTTTTCACTTCTGTAGCATACAGTGTAGAGTCCACGGCCATTGGGGATCAGTTTCCTGCCATCTTCGTTGTTGTGTGATGAACCTGCAGAAACACAACACAGCATCATAAGGGTATATCCTTATCCTACAAGCATGCAGGAAAACTGAAACACTTGACGTCTTCACTACACTGTACGTAGTTGTAAGGTGACATTAACCGCTTTCATATCAGAGTTCAGCCTCTCTATACTGAATGACAAAAACTCTTTCAAAATTTTCAGTAAAATGAAATTCCCCCAAAGAGTAATTTGCTCACATCTGAACTACATTAACCCTTTTATCCTGACAAGACAGACATCAAACATGACATAACCATGAACAAACATGACATACTCATATCCCCCGCCAATATGAAATGTCCTGTTGTGGGCAAGGCATTTGCCCCTATGTCAAAGTTGTCAAAAACCCACCTATTACCACTAGACCTATCTATGTGACAAGTTTGGTGAAGAAATATTGAACGATTTTCAAGATCTGCTCCGCAAACGATCACTACCGCCATTTTCAGTCAATCTCAAAGTCGTTGTTATGGAAACTCAATGAATAATTTTTTTTAAATTCCAAAACTATCAAAAGGCGTATCCGAGGCCTGTTTCCATTTTTTAATCCAGAATAGTATTGGAAGACGGCAGGAATTTGTTTTTTACACAAATATGTATCCCAACCATACTTAGCAAGTAGATAAGAAACAAGTCAGGTTGAAAACGTCTCCAATCACCCCTTGTCGCTAGGTAGTCAGCCTTCTAGAAACTGTCCCATCCAGAAACCAAGCCCTTCTGGAAAGCTCAACTCACTGCTGTTAACTGCAGGTCAAATCCATCCATGACAGAACTTGATATTTTTAACAAGTATTTCAATCATTTACTGCCACGGCGAATGACTATCAATATGTTTACACTAGAACTACTACACATAACATATTCACGTGAGGGACACACAGTCCAGTGCTGACAGCATGAACAATGGTATGATCATAGCACACATGCAGCCAGTTCACACCTTGTAACCTGGTAACCCACCGATCCTCATATGCATCTCTCATGACAAGCACAAGCTGCGGAGACCTATTCTGGCACCACAGGGCATGATTATACTGACCATTTCTGTTTGCAAATCTGTTTCCCTTTGATATGTTGGAGGAATGTCCCTTCTGTAAACTTCCCTGTATATTTCCCTGTGCCTTCTTAGCGGACAGAGACATGTACGTGTTCGGGTCACCCACACCAAACAATCTGTAGGCCATGTCCTTGTCAGAGTACTCAAGTCTGAAATGTCAACAAATATTTAATGATATATCCACATGATCATAAATACGATATACTAAATAATCAAAATGTGCTTGCAGTTAATGCCAAATCTTCGCACTTGTTAATGATAATGTCCTTAAAAACCTCATACTTATAATTAGGATAAAGTCAACCAAATTATGTCACAGATACACTTATCAATATGCACACACATTCCATGGAGGTGAGAGAACTCTGTTTCTTGCCAGTCAGCAAAAATGACAAACCAACAGATTGACTTCAATCTGATTTCACCCGATTCCATTTTGCATACTTGGTCAGGACATTGTAGGCATGCCTCCAAAGACATTACCTAATATCAACGCAAATTTGCATGCCTCTGAAATGTCAAAGGCATATATACAAAGGGAAACATCTCCCGACTACAGAATGTGAACTAAGATTAGCAGCCTGTGTCATAATAAAGGTCATGGTCATTACAGTAGCTTGCAGACACGTGCATCTTTCGTGTTCATCCTTCTCAAATTTCACTCAAAAAGATATGCTACACTTCTTTGCTCACAGACTCGAATGAAGATTATCTTTAGACGATTGACTCGATAGTAATGTGGATTGCTATTAACAATATTTCTGACAGAAATGCATTCTTCGTGTTTTAGAAGAGTTGATTTGAATCACAATGTTTAACAAAATGAATGTCAGTGTTTGAATGTGCAGCAGATTATTTATTTGAAGGAGGCCCTCCCTTGTCCAGTATGTTCAGAGACTACACTGATTTTATCTAGTCAGGACTAGCTGTATATTATTTCAATCGTAGCTCACAATCATCTGTCCTAGCCCACAATCATTTTGTGCAAGTGGATGGCGATGGTAGGATGAACTTAAGATCATGGTTTTTTGGATTTACAATAAGTGTAGCTATAAGATAGTTTCATGCAAGTGCGCCCAGGAAGAAAGCACTTAGGAAGAGACGGTTGTACAGTGCTAGCCCACCGAGATACCACGCCACAGTCTTACACGGATACCACGTTCTGACACATTATTCTGACTCCGACCCAACCAGTCCTTGTTGTAGCCACTTAATGCTGAGAGCCACACAAGGTACCTACTAGTACCATCTTTTAACTACTTATGGTATTGACGTGATCTGGGATTATACCAACGACCTTCCACTCTCCAGGCAGACGCTTTATCCAGTAAACCCCGGAGGCGGTCCAACTTTCATTGGGATTCCCCTGACATTCCATGGTGGTCAAAGTTGTCTACCTTGGCGGGCGTGACTTATTGTTTTACATTCTTGGGAAATGAATTCAAAAGAAACTAGTCCTTTCAGCCAATCAGATTGTCGTAATTACTAAGAACACACAATAAATGTAATTATCATGTCACAATATCAAATAACACATTATTATGATTAGAATTTACAAGGCTTAATTATCATTGATAAGACACTGGTCACAGGAAACTTAGCATGCAGGGATGGAGAACTTTTATTCACCTCGCATATTCAGGTATAGCCTCAACAAAGTCCTTGTAATTGTCAAATCCATAATTCTCAATAAAGAGTTTCTTGTTGGTAAGATTACGGTAGTCTTTCCTGAAGTCACTGACAAGGACACCCCCTATCTTGGACAGAAGTACAGCTCTGACATTCTTCTTCACATCTTCGGGAATATTGCCGGCTGCCATGATGTGGCACAAGATTCTGAAAATTGAAAAAGTGAAGGAGTTCAAATTTAAAGTCACGTCAGTAGTGTTGCATAGATGATGGAGCACAAAGCTTTAAACCTTTCCGGTAAATTATTCTTTTAATTTTCTTATCTTTTCATCATGTTCTGTTCCTTTAATATTTTTTTAAAAGGTTACTAATCTCTGGCTTCTTCTCACCTGTCTTACACTGCCCACTAGGCCTACAGGGCTCACTAGCTGCCTTGAGTCGATTTGCTCAGTAACGCAACTGACCATGACAAGAGACTGGGCTACCGTCTGTAAGGACAGCTATATAAACTTTGAGGCAATATCTGTTTTACGCATTTATGAACACTGATTGGTTAACCGTGATCTATGAAGATTTTGACAAATGGCGCATGTTAATTCATTTCTTCAGCCTAAAGAAACAGACAAAAAGAATGGTGGAAGCACATCAGATGTCGTTATTTGGAAATACCCCTGATCATGCTGATGGTTATATAGTAATAACAATAAAAAACAGTATCCCTCTAGTGAAAGCATTTTCAGATTTCAGAGTGCGTGAATAATATGATTGCTATCTCTTGTTATCATCCATGTTTCCTGGTAGAACAAAATTAACACAAATCAGTAATGGCTTAGTATCTCCTGGTTTGTGTTAATTTTGTTTCTCCAATATCTGCCTCAATTATCTCAAAAATTTGGGGCCATTTTCACTCAAATTTGGGGCCACTTTCTCCAAATTGTCTGGTGCCATTTTTGCACTGGGACATTTTCTTCTGCACCAGACGGAAATTGCTTTTCTTGCATGTAAAAAATACACACTGTAACAGGTATATTTCCTTCTTAAAGGGGCACTGATCTAACGCCATTCCCCGGACTGGTTGTTGCCTTTGTTATTGTTTTTTCCCCCGTGAGTACCCGGATGATACGCACCGCAACTGAGCGTGACCAGAGACTGGGCTACCGTCTGCAAGGACAGCTAAATAAACTTGGAGGCTGGAGGCAATATTTGTTTTACGCATTTTTGCATAAACACTGATTGGTTAACTGTGATCTATAAAGATTCGACAAAGGGCGCATATTAAATAATTTCTTCAGCCTAAACAAACAGACAAAAAGAACGGCGGAGCTCATCGGAAGTCGTCATTTGGAAATACACCAGATGGTTATAGTTTAATACTAAAAAAAATATCCATGCAGTGAAAGCATTTTCGGATTTCGGATTGCGTCGATAATACGATTACTATTCCCTTGTTGTCATCCACGTTTTCTCGTATAACCCTACACTTGTGTATTTGTCGTCATTCACTTGATGCTCAGTTAATGAATTTATCACAGGTACAATTAGCGGTAGCACCACTTAGATTACCTGACAAAGGTTCTCATTTGGCATTTATTGTGTCTGGGGTAATTATTCAATCTAAATCCAGGTTTGAAGTGAGGTTATGTAATATGCACGTGGCAGCCCAGCAAGAGATGAATGATCAGTTGATTTACTTTTTTTTGTAAATCAACGGATCGTTCCTAGTCATCAAAGGATTAACAGAAAATACGTTGATTGATTAATCACTGTTATCTTGCATATATGTCAAAAGAGAGTGTTTACATGTCTAGGTTTACTAAAACAAAGGGAATACACTCATATCATGGCGTGAAGTGCCGATGTAAAAACAACATACAATTTGTTCAAAGGGTTAACTGATAATACGTTGATTGGTTGCTCATTGTTATCAAACTCAATGGATCTTTTAGGAACCATCGACGTAATGAAAATAGTTGTCACGTGGCCTTTCTCAGCCGACCCTTGTGACTTGACACCCGAAACGATATATATCTTTTAGAATATTTGATAGTTACAGAGACACGTGACATCGAATAAGTTATTTTGTATGGCTGCAGACGATTGGGATATTATTCCTTTGTGTGGATATTCACGGATACATTCCTCGAATAAGGAAGCCGCCTATTTATACACATAAATTTGGTAAGCTGTAATTATGGTATTTGCATTTTGTTTTCCTTCATTTGAACCGATTCGTTCTTGTTTTTCTACGTCTTGGTTGGGAAATTCTTCAATGCACGATAGACGTTGTTTTCACAGGTCATTTCCTTTGTAAGCGAGTATAGATTACCGTCAATTTGTAAATGTGATTCTCTCAGGCAATTTATAAAATGTGTAAATATTTCAGTCATTTTGACTAAAAAATATGTCCAGATTGATTAAGACGATCAAAAGGGCCTACAAACATCACAACAGATTATTATGTAGGATTAGAATCCAAACAACATAGAAATGTACTTTCCAACGTAACATTTTCAGTCTCTTGGTGATGACATTAAACATCAAAATGTTTGGAATTCGTTATCATAATAATACAGATGGAAATGTTTTTCAGTCACTTTGTAAAATAACTGAATATTTAGTCGTTTAATAAATATGTTACACATTTTGACAGTAAAAAAATATACACACTATAAAAAAAACAATGCTCAGGTGAAATATTTACTTTGTGTTGCAAGTCAAAATAGTGTAAACGAAAATCGCAAAATTACCAAGCAAGTGACTTATCAAAACTTCGTCACCATTACCGATGCTTCCCACAAAGATGCCTACATTTCCTTATTATCTCATTTTGTTGATCAATGTGACCATAAGCTCTTATTACTACCGGTATCCATAAAAGTGACTAATGCGCTTACGAATGGCGCAACAGAGGTCGCGAGCTAGTCCTGATTTCTGCTTTACATCCGGGTACTCACTGGGAAAAAACAATAACTAAGGCAACAACCAGTCCCGGGGAATTGCGTTAGATCAGTGCCCCTTTACTGTGATTAGGTGGAGGAATTGTGTATCTGTTGGTTTTTGTATGCACAAAGGTTGTTTACAAAATGGGACACGTGCATTCACTTTTTACACAAAATCACGTCCGTGTCATCCTCTCCAATGAGATCATCTCTAACGTGAACTGTAACTTTTTGTAAGTCGATGTCGTGACACATATTTATCCCGAAAGTATGATTTTTCCCAAATGTAGAACATGATTAAGGTTGTCAATTATTGTCCTGCAATATAGAAACGTATTAGCGCCTTAGTGGATCGAAATACCTTTTGAAACATGAAATGACGTGCAATAATATTCCAAATAAACACTCGTCTCTGCTTAGGTCAATCCGTTGACATGTGTGTATGGAGTTTCGCGGGCAATATTACTTGTCTCCCTTGGATTGGCAGTTATCTTCCCCTTCTTGTTGCCCTGCCATAGACTGTGCGCCAGTCTTCAATTATATTAATAGAAACTGTCTCGCATAGATACCATGTCAGATAATGACATATGCACACGAAGTCATTATATTTAGAGAAGATCCATTGTCTGGTTAGATTGAGCACATTCGTTAGCATACTAGATATTTGTTAGTACAGTGAAATCTGTCAAAACAGTACTCTGACTAATCTGTATCTCTGACACTACAGAGGTGTTGTTTCGTGTCTCCACACATAATAACCTTTATTGTACACTTCTCATGTCGACAGTGAAGCTTTTCAATTCCAGCCAGGAAGAGGTTTTCTGAAGCCACCCTGAAAAACCCATCACGGCAGCTTTGAAACCATCGTTCTTCAACGTTCAACTGGCTGTCACTAATATACAAACGGCCTCAAAATACCAAATACTCTTGCGATGAACTATTCAAACAATGTACTACATAGACCAGATCACTTCGTTATGTCCCAAAGTTGAAAGTTAGTCAGGCTTAGAACTTTTTGAACAGCCCTCGTACCATGAAGCATGGATGACAACAAGGCAGCAGTTATTGTTGTGTAATGTACATTTAGGTAATGTACATTTACTATTTAGTAAATCAACCGAATTAACCGAATTAAGAAAATAACGTAACATAAATAATACGTATTTGCTGTATACTAGAGAGTAGACAATTGTACATACCCTTTGGGTTGATTGTTCTTTTTACAGCGTCCGCTTTACAATAATCATGCAAAGTGTGGGATGGGACACAACCCCCAAAAGAGTAGCTTTGTTTAATAAGGAAGTGCTATCCCAAATATAAATGTTGTTACATTAGATCACTTTCTAAATGGTATTGTGTATTCGTAACTTTCGGCCATGGGTGCCCTGCCAATTTACGTTTGTCAGAATGGTACACAAAGTACGTGATCTAGACTACCAGTTGTCGGACTTTCATTTTTGTGGAAGCCTTGGTGGCTGAGTGGGAAAAATGTACTAGAATCTGTGCTTTACTGAGGAAGTGTTATCGCAAGAATAACATTTGTTAAATAACCATGCAATGGAAAAATGAGGTTTCATTTTACGGTTTCAAAGCTGTCAAACGACATGTTTATTTTTAATATCATAAGTCCATGAATATGATAGATCAGTCATCTCAACATCCACACACTCAGAAATCCGAACACTTTTTTCATTGAAGGGATATCTTTTTATGAAACTATAACCATGATATGATAAGGGGCTTTTTCCAAATAAGGCACCAGATGAGGCTCTAGCTTTCCATTTGTCTGTTTGTTTACATTGAATGAATACATTTACAGGTGCAATTGTAAAATCAGAATGCTATAGTTATGCCGTAACAATCCATTTGCCGTTTAGGGACAGTCCATTATATATTCTTGGGCCCCCAAATTCTTGAAAAAAAATAGTTATGCTTCAGACTGTTGGAAAAAAATGCATGCCACGACTATTACATTCTTGAAAAAGACACTATATACACACAATATACACTGATCAGATGTAGATAGCCTGGTCCGCTGTTGCTTCTTCCCTGGTCATGTATTGCTTCTTCCCTGGTCATGTATTGCTTCTTCCCTGGCCCGTTTCTTCAAAGTACTGGCAGTGGGACCAGGCATCTTTAAGGAAGTCCCAACAACTATGGAACATTTCCCTTTTGTTCGATTCTTAGAGAATGTGAACTCATCAAGTAATACTTGTGGGACTCCTCTCTGAGACTCAATGTATTGAACTCCGCGTATACTAGCCATGGTGGTGGTACCGTACTGTTGTTGTTGTTGTTGTTGTTGTTGTTGTTGTTGTTGTTGTTTTAGGTGTTTTTAGATTGCAAGACGGAAAATCCTTGTCATAGTGACCGAGTGTGAGGCGTGAGATGGCTTTTGGTGGGTCTTGGGTTGTCTTTTGTATAGCCATCTGCCGATCTTACTTGCGTCTCACTGGGTTCGCCATGTTTGGTTTATGGAGGGTTTAATTTTGCTTTTATCTCTAGTTTACGGAGGAAAAAGGCTGTATCTTCGCTTTGTCTAGAGTTAGCTTCGTCAGTGTGTCTGCTTTTTCATTTCCATGAACCAGCAGTGTTGTTGATAGGATTCTTAGATCCATCAGTGTATATGTGGGTCCCGGTGCCTCAGGTACTTTGAATTTTAGTGATAGCTACTGATCGTAGTAGAGTTGGGTTTTCTTTTTGTAGTGACTTCTGATGTTAAGAAGCGTCAATTTAAGGAGATTTTAAATTCTAGAGACTTTCGAATTCTGGTCACAATTGTGACTTCGGATGAGTTCACGTACTGATATCCCAGATGGCTTTAGTGAGGGGTTTTTCCGAGCTAGGGCTTCATCTAGGGTGTTTTTGTCTTGCCCTATTATTTTCACCAACGGGTTTGATGTTCGTCCCCAGAACGATAATATTGCCTGCTCTCGTCTTAGTTTGTATGAGAGTTCTCCTGTTTCTACTTGCAGTGCTTCTAGTGAAGTACCTGCTGCACCTGTGGTCAGCACTAGCTCTCTGTATTGTATTCTGTTGAGGCGGCTCAAGGCAGTATCTGATGCTGATAGAAAGGCATCACAACCATAGTCTATTTTTGATCTGATAAGTGATTTGTAGATATCCAGCTGAATGCCCCTCGATGTGCCCCAAGATGCCTGAAATTGCCTGCAATATGTTCAGGTCTTTGATCAAGGATCACCCCTGGGTTTTTTTGCGGATTTTTCGAATATGATTCGTTTGCCTTTTATGGAGAGACGGGGTATCATAGCATCTTTCCCCCTGCGTTTGACAGAACTCCCACACTTTTTTCACTTGAAAGGGTGAACCCCCATTTATTGCACCATTGATCTACTCCGTCCAGGACTGACTGGAGTTTTTTCGGATTTGTTAAATATCTCAGTGTTTTACACATATTGCTCCGTCCCTACTGACTTTGACTTCATGTAATATAGTTCGGTACCTCTAGTACATGTGGGATTATATACAGGTTTTGCGGACATTTTATGTCGTTGTTGTTTTTGCATTAAGTGTTTAAGAGGTCGCCTTCTGCCGAAGCAATTTCGGCTGACCTGTCCCTCTTTGGTATTCCTGTGTGTGAGTAGGGTACACATATCTATTGTGAGTTTGGTATACACATAATTTCTGTTTTGTATTGATATGATTTCTAAATTTTTTTTTATTGATATGATTTCATTTTTTGTCCTTGGCTGCTCTGTTTATATACGTTCGAGTAGCTATCCATCTCTCAGAAATAAAGTTAGTTTGGCCTTCGCTATTGCGTCTCTTGGCTTTAGGAGATCTACGACAGATAGCGGATCTAACAGCAATTCTTGTTTTAACCTAGCCCGGGCTGTGCATGGTCTTGACGTTCTAGTAACACGTGAGCAATGGTTAAGTCTGATTGCAAGATGAACAAACCTTGCCATAGCGCTCTTTGTGACCGAGTCTGAGGCGTGAGATGGCAATTTCAATTTCCCTTTAATTTGAGTATGAGTTTGGCTTTTGTTAGACCTTGGGTTGAATTTTGTATAGCCATCTGCCGATCTTACTTACTTCCCATTGAGCTTGCCATCTTTCTGCTATAGAGGCTTTGATTTTGATTTTTATCTCTAGTTTACTAAAGGGAATAGGCTGTATATCCGCTCTGTCTAGAGCTAGCTTTGCCAGTGAGTCTGCTTTTTCATTTCCACGAATATCGATGTGAGATGGGATCCAACACAGCTCCACCTGTTGCCCTTGGACCGATAGTTTTGTATATTCGTATAGAATATTGTTGACTGTGTTTGGCCTGGAGTTTGAGTTTCTGCCACTGATGGTTTGAAGTGCACTTATCGAGTCTGATAGGACGACTGCCTTTGCTTCCGGAAGTTCCGGTATGAGTTTGAGTGCATGATGAATTGCCTCCAATTCAGCCGTGAATACTGACTGACCATCAGGCAGGCGAACTGAATGTGCTTGGGGTTTGGAGCTGTGGATCCCGTAACCAGCACTGTTGTTGATAGGATTCTTGGATCCATCAGTGTTTATATGTGCCCAGCTGTCCAAGGTAGTTTGAATTTTAGTGATAGCTACTGATCGTAGTAGGGTTGGGTTTTCTTTTTTAGTGACTTCTGATGTTAAAGCAGTGTCAACTTTGGGAGTTTTTAAAGTCCAGGGAGGGTGTACCCTTTGTAGTGACTTCCTGGGGGCTGAATGTCATCACAATTGTGACTTCGGATGAGTTCAAGTACTAATATCCCAGATGGCTTAAGTGAGGGATTTTTTCGAGCTAGGGCTTCATCTCGAGTGTTTTTGTCTTGCCATATCTTTTTAACCAAAGGGTTTGATGTTCGTCCCCAGAACGATAATACTGCCTGCTCTCTTCTTAGTTGGAATGAGGCTTCTCCCGTTTCTACTTGTAGTGCTTCTAGTGAGGTGCCTGTTGCTGCACCTGTGGCCAGCGTTAGGGCTTTGTATTTTATTCTGTCTAGGCGGCTCAAGATAGTATCTGATGCTGAGTGAAACGCCTCACAGCCATTGTCAATTTTTGTTCTGATTAGTGATTTGTAGAGGTCAAGCTGAATATCCCTCAATGTGCCCCAAGATGTGCCTGAAATTGCGCGTAGTACGTTCAGGTCTTTTTGACATCTGTTTTCCACATATTCTATATGTTTGCGCCAAGTGAGGTGTTGATCAAGGATCACCCCAAGAAATATTGCGGATTTATCGAATTTGATTGGTCTGCCTTTTATGGAGACACAGGGTATCATAGCATCTTGCCCCCGGCGTTTGAATAGAACTCCAACAGTTTTTTCACTTGAAAGGGTGAATCCCCATTTATTGCACCATTGATCTACTCCATCCAGGGCTGACGTACTGGAGTCTTTTTCTGATTTGTGAAATATCTCTGTGCTTTACCCATATTGCTCCGTCATCAGCGAATTTAGAAGTTTGGGTAGAGGAGTTGACATTGTCAAAAAGATCATTGATCATAATGTTTAACAGGGTTGGGCTTATAATACTGTCTTGTGGCGTCCAATTGTCCAGTGCCATAGGATCACATCGATTGTTCCCTATTTCCCTAGCGACCTGTCTTGCAGGAAGCTATCTATGAAGTTTGCC
Source organism: Haliotis cracherodii (assembly GCF_022045235.1). NCBI lineage: Eukaryota > Metazoa > Mollusca > Gastropoda > Lepetellida > Haliotidae > Haliotis > Haliotis cracherodii. The sequence goes on from NW_027266264.1 coordinate 36,476,274, forward strand.
ATGTTCCCTTCTACTCCATTTTGTGCTAGTTTTGTCAGGAGTCTGTCATGCCATACTATGTCGAAGGCTTTGCTGAAATCCAGAAATATTGGGGCTAGGTATTGTCTGTTTAATTTAATTTTATTTCATTTTCCAATCTTAGAATATGATTTAGGTACGAGTGTCCTTACCTGAAGCCACTTTGGTCAGGTTTGATGTGGTTGCCAGTTTCAAGGTGATGCATGAACCTTTTCGTAACCAGGGCTTCCGTGGTTTGCACATGTTTGAGGTGAGTGAGATCGGTCGATAAGTGTTTGGTAGGGCTTCGTCTTTCCCTTGCTTTAGAAGCAGGATAACTGAAGCATGTTTCCATGCTTTTGGGACTTCTCCTTTAGACCATGTCATGTTATACAACTGAGTGAGTAAGCTTTTTGTCTGATCGGGTACGTTTTTCAATATCTCGTAGCTGGTTGTGTCAAAGAACAGGTGCTGTGCCTTTTCTATGTTGTATCGCATCATCAAATTCTGTCACAGTAAATGGTAAATTGTATACCAGATGCTTGCTTTGCGGCTGTTTTGATATCTTAGCATAAGCATTCTTTCCTGTTTGAATTCTTTGCTGCAATTTGTGTTCCTGCTGACAGATGAGAAGTGCTCAGCTAGAATGTTGGCCTTTTCTTTGACTATATGGGCGTTAGCTAACTTGGGATTGGGGAAACCTGTGAACTGATTGACAGCTTCCAGAAGTGCTTGACAGCTTTGAGAAATGATGGCCAGTTTCAGCAAGTGATTGCAGGGTAATGGTAGACTGATTGAACAGCAAGAAAGAAAGGCAATACATTTTTGCAAAATAGGTTTATAGATCCACTGATCCTAAAGAACAAAAAGTGGAAAAGACAAATCAGAAAATTCTATTTGTCTGTATTGTTATCAGGTTGTGATTGCATTAACATGGGACACTGAAGAGTGGCACACATGCCAACATATTCAACTTCTATATGAACCAAAAAATCAATTAAACATGGTGAAATAGTTTTTAATATTATTTTGTTCACACCTTCTAACAAAATTTTGAACAAAAATATCTGTAAATCAAGAATCGTATTGCTTAACGAACAGGATAAAGATTCATTTCAGCAACGATTATCAGGCTCAAAGGGGATTGCAAGAAGCCACGAGAAAGTTAATATGTAAGCCAGATATGTATATTCACAAAGTGCTATTGACATTTTCAAGTATCAAAACATGCAAAGAACTCAGAAAGGTGGATGATGATGCTGCTGTCTTCATCAGATGTGTGTGATAAATGCCACCACTGGCCACTGTACATGCTGATTGACGTGGTGACGTAAAAGTACATAGAAAACATTCCAGCACAGTCAGAGTGCATAAAGCCATGCAGGTTTCCATAACAAAATACACGGCATAACAAACTAATTTCTTACCTTCACCCAATCTCATTAAAATCAGTTCTAAGTTCTCGCTGCCGCTAAACAAAGATCTGAGGACATCCCATTACGGGTCACGTCAGAACGACCTTTCGCGAACTTTGACCGACCAATTGAGTGACCAATCTGAAGGAAGCTTTCTCGTGCTTTACGGCACTCGTTTCAACCTGGCGACTACCATTTCAGACTACCCATGAAAAATATGTTAACACAGTTCTCGATTAAAATTTTGAAAACTAAACAAACGGACATTCCGGAATGTCTAATATATGGTTGGGATTGTATGGCAGTGCTTGCCACGTACTGTGCAACGCCTCCTCCGTTCAAATGATTATCCTATGGAAGCGAGAGACAAACGATAATTTTGACGGAATCAGTCGTACGGGCCGTAACTGTCTTTCGGAATACAGAATATCTTCCATCATGATGTTGTTTTTTTGTTTATTTGTATAACACCACAATATTCCAGCTATATGACCGTGGTCTGTAAATAATCAAGTCTGGACCAGACAATTCAGTGATCGACATCATGAACCTTGATCCACACAATTGGAATCCGATGACATGCATCAACCAAGTTAGCGAGTCTGACCACCCGATCCCTTACGACAAGCATAGTTTAGGGCAAGAATGGGTTGGTGAAGATCTATTCCTCCCCGGATCTTCACGGGTGTGACCAGCAGTTGGTGTTGTCAGTGTACAACACTCCCAACACTGGCTCATGTAAGTACTGGTCCAACCAGTAGCCACTGAAGCCACCCATTCCCAGCATCCTTCAACCTGGGGTAATGAGGACATGCTTATCCTAGAGCTGGAACTACCCAGCACACAACATCTGAAGCTTAAATATGGTCATCAGTGTGAAACTACATGCTATGTTTACTTGTTTGTTTGTTGCGTTACGCAGCATCAGCAATATCTCAGCTATATCACAGCAACCTCTAAATAATTGTGTCAGGACCAGAAAAATCAGTGGTCAATATGAGCACCATCCAATCAGAGTATGAAACACAATCAACCAAGTCACGGAGTCTGACAATATGATCCACTTAAGTCCCCTGTTACCACAAACAATAGAGCACATAGGACCTACTGGTGCTCTGAACCCCATGCCTGCCTGCAAGGTTAAACCACATGCAGTGCACTTCTGACAGGTCTCCAGCCATGCTTCATGCTACATGCTACAAACAGGTTTTCATTCCAAAGCATCAAAACTGTAACAAACAAATGCTAGAATTGATGTCATACAAGCATGATGTATCTATAAGATGCTTGCCCAGATACATTAAAAGGCACCCCTGGACCCACGTTAAGTAAGATACTAACCTATGAGTGACTTCACATCATAGATCACAAGCCTTGGCATGTTGCAAGTAGGATATTCGATCTATTACCCGTAAACATTTGTTTTTGACAACATCAAGGAACGGGTGGGTTTCCCAGACTCCAGTGAGGACATCAACTCAGTCTCAATATCACACACAACCAACTCACAATCACATACAACCAACTCACTATCACATACAACCGACTCAATATCACATACAACCGACTCACTATCACATACAACCAACTCACTATCACATACAACCGACTCATTATCACATACAACCAACTCAATATTACATACAACCAACTCAATATCACATACAACCAAATCAATATCACATACAACCGACTCAATATCACATACAACCGACTCATTATCACATACAACCGACTCAATATTACATACAACTGACTCAATATCACATACAACCAAATCAATATCACATACAACTGACTCAATCTCACATACAACTAACTCAATATCACATACAACTAACTCAATATCACATACAACCAAATCAATATCACATACAACTAACTCAATATCACATACAACCAACTCAATATCACACACAACCAAATCAATATCACATACAACTAACTCAATATCACAAACAACCAACTCAATATCACATACAACTAACTCAATATCACATACAACTTACTCAATATCACATACAACCGTCTCAATATCACACACAACGAAATCAATATCACATACAACCGTCTCACTATCACATACAACCAACTCAATATCACATACAACCGACTCACTATCACATACAACTAACTCAATATCACACACAACCAAATCAATATCACATACAACTAACTCAATATCACATACAACCAACTCAATATCACACACAACCAAATCAATATCACATACAACTAACTCAATATCACATACAACAACTAACTCAATATCACATACAACTGACTCAATATCACACACAACCGACTCACTATCACATACATCCGAGTCTATATCACATACAACCGACTCAATATCACACACAACCGACTCACTATCACATACAACCGACTCAATATCACATACAACCGATTCACTATCACATACAACCGACTCAATATCACAAATAACCAACTCAATACTAGGGGTCACTATAGGTCTGGAAATCACTATTGTGATAACTATTGATATTGAAAGAAACTATTGCAATCAACCGAATCAATATCACATACAACTGAATCAATATCACATACAACTGACTCAATATCACATACAACCGAATCAATATCACATACAACCGAATCAATCTCACATTCAACTGAATCAATATCACATACAACCGAATCAATATCACATACAACCGAATCATTATCACATACAACCGAATCAATATCACATACAACTGACTCAATATCACATACAACCGAATCAATATCACATACAACTGAATCAATATCACATACAACCGAATCAATATCACATACAACCAAATCAATATCACATACAAACGACTGATGTCAGGACCAGTGGATCACGTCATCTTTGATTACTAGCAACAATGTTTTTGAAAAGATATCACAAACAATGAAAACAATGAATGAAACATGAAATGAAATAATAATAAAGCTCAGTTTGAGTACTGTACACAACCAATACAGCTCCTACTTCCTACCACCTACTTGGGTGTGATGTTGACCTCGCCCACCTCCCCGGCTTCACTGAACCACTCTACGATGTCCTGCAACACAAGCATGTAGAAGGGCAACATTCTCAGTGACGACTAACTACCCAAACATAGGGTGAAACAATGTGTTGATACATGATTACTGCACGTCTAACCATCACTAATACTGCTTCCTGTTCAAACTGGAAACAAAACATATTTTGTTCAAAATTGGATTTTTTTTATAAAAGTACCTATCCTTATTTTAATAAACGAGACTGTGCAAAGCCAAAACATTAGTGATAACTGAACACCAAGAATTAGGAAATGTGTTATTCCAATTTGGGATTTTTCCTGACAGTCTGATACTAGTTAAACTCAGGAAAGACTAGTGGCATTTTCTTGTGGATCAACAGGACAACAGAAGTTTTTAAAACACAATCTAAGTAAAATATGACTCATTTACAACCTTCCTAAAACACAAAATACAATGAACCGTACATTAGAGACTAATGGCAAATATTGATAGGCAAACTTCTTGATCAGTTGATTTGATAAGTAAACTTGGTCAAAAGAAGTAGAGAGTTTGAGTTCAGAAGGCGAAAATAATCTTGAGGTGGCATTTTCACTACTTGCTACTATCAATTTCAAGCAATTCAGCATGTCTGGTGCTATTTTGAGGAGAATGTTGTACAACTATGTTCTCTGTACATACTTCTTTATCATTGCTGACTGCCTTTTCACTTCTGTAGCATACAGTGTAGAGTCCACGGCCATTGGGGATCAGTTTCTTGCCATCTTCGTTGTTGTGTGATGAACCTGCAGAAACACAACACAGCATCATAAGGGTATATCCTTATCCTACAAGCATGCAGGAAAACTGAAACACTTGACGTCTTCACTACACTGTACGTAGTTGTAAGGTGACATTAACCGCTTTCATATCAGAGTTCAGCCTCTCTATACTGAATGACAAAAACTCTTTCAAAATTTTCAGTAAAATGAAATTCCCCCAAAGAGTAATTTGCTCACATCTGAACTACCGTATATCGCTGTGTATAAGGCGAGTTTTTCGTACCTAAAATGAGGGGGCTAAGAAGGGGGGTCGTCTTATACACGGAGTCGAAGATCTCACATTTTTTTCCACTGGCGATGTCAACCGGCGTCCGATAGCCAGCAAAAGCATTTGACAATAAAACTTCGCATTTCGTCCTAAATAACTGTTTCAATAACTATTTCCATACATAAACATGATTTGTATCTCTTTTCCTTGAATAAAGTTTAATAATTTCTGCAAATAAAGTTGAAATGACCCTCGCCTCGATGCAGATTGTCAAGCCAGCTGACACGGTAAAACAATCAACATCCGTGAGTAGAGAGCCGGAAGTACTGGTAATTTGCATATTGCACATGTGACCTAACATGTGATAACCGGTGAAGCTGAAATCAATTCCCGCTGTTTTAACAGTTGTATTAACAAGTGTTGGAGACGGTGTGTTCAAGTGATTGTGGAATAATGTGAATGTGAAGCAAACATAAGCCTAGTTAGTTACAACAAAGTTAACTGGCGATTAATTGCTTACCATTGTCTCTTATATGTTATTACTTCATAAATGAATTTTATTTTACGGGCACCAATTTGGTGTTGTACCGTGTAAACACAAAATGGCGACGTGTGCTGGAGTTACACACGCGACCTATCATTGTAGAAAAAAAACAACGCAAGATAAATATATTTGGCAACAATGCAGTTTACCGGGCGCAGCCCGGCCTCTACCATCCGCTCAATTACCGCGCTTTAGCGCGGCCGGTGTCTCGCTATACCGTGACCGTGGCTCACGCTCCAGTGACTCCAACACCCCTTGCCGGTCAAGCACCCCTTGGGGGTCCTTAGGGAAACTTACACGTCTTTAGGGTCAAACACCCCTTGGAGGTCCTTAGGGTTAGGGTTGGGTTAGGGTTAGGGTTAGCCACCCAATTTGTACACGTTTTAGGGTCCAACACCCCTTGGGGGTCCTTAGGGAAACTTACACGTCTTTAGGGTAAAGTGCACTACTCCCATATATTTTTATTGCATATATAAGGTTTGTGTGTGCACTTGTGATGTGTGCGAAATATGCATCAGTCGGAAAGCGCATGTTAAATCTCCAAAGTAACTAACTAACTTGAGATGTCCGTGTGCGAAATACGCTACAGTCGGCAAGCGCACGTTAAATCTTCTACTGGTATATCAGTCAGGTACATTAACCCTTTTATCCTGACAAGACAGACATCAAACATGACATAACCATGAACAAACATGACATACTCATATCCCCTGCCAATATGACATGTCCTGTTGTGGGCAAGGCATTTGCCCCTATGTCAAAGTTGTCAAAAACCCACCTATTACCACTAGACCTATCTATGTGACAAGTTTGGTGAAGAAATATTGAACGATTTTCAAGATCTGCTCCGCAAACGATCACTACCGCCATTTCAGTCAATCTCAAAGTCGTTGTTATGGAAACTCAATGAATAATTTTTTTTAAATTCCAAAACTATCAAAAGGCGTATCAGAGGCCTGTTTCCATTTTTTAATCCAGAATAGTATTGGAAGACGGCAGGAATTTGTTTTTTACACAAATATGTATCCCAACCACACTTGGCAAGTAGATAAGAAACAAGTCAGGTTGAAAACGTCTCCAATCACCCCTTGTCGCTAGGTAGTCAGCCTTCTAGAAACTGTCCCATCCAGAAACCAAGCCCTTCTGGAAAGCTCAACTCACTGCTGTTAACTGCAGGTCAAATCCATCCATGACAGCACTTGATATTTTTAACAAGTATTTCAATCATTTACTGCCACGGCGAATGACTATCAATATGTTTACACTAGAACTACTACACATAACATATTCACGTGAGGGACACACAGTCCAGTGCTGACAGCATGAACAATAGTATGATCATAGCACACATGCAGCCAGTTCACACCTTGTAACCATGGTAACCCACCGATCCTCATATGCATCTCTCATGACAAGCACAAGCTGCGGAGACCTATTCTGGCACCACAGGGCATGATTATACTGACCATTTCTGTTTGCAAATCTGTTTCCCTTTGACATGTTGGAGGAATGTCCCTTCTGTAAACTTCCCTGTATATTTCCCTGTGCCTTCTTAGCGGACAGAGACATGTACATGTTCGGGTCACCCACACCAAACAATCTGTAGGCCATGTCCTTGTCAGAGTACTCAAGTCTGAAATGTCAACAAATATTTAATGATATATCCACATGATCATAAATACGATATACAAAAATGACAAACCAACAGATTGACTTCAATCTGATTTCACCCGATTCCATTTTGCATACTTGGTCAGGACATTGTAGGCATGCCTCCAAAGACATTACTAATATCAACGCAAATTTGCATGCCCCCAAAGTCAAAGGCATATATACAAAGGGAAACATCTCCCGACTACAGAATGTGAACTAAGATTAGCAGCCCGTGTCATAATAAAGGTCATGGTCATTACAGTAGCTTGCAGATACGTGCATCTTTCGTGTTCATCCTTCTCAAATTTCACTCAAAAAGATATGCTACACTTCTTTGCTCACAGACTCGAATGAAGATTATCTTTAGACGATTGACTCGATAGTTATGTGGGTTGCTATTAACAATATTTCTGACAGAAATCTTTGATGCATTCTTCGTGTTTTAGGAGAGTTGATTTGAATCACAATGTTTAACAAAATGAATGTCAGTGTTTGAATGTGCAGCAGATTATTTATTTGAAGGAGGCCCTCCCTTGTCCAGTATGTTCAGAGACTACACTGATTTTAACTAGTCAGGACTAGCTGTATATTATTTCAATTGTAGCTCACAATCATCTGTCCTAGCCCACAATCATTTTGTGCAAGTGGATGGCGATGGTAGGATGAACTTAAGATCATGTTTTTTTGGATTTACAATAAGTGTAGCTATAAGATAGTTTCATGCAAGTGCGCCCAGGAAGAAAGCACTTAGGAAGAGACGGTTGTACAGTGCTAGCCCACCGAGATACCACGCCACAGTCTTACACGGATACCACGTTCTGACACATTATTCTGACTCCGACCCAACCAGTCCTTGTTGAAGCCACTTAATGCTGAGAGCCACACAGGGTACCTACTAGTACCATCTTTTAACTACTTATGGTATTGACGTGATCTGGGATTATACCAACGACCTTCCACTCTCCAGGCAGACACTTTATCCAGTAAACCCCGGAGGCGGTCAAACTTTCATTGGGATTCCCCTGACATTCCATGGTGGTCAAAGTTGTCTACCTTGGCGGGCGTGACTTATTGTTTTACATTCTTGGGAAATGAATTAAAAAAAAACTAGTCCTTTCAGCCAATCAGATTGTCGTAATTACTAAGAACACACAATAAATGTAATTATCATGTCACAATATCAAATAACACATTATAATGATTAGAATTTACAAGGCTTAATTATCATTGATAAGACACTGGTCACAGGAAACTTAGCATGCAGGGTTGGAGAACTTTTATTCACCTCGCATATTCAGGTATAGCCTCAACAAAGTCCTTGTAATTGTCAAATCCATAATTCTCAATAAAGAGTTTCTTGTTGGTAAGATTACGGTAGTCTTTCCTGAAGTCACTGACAAGGACACCCCCTATCTTGGACAGAAGTACAGCTCTGACATTCTTCTTCACATCTTCGGGAATATTGCCGGCTGCCATGATGTGGCACAAGATTCTGAAAATTGAAAAAGTGAAGGAGTTCAAATTTAATGTCACCTCAGTAGTGTTGCACAGATGATGGAGCACAAAGCTTTAAACCTTTCCGGTAAATTATTCTTTTAATTTTCTTATCTTGTTCTGTTCCTTTTTTTTAAAAGGGTACTAATCTCTGGCTTCTTCTCAGCTGTCTTACACTGCCCACTAGAGGGCTCACTAGCTGCCTTGAGTCGATTTGCTCGGTAACGCAACTGACCGTGACAAGAGACTGGGCTACGGTCTGTAACGACAGCTATATAAACTTTGAGGCAATATCTGTTTCACGCATTTATGAACACTGATTGGTTACCCGTGATCTATGAAGATTTTGACAAATGGCGCATGTTAATTCATTTCTTCATCCTAAAGAAACAGACAAAAAGAATGGTGGAAGCACATCAGATGTCGTTATTTGGAAATACCCCTGATCATGCTGATGGTTATATAGTAATAACAATAAAAAAAAGTATCCCTCTAGTGAAAGCATTTTCAGATTTCAGATTGCGTGAATAATATGATTGCTATCTCTTGTTGTCATCCTGGTAGAACAAAATTAACACAAATCAGTAATGACTTAGTATCTCCTGGTTTGTGTTAATTATGTTTCTCCAATATCTGCCTCAATTATCTCCAAAATTTGGGGCCATTTTCACTCAAATTTGGGGCCACTTTCTCTAAATTGTCTGGTGCCATTTTTTGCATTGGGACATTTTCTTCTGCACCAGACGGAAATTGCTTTACTTGCATGTAAAAAATACACACTGTGATTAGGTGGAGGAATTGTGTATCTGTTGGGTTTTTTATGCACAAAGGTTGTTTACAAAATGGGACACGTGCATTCACTTTTTACACAAAATCACGTCCGTGTCATCCTCTCCAATGAGATCATCTCTAACGTGAACTGTAACTTTTTGTAAGTCGATGTCGTGACATATTTATCCGGAAAGTATGATTTTTCCCAAATGTAGAACATAATTAAGGTTGTCAATTATTGTCCTGCAATATAGAAACGTATTAGCGCCTTAGTGGATCGAAATACCTTTTGAAACATGAAATGACGTGCAATAATATTCCAAATAAACACTCGTCTGTGCTCAGGTCAATCCGTTGACATGTGTGTATGGAGTTTCGCGGGCAATATTACTTGTCTCCCTTGGATTGGCAGTCATCTTCCCCTTCTTGTTGCCCTGCCATAGACTGTGCGCCAGTCTTCAATTATATTAATAGAAACTGTCTCGCATAGATACCATGTCAGATAATGACATATGCACTCGAAGTCATTATATTTAGAGAAGATCCATTTTCTGGTTAGATTGTGCACATTCGTTAGCATACTAGATATATGTTAGAACAGTGAAATCTGTCAAAACCGTACTCTGACTAATCTGTATCTCTGACAATACAGAGGTGTTGTTTCGTGTCTCCACACATAATAACCTTTATTGTACACTTCTCATGTCGACAGTGAAGCTTTTCAATTCCAGCCAGGAAGAGGTTTTCTGAAGCCACCCTGAAAAACCCATCACGGCAGCTTTGAAACCATCGTTCTTCAACGTTCAACTGGCTGTCACTAATATACAAACGGCCTCAAAATACCAAATACTCTTGCGATGAACTATTCAAACAATGTACTACATAGACCAGATCACTTCGTTATGTCCCAAAGTTGAAAGTTAGTCAGGCTTAGAACTTTTTGAACAGCCCTCGTACCATGAAGCATGGATGACAACAAGGCAGCAGTTATTGTTGTGTAATGTACATTTAGGTAATGTACATTTACTATTTAGTAAATCAACCGAATTAACCGAATTAAGAAAATAACGTAACATAAATAATACGTATTTGCTGTATACTAGAGAGTAGACAATTGTACATACCCTTTGGGTTGATTGTTCTTTTTACAGCGTCCGCTTTACAATAATCATGCAAAGTGTGGGATGGGACACAACCCCCAAAAGAGTAGCATTTGTTTAATAAGGAAGTGCTATCCCAAATATAAATGTTGTTACATTAGATCACTTTCTAAATGGTATTGTGTATTCGTAACTTTCGGCCATGGGTGCCCTGCCAATTTACGTTTGTCAGAATGGTACACAAAGTACGTGATCTAGACTACCAGTTGTCGGACTTTCATTTTTGTGGAAGCCTTGGTGGCTGAGTGGGAAAAATGTACTAGAATCTGTGCTTTACTGAGGAAGTGTTATCGCAAGAATAACATTTGTTAAATAACCATGCAATGGAAAAATGAGGTTTCATTTTACGGTTTCAAAGCTGTCAAACGACATGTTTATTTTTAATATCATAAGTCCATGAATATGATAGATCAGTCATCTCAACATCCACACACTCAGAAATCCGAACACTTTTTTCATTGAAGGGATATCTTTTTATGAAACTATAACCATGATATGATAAGGGGCTTTTTCCAAATAAGGCACCAGATGAGGCTCTAGCTTTCCATTTGTCTGTTTGTTTACATTGAATGAATACATTTACAGGTGCAATTGTAAAATCAGAATGCTATAGTTATGCCGTAACAATCCATTTGCCGTTTAGGGACAGTCCATTATATATTCTTGGGCCCCCAAATTCTTGAAAAAAAATAGTTATGCTTCAGACTGTTGGAAAAAAATGCATGCCACGACTATTACATTCTTGAAAAAGACACTATATACACACAATATACACTGATCAGATGTAGATAGCCTGGTCCGCTGTTGCTTCTTCCCTGGTCATGTATTGCTTCTTCCCTGGTCATGTATTGCTTCTTCCCTGGCCCGTTTCTTCAAAGTACTGGCAGTGGGACCAGACATCTTTAAGGAAGTCCCAACAACTATGGAACATTTCCCTTTTGTTCGATTCTTAGAGAATGTGAACTCATCAAGTAATACTTGTGGGACTCCTCTCTGAGACTCAATGTATTGAACTCCGCGTATACTAGCCATGGTGGTGGTACCGTACTGTTGTTGTTGTTCTTCTTCTTCTTGTTGTTGTTTTAGGTGTTTTTAGATTGCAAGACGGAAAATCCTTGTCATAGTGACCGAGTGTGAGGCGTGAGATGGCTTTTGGTGGGTCTTGGGTTGTCTTTTGTATAGCCATCTGCCGATCTTACTTGCGTCTCACTGGGTTCGCCATGTTTGGTTTATGGAGGGTTTAATTTTGCTTTTATCTCTAGTTTACGGAGGAAAAAGGCTGTATCTTCGCTTTGTCTAGAGTTAGCTTCGTCAGTGTGTCTGCTTTTTCATTTCCATGAACCAGCAGTGTTGTTGATAGGATTCTTAGATCCATCAGTGTATATGTGGGTCCCGGTGCCTCAGGTACTTTGAATTTTAGTGATAGCTACTGATCGTAGTAGAGTTGGGTTTTCTTTTTGTAGTGACTTCTGATGTTAAGAAGCGTCAATTTAAGGAGATTTTAAATTCTAGAGACTTTCGAATTCTGGTCACAATTGTGACTTCGGATGAGTTCACGTACTGATATCCCAGATGGCTTTAATGAGGGGTTTTTCCGAGCTAGGGCTTCATCTAGGGTGTTTTTGTCTTGCCCTATTATTTTCACCAATGGGTTTGATGTTCGTCCCCAGAACGATAATATTGCCTGCTCTCGCCTTAGTTTGTATGAGAGTTCTCCTGTTTCTACTTGCAGTGCTTCTAGTGAAGTACCTGCTGCACCTGTGGTCAGCACTAGCGCTCTGTATTGTATTCTGTTGAGGCGGCTCAAGGCAGTATCTGATGCTGATAGAAAGGCATCACAACCATAGTCTATTTTTGATCTGATAAGTGATTTGTAGATATCCAGCTGAATGCCCCTCGATGTGCCCCAAGATGCCTGAAATTGCCTGCAATATGTTCAGGTCTTTGTGACATCTGGTTTGCTCATATTCTATATGTTTGCTCCAAGTGAGGTGTTGATCAAGGATCACCCCTGGGTTTTTTTGCGGATTTTTCGAATATGATTCGTTTGCCTTTTATGGAGAGACGGGGTATCATAGCATCTTTCCCCCTGCGTTTGACAGAACTCCCACACTTTTTTCACTTGAAAGGGTGAACCCCCATTTATTGCACCATTGATCTACTCCGTCCAGGACTGACTGGAGTTTTTTCGGATTTGTTAAATATCTCAGTGTTTTACACATATTGCTCCGTCCCTACTGACTTTGACTTCATGTAATATAGTTCGGTACCTCTAGTACATGTGGGATTATATACAGGTTTTGCAGACATTTTATGTCGTTGTTGTTTTTGCATTAAGTGTTTAAGAGGTCGCCTTCTGCCGAAGAAATTTCGGCTGACCTGTCCCTCTTTGGTATTCCTGTGTGTGAGTAGGGTACACATATCTATTGTGAGTTTGGTATACACATAATTTCTGTTTTGTATTGATATGATTTCTAATTTTTTTTTATTGATATGATTTCATTTTTTGTCCTTGGCTGCTCTGTTTATATACGTTCGAGTAGCTGTCCATCTCTCAGAAATAAAGTTAGTTTGGCCTTCGCTATTGCGTCTCTTGGCTTTAGGAGATCTACGACAGATAGCGGATCTAACAGCAATTCTTGTTTTAACCTAGCCCGGGCTGTGCATGGTCTTGACGTTCTAGTAACACGTGAGCAATGGTTAAGTCTGATTGCAAGATGAACAAACCTTGCCATAGCGCTCTTTGTGACCGAGTCTGAGGCGTGAGATGGCAATTTCAATTTCCCTTTAATTTGAGTATGAGTTTGGCTTTTGTTGGACGTTGGGTTGAATTTTGTATAGCCATCTGCCGATCTTACTTGCTTCCCATTGAGCTTGCCATCTTTCTGCTATAGAGGCTTTGATTTTGATTTTTATCTCTAGTTTACTAAAGGGAATAGGCTGTATATCCGCTCTGTCTAGAGCTAGCTTTGCCAGTGAGTCTGCTTTTTCATTTCCATGAATATCTATGTGAGATGGGATCCAACACAGCTCCACCTGTTGCCCTTGGACCGATAGTTTTGTATATTCGTATAGAATATTGTTGACTGTGTTTGGCCTGGAGTTTGAGTTTCTGCCACTGATGGTTTGAAGTGCACTTATCGAGTCTGATAGGACGACTGCCTTTGCTTCCGGAAGTTCCGGTATGAGTTTGAGTGCATGATGAATTGCCTCCAATTCAGCCGTGAATACTGACTGACCATCAGGCAGGCGAACTGAATGTGCTTGGGGTTTGGAGCTGTGGATCCCGTAACCAGCACTGTTGTTGATAGGATTCTTGGATCCATCAGTGTTTATATGGGCCCAGCTGTCCAAGGTAGTTTGAATTTTAGTGATAGCTACTGATCGTAGTAGGTTTGGGTTTTCTTTTTTAGTGACTTCTGATGTTAAAGCAGTGTCAACTTTGGGAGTTTTTAAAGTCCAGGGAGGGTGTACCCTTTGTAGTGACTTCCTGGGGGCTGAATGTCATCACAATTGTGACTTCGGATGAGTTCAAGTACTAATATCCCAGATGGCTTAAGTGAGGGATTTTTTCGAGCTAGGGCTTCATCTCGAGTGTTTTTGTCTTGCCATATCTTTTTAACCAAAGGGTTTGATGTTCGTCCCCAGAACGATAATACTGCCTGCTCTCTTCTTAGTTGGAATGAGGCTTCTCCCGTTTCTACTTGCAGTGCTTCTAGTGAGGTGCCTGTTGCTGCACCTGTGGCCAGCGTTAGGGCTTTGTATTTTATTCTGTCTAGGCGGCTCAAGATAGTATCTGATGCTGAGTGAAACGCCTCACAGCCATTGTCACTTTTTGTTCTGATTAGTGATTTGTAGAGGTCAAGCTGAATATCCCTCAATGTGCCCCAAGATGTGCCTGAAATTGCGCGTAGTACGTTCAGGTCTTTTTGACATCTGTTTTCCACATATTCTATATGTTTGCGCCAAGTGAGGTGTTGATCAAGGATCACCCCCAAGAAATATTGCGGATTTATCGAATTTGATTGGTCTGCCTTTTATGGAGACACAGGGTATCATAGCATCTTGCCCCCGGCGTTTGAATAGAACTCCAACAGTTTTTTCACTTGAAAGGGTGAATCCCCATTTATTGCACCATTGATCTACTCCATCCAGGGCTGACTGGAGTCTTTTTCTGATTTGTGAAATATCTCTGTGCTTTACCCATATTGCTCCGTCATCAGCGAATTTAGAAGTTTGGGTAGAGGAGTTGACATTGTCAAAAAGATCATTGATCATAATGTTTAACAGGGTTGAGCTTATAATACTGTCTTGTGGCGTCCAATTGTCCAGTGCCATAGGATCACATCGATTGTTCCCTATTTCCCTAGCGACCTGTCTTGCAGGAAGCTATCTATGAAGTTTGCCATGTTCCCTTCTACTCCATTTTGTGCTAGTTTTGTCAGGAGTCTGTCATGCCATACTATGTCGAAGGCTTTGCTGAAATCCAGAAATATTGGGGCTAGGTATTGTCTGTTTAATTTAATTTTATTTCATTTTCCAATCTTAGAATATGATCTAGGTACGAGTGTCCTTACCTGAAGCCACTTCGGTCAGGTTTGATGTGGTTGCCAGTTTCAAGGCGATGCATGAACCTTTTCGTAACCAGGGCTTCCGTGGCTTTGCACATGTTTGAGGTGAGTGAGATCGGTCGATAAGTGTTTGGTAGGGCTTCGTCTTTCCCTTGTTTTAGAAGCAGGGTAACTGAAGCATGTTTCCATGCTTTTGGGACTTCTCCTTTAGACCATGTCATGTTATACAACAGTGAGTAAGCTTTTTGTTTGATCAGGTAGGTTTTTCAATATCTCGTAGCTGGTTGTGTCAAAGACCAGGTGCTGTGCCTTTTCTATGTTGTATCGCATCATCAAATTCTGTCACAGTAAATGGTAAATTGTATACCAGATGCTTGCTTTGCGGCTGTTTTGATATCTTAGCATAAGCATTCTTTCCTGTTTGAATTCTTTGCTGCAATTTGTGTTCCTGCTGACAGATGAGAAGTGCTCAGCTAGAATGTTGGCCTTTTCTTTGACTATATGGGCGTTAGCTAACTTGGGATTTTTTGAGGGTTTACGCTTACCCCTGATTGCATGTATTTTGCTCCAGACTGTTTTAGCATTTGTTTTCTCATTTAGATATTTGCAGAAGGTCTGCCATAACTCTTTTTTAGAATCGTCTATGAGCTGTATTACTTTTGTCGTGGTTGCTCGGACTTGGGCGAAAGCTGATTTATCCCTTTTTGACCTATTTAGGGCTTTCTTTCTCACTCTCCTAGCTTTCGCTATTTCCCTTTCCACCATAGTACCGGAGTTTTGCCAGTTTTGTGGTCTTTTTTAAACTGATTTTTCAGCTGCGGCAATAATTGCTGAGGTGAGATTTTGGCAAAAAAGATCAGAATTATCCGAGGCAATTTCTGAGGACTTGAATGATATACATTCCTTCCTGAATTTAGGCCAATCAGCATTTGCATAGTCCCATGTGGGCTGAGGATTGGGCTGTTCCTCTAATTGTGGTGGGCTACCTATGTAGGTGAGTATAGGAAGGTGATCGCTTCCCCAAGTGTCATCATGGACTTGCCATTGGCAATGTGTGGCGAGGTTGTTGGTGGCAATTGTGAGATCAATTGAACTCCACGTGTTGTGGACTTGGTCATAACGTGTGTGACTGCCGTTGTTCAGAGTTATGAGATTGTCGTCCTCTACCCATTTCTCTACCATTTTGCCGTATTTGCATGAATCATTCCTGTCTTCCCAGAGAGGGCTGTGGGCATTAAAGTCACCAAGGATTATCCCATTTTTGCCTTCTATTTGAGCTAGTCTTGTTAGTTCTTCCATGTTCGTTTCATTTTATCTATTTAATGCGGTCTTATACTTCCTAACATTGTATTTAGTGAAAATACTGCAAAACAAACTCAACGGTTAAAATGATTTTACTAATATTCGCTGCGTTTCCTATATTCTATATCAGTGAAAAAAACTTCTCAATGTCTTTGACAATGAAACACACGCAACCCAGACAAAGATCAAACAACACGTCCCATTTTAATTCTGGAAACCCAAAAGTCCAGAAACTCTACGCTCTTTGCCCAGTCTCGGTTAAAGGTATTTATAAAATTAAACATGCCGTTTTCATGGGAACATACCAAGGATGAAAAAATGAAAAAAAAATTGTTTAAAAACTCAATATTTAGACTATGTCGCCCATGGGCCTGCCCATGGGCGAAGTGTGGCCCATGGGCCAGCCCATGGGCGAAGTCTGGCCCATGGGTAGGCCCATGGGCAGGCCCATGGGCGAGAATATGTTCCTTTACTTAAAACTCATGTTTTTGTTTCGCAAATACATTAAATGTATTCATTTAAGTATCATGACACAAAATTTAATTCATTTTAACTTAATTCAACGATTTTATAGCGATATTGAAATATTTCGCCCATGGGCGAGAAAAAGGTTTGGCCCATGGGCGACAATATGTTCCTGTACTTAAAACTCATGATTTTGTTTCGCAAATACATTAAATGTATTCATTCAAGTATCATGACACAAAATTTAACTCATTTTAACTTAATTCAACGATTTTATAGCGATATTGAAATATTTCGCCCATGGGCGAGAAAAAGGTTTGGCCCATGGGCGAGAATATGTTCCTGTACTTAAAACTCATGATTTTGTTTCGCAAATACATTAAATGTATTCATTCAAGTATCATGACACAAAATTTAACTCATTTTAACTTAATTCAACGATTTTATAGCGATATTGAAATATTTCGCCCATGGGCGAGAAAAAGGTCTGGCCCATGGGTAGGCCCATGGACGAGAATATGTTCCTTTACTCAAAACTCATGTTTTTGTTTCGCAAATACATTAAATGTATTCATTGAAGTATCATGACACAAAATTTAACTCATTTTAACTTAATTCAACGATTTTATAGCGATATTGAAATATTTTGCCCATGGGCGAGAAAAGGGTTTGGCCCATGGGCGAGAATATTTTCCTTTACTTAAAACTTATGTTTTTGTTTCGCAAATACATGCAGGTGTTCTTACTATTTTCATGGCACATAATGAAATTCAATTTTACTCAATTCAGCTATTTTACAGATTTATTGAAATATTTCGCCCATGGGCGAGAAAAGGTTTTGCCTTCGAAATCCTTGATTATTATATCATGCCAGAGTTCTGAAATTCAGTGACAATGTTGCTGAACAGTAGAATCTGATGGACGTTTTGTGCAGAACCTGTTTGACACTATGGGTTCCAGGACCACTAACACTCTGAGCTGAAAAAGTTTGGTCCTAACCGCACCCAACATCTACAAGTTTGTAAGCTTGTAGACATCATTAAGAAGTAATTAACAGTCCCATGCTGAGACCTTTCTCAAAATTCAGACCGGTGGCAGGCTGCCAACAAAGAGAAGAAAATATCGCAACCCCGACACGAGTGTGCTCGGTCAAACAATGAACTTACGACCGGCAGAAAACAACTCCAGTTGAGTATGCCGATGCTGTATCTCAGCCGTGTTGGCCTGAAAATGTAAACATGCTAATTAAATCCAAAATCGTATAATTATTTTTAATAGAAACCGTATCTTAATTTGTTCTTGCACTGCATCATATCGTGTATTTCATCTGTATATGTGTAATGTGTATATGTATCAATGACTACACTTATACCGCATATTCTGCAACAGACTATAACTAATCACCTTATTATTGTCTCTCCATTTACCATGGCTGACTGCACTAATACCCTTTTAACAGTGGACACCGATATCAGTATACTCGCTTTTACGAGTTATTTAGTACTATAATGTTTTATTAAAATCTATTTCAATTTGTTTTCACCATTTTCCCTATTGACAGTCGTTGTTACGTGCGTCACTAGGTAATTAGTACGGATTGACCTTGTTTATTGTTTCTATACTTTGAGGATTTCTGTGGCAAGTGGCGGACGTAATTCAAACTCCTTCCGCACTGACACCGCATCAAGTATATTTGTGTACCGATTACATAACTCTAATGGACAGGGTGGGGTGGTAGTTCACCGGACGACACTGTGTATATTGGGCGGCTCCTTTGATATCTCCTCCAAACATACGTTTATTGAATGACCCCATTAAACGATGATACACATCTCGATGAATATATCAAGGCACTAATTCATCTTTCATAAACATTTTTTTGTCTTTGTGCTTAATAAATCCACATATCAACGAACATTTGTAAAACATGTATCCTAAAAAAAATAAACATTTTCAGGCTAGGTATTTGCCCACAACAACACCTGCATAACTGTTTATTCACGCGTGGTGTGGTAGATCGTGATTGACCGAGAGCAGGTATTGTAGAATCACCTGTAAATAAGGCCGACACTGTAATTAGATACAACGGACTAATGAGAATTATCATAAGAAGGCTGTTGTTTTTTCTGAACTGTTACCATTTTCATACCAAAAGTGACAATGCAGTTAAAAGTTGCTTTAGTGTCACAATATTCACTCACGTTTTCCTCAATCGCATTGAAACATAATTCCCACTGGTCAGTTCGAAACCGCATGTAATTAAATAATTATTTCGAGATTTCGTTAGAATGTAAGAATATTCAGCCAAACGTTATGCAATAAAAGACGAATAGTTTTTTTCATTAAAATACGCGCACGCGTACCTGTATATTGCATACCTAGTGTCACGTAATTGCCCAGTGTAAAATGGGAAATGAAATAGAAACTAACTAAAATTTAATGTTGTGGAAAATAACTCCAATGAATTGGAGTACACGCACATGAATTCGTATGATAAACTGTCAAAACGTTTTGAGAGGTAAGGCCGGGTTCATTAAAGATCGCTACAATATGTAAAACAGGTGAAATTTGTAGAACTAAAGGAAACATCCAACCAAATGCCCTTTTTAAATAGTAATGTAATGATATAATATAAAGTATATTTCACATGATACAATATACTTTGCAAACAGTTAGTTGATGCTTTAAAGGGACTGACGAAAACATGGGCGAAATATTTTAATAACGCCGTAAAATAGTTGAATTAAGTAAAAATTAGTTAAATTTTGTGTCATGATACTTCAATGAATACATTTAATGTATTTGCGAAACAAAAACATGAGTTTTGAGTAAAGGAACATGTTCTCGCCCATGGGCCTGCCCATGGGCGAAATATTTCAATATCGCTATAAAATCGTTGAATTAAGTTAAAATGAGTTAAATTTTGTGTCATGATACTTCAATGAATACATTAAATGTATTTGCGAAACAAAAACATGAGTTTTAAGTAAAGGAACATATTCTCGCCCATGGGCCTGCCCATGGGCCTACCCATGGGCCAGACTTCGCCCATGGGCAGGCCCATGGGCCAGACTTCGCCCATGGGCAGGCCCATGGGCGACATAGTCTAAATATTGAGTTTTTAAACAATTTTTTTTTCATTTTTTCTTCCTTGGCATGTTCCCATGAAAACGGCATGTTTATTTTTGTAAATACCTTTAACCGAGACTGGGCAAAGAGCGTAGAGTTTCTGGACTTTTGGGTTTCCAGAATTAAAATGGGACGTGTTAAACGCAATTTACAAACACAATCATAATCTGGTTAATCTGTATCACTTAAAGAGTTAGAATAACTTACTCTGCTCACAGTTCAAGTATTGAGAAACTCATTACTTAGTTGGTAAGACCAGGCAGTTACACTGGTCACACTTGACTGGCCTTGTCTGATGCCAGGGTCGTCTGACAAATGGGAGTAAACCGGTCGGTCTCTGAGCAGAAATGTTGTTTCAAACGCGAGTAAAATCTACATAACTGCCCAATACAATGTCAGGTGCATGTGTACCTGTACATTATGAGCAATGTCCCACAATGTCAGTGTATGTTGTCTGGACAACCAGTACATTATGAGCAATGTCCCACAATGTCAGTGTATGTTGTCTGGACAACCAGTACATTATGAGCAATGTCCCACAATGTCAGTGTATGTTCTCTGGACAACCAGTACATTATGAGCAATGTCCCACACTGTCAGTGTATGATGTCTCGACAACCAGTACATTATGAGCAATGTCCCACACTGTCAGTGTATGTTGTCTGGACAACCAGTACATTATGAGCAATGTCCCACAATGTCAGTGTATGTTGTCTGGACAACCAGTACATTATGAGCAATGTCCCACACTGTCAGTGTATGATGTCTCGACAACCTGTACCTTATGAGCGATGTCCCACACTGTCAGTGTATGTTGTCTGGACAACCAGTACCTTATGAGCAATGTCCCAGAATGTCAGTGTATGTTGTCTGGACAACCAGTACCTTATGAGCGATGTCCCACACTGTCAGTGTATGTTGTCTCGACAACCAGTACCTTATGAGCGATGTCCCACAATGTCAGTGTATGTTGTCTGGACAACCAGTACATTATGAGCGATGTCCCACACTGTCAGTGTATGATGTCTCGACAACCTGTACATTATGAGCAATGTCCAACACTGTCAGTGTATGTTGTCTGGACAACCAGTACATTATGAGCGATGTCCCACACTGTCAGTGTATGTTGTCTGGACAACCAGTACCTTATGAGCGATGTCCCACACTGTCAGTGTATGTTGTCTGGACAACCTGTACATTATGAACGATGCCTAACACTGTCAGTGTATGTTGTCTCGACAACCAGTACATTATGAGCAATGTCCAACACTGTCAGTGTATGTTGTCTGGACAACCTGTACATTATGAGCGATGTCCCACACTATCAGTGTATGTTGTCTGGACAACCTGTACATTATGAGCAATGTCCCACACTGTGAGTGTATGTTGTCTGGACAACCTGTACATAATGAGCGATGTCCCACACTGTGAGTGTATGTTGTCTGGACAACCTGTACATTATGAGCGATGTCCCACACTGTCAGTGTATGTTGTCTCGACAACCAGTACATTATGAGCAATGTCCAACACTGTCAGTGTATGTTGTCTGGACAACCTGTACATTATGAGCGATGTCCCACACTGTCAGTGTATGTTGTCTGGACAACCAGTACATTATGAGCGATGTCCCACACTGTCAGTGTATGTTGTCTGGACAACCAGTACATTATGAGCAATGTCCCACAATGTCAGTGTATGTTCTCTGGACAACCAGTACATTATGAGCAATGTCCCACACTGTCAGTGTATGTTGTCTGGACAACCAGTACATTATGAGCGATGTCCCACACTGTCAGTGTATGTTGTCTGGACAACCAGTACATTATGAGCGATGTCCCACACTGTCAGTGTATGTTGTCTCGACAACCAGTACATTATGAACGATGCCTAACACTGTCAGTGTATGTTCTCTGGACAACCAGTACATTATGAGCAATGTCCCACACTGTCAGTGTATGTTGTCTGGACAACCTGTACATTATGAGCGATGTCCCACACTGTCAGTGTATGTTGTCTCGACAACCAGTACATTATGAGCAATGTCCAACACTGTCAGTGTATGTTGTCTGGACAACCTGTACATTATGAGCGATGTCCCACACTGTCAGTGTATGTTGTCTCGACAACCAGTACATTATGAGCGATGTCCCACACTGTCAGAGTATGATGTCGGGTGTCGATGTACCGACATGTGTCAGATTGTGTTTGCAATATTTGCATGTGATAGGAATACTCACGAGTGTAGTAAGATTTCATGTGGTCGAAGTTAGGTCGTTTTGACAGGAGAATGTATATAACAATATATAATCTAAATATCTGAAACATATTCGTACCAGTTTACTTTTATTCTTATTTGTGCCATTCAACAAACTATCACGTTAATACAAACATGACCTTTGTTGTTGTCGATTTTCATAACTAAAGTCGAATCGTTGATAGGTCAAAGTTACGACTGATTTCAGTAAGTGCGTTGTGTTTAACGCCACTGCTTGTACAGAATTTGAGATAAAGTGCCAGATAAAAGCTCAGAGCGACCGAAAGGTACTGTGATGACAAATCAAAGAACATACTCCGGGCGCATCTGCATAGCGTATCACCTTGTCTTAGACCACTGGGAGTAGTCTCGGGCCCCACACAGGCCTTCAGTGTTCCCATCGACAAATGCTTATTCGTGTCATGTACACACTATGTTCCATATGGAGTGAGTGACTTGAGTTCAACGTCTATTCAAAAAATATTTCAGTTATATTACGGCGTGACAGAATAGAATATATTTTAAACTCTACTGATACAAAACATGAAATAAAATGCGCTGCTCAACAGCTGAAAAATAATAAGTCTCTTGGCATTCACGGCATCATTTATGAGCATATTAGCAATTCAGTAGATGCATTGTTAGATGATTGTTTCAAACTATTTGACATAATATTCGACAGTGGAATAGTTCATGAATCGTTGCATGATAAGACCAATATATAAAAACAAAGTCTGAAAATTACAGACCTGTCACTTTACTAAACTGCATGGGGAAATTATTTACTTCAATCCTAAACACTCGCCTGACAACATTGAAAGATAGCAGTGGGTTACTTTCAGAAGTTTTGTTTGTTTGTTTGTTGTTTAACGCCGCACTCAGCAATATTCCAGCTATATGACGGCGGTCTGTAAATAATCGACTCTGGACCAGACAATCCAGTGATTGACATCATGAGTATCGATCCACGCCATTGGGATCGATGACATGCATCGAACAAGTCAGCGAGCCTGACCACCCGATCCCGTTAGTCGACGCTTACGACAAGTATAGTCGCCTTTTAGGGCAATCATGGGTTGCTGAAGACCCGAATCTTCACGGGTAACTTTCAGAAGTACAACCTGGATTCAGGAAAGGATATTCCGCTCCCGATCATGTTTTCACATTGTTTCACATTGTTTCACAACTGAAAAAAAACAATTATATTGGGGAATACATAGAATTCTCTGAATCATTTGACACCGCCTCAAGAGCAAGCCTCTGGTAAAAAACTTGTGACTGGTCATGCCGAAGGGAAGTGCTTCAATATAATAACAGTACATGTATAAATATATAAAACTTTGTGTTGCTTGTAGAAATTCAACCATTGATTAATTATTTATTTTAATGTTGGAGTGAGACAAGGTGAACATGTATCATCAACTCTATTTTTCCGAAGCGATGCACTTAGACATTTACCACTTTGGTGAACCCCATGAGACGGATATAGTGCTGACTATCCTGAAACATAATCGTGGCGAACCGGGATTCATAGATTTCTGGTACGCCCAAGGGACGCAACTCTGCATGACGAATTGGCCGCTGAAGGTGATCGGACATACACGAATTGATTGCAGATGTCATCTTAATATTTGCAGTTCGTGACATTGCCTGAAACTGTTCGACAACTAAAGATACACTTCGACAACAGATCAATTCTTTCTTTGTGCTTGGTATTGTTCTCCTGTAGTGTTAACCCAAGCCTCACCAGTGCTCAGGGGCTTTAACCTAGCAAAGCGTGACAGTCTACCTCAAAGATCAATATCCATCCCGCGGTGGATGTAAATTAAATTGATCTGGAAACTAAAAAAACCCTACAAGTCGTAAGCATAACACCACGAGCCCACTCCGAAGCAGATCTATCAGGTTTCTATGGCAACAAACAACAAACAATCGAATAAATAGATGAAGCTTGCTTTATTAATAAGAGACAGTTCCATATCACAGTTCACTTTGATAAATATATAAAACGTACTGTTTTGAATTTAAGTTATATTGTTGTAAATTAATATAAAGTACATTATGAATTCTCTCCAAATGTGAAATACAAAACTAGTTCATGGCGTTAAATAGGAGCAGTATGCACCTACTGTATACATGTTTAATGTATTTTTCCCAAAGTATAAAATCAGCGCTTTATGTTGACTGGAGGTCGTACATTCAAACTCTGTACATTCTATCGACAATGCACTGTTTGGATATACAAATGACTCCTGTCAACCTACCCGCAATTCTTGTGCCAAAAGGTGTACATCTAATTCATGTTATTTTATCTGGGTCTTCTCCAAAAGAACGTGAATCAAAAGGAGTGAGTGAGTTGGGTGTAACGCCGCCTTGAACAGTATTCCAGTTATATCACGGCGTGTCAGCAGTGTAAAGTGAGAGGAAAGCCCAAATTGATGCAGGTCTCAGACGTTTACCACTTTGGTGAAAACCACGAGCACGGGTAGGGTGCTGACAAACTAGAAACCAAATCGGGGCGAACCGGGATTCGAACCCATGATCATAGGTTTCTAGGGTGTCCAAGGACGCAACTCTGCATAGCGAACTGCAGCCTCAGATGACTGGGCCACGGATCACAAGGGTGGTGTCATTAAACAAGATCTTTTCATTGTAGACTCTGACCACGATTCTATCATAACAAGAGTGGGACGTTTCCACCATTAGCTCCACTCAATCACCGGTGCATAATATATAATATAATGAATCAGTTCGATGACATATACAACTTAACAACAGAATATTATATATTGTTTGACTGTGTCGCGAAATTTAGCTGTTGGTACACAGTTTTACAAAGAAGGTTTAATGTCCATATGTGTTAGAATGACATTCAAAACTCCTCGGGGCTTCATGGCAAAGTGTATGTTATCTTTCTTGGTTTGTTCAACCTATTTGTGATTTATTTGTAAATATTCAAAACATACATCACATAATGTTTAGACCCATGACACAGCACAGACATAGAATCGAGGATATGAAGGGATATTCTACGATAGAGCACAACCATGTTTCAAAACATTACAATTACCGTGGGTTCAACTGCTAAACAAAGTGTCCAAAACATTAGTATAAGTTAAAAAATGAGTTCCATTGCGAAATGCCGACCTGTGAATTATTTATATTCAGTGCACTAAGGAACCTCTATGTACAAATAACCCAGACAAATAACACATTGTCACAATGTGGGGAGGGGGTATATATATATAACCTATGATACTATGACTATATTCTCGAAACAGACCTAGTTCATACATTTTCAGCTGATTTTCATTGGATGTTGTTTCCTGCAAGCCGTGACAAGAACGTACTTTGATTTAACACATTATAAACATTTTAGAAATATGATAAGTGTATTTCTCTGAAACAATCTGACACCAGACGAATACGTCCTTCCACGCTGTCTGGAAACCAGGAACGGGTATGATGATTATTTAAGAATGATTGGCCGTGTCACATACACTTTGACCTCTTGTACACAGTCAGAAATAATTTCATTTGAACAGTATATGCATATACGCGTCTGAAGCAGAATCACAGTAACACTGATAAGTGCGTGATCTCCGAATATGTGATTTGACCTTACTGAATAATTTGGAAGCTTTTGCAAAGTTTCAGATGAACTTACACAAAGGCTTACAAGAGTCTTACACGAGTCCAATGGGAGAGTACCACCCAACAGATCTAGCTGCCATGCGCAATTATCATGGAACATCGATTGATGTTTCAAAGACTGCAAATATGTTTAACGCTAAACAACCGAGATGAACGTTCACAGCAACAGCTTTCACGTGGACATTGGTTTTCAGGCTGAGTATTTATAATAGTACTAAAGTTTGTACTTCTCTGCGAAGCCTATTGTATTTATTTGTAATGGTAGACTATCATTCGCGTGTGACACAACCAACTCATAGTTTCATCTGCCAGACTAATGAATGAGCATGTATATAGATGCAGGACACCCTAGACACCCCGGCCACCTGGATCCGCTAGTGATCCCTAGCCTGTTTGAACAGTATTCCAGTTACGCGTACTGGTATATCCCGATATTCCACCTTTCCCCTTTCAGCAGTAAACCCCCCACTAAGAGCTTTATGACATGAACAAATTTATCTACTCTCTCCCATAGTGTTACCTCTAATACTGACTGTATCATAAAGCCGTTTCTATACAACTATGTACATACAAACACAAGTACATCTAGGTGTGAATCTACTACCTGTGTGTAGATGTGTTCATTGACAAAGGCTTACGAATATATTTGAATAATATTGCTTGAATACAAACATTTCTGTACTAGCCAAAGACGTTATACTAAGGAAGCATTGTGCAGAATCATTATGCTATGTGAGCGTTTATATGCGTACATGGTAACACGCGTTTACCTTTGTATGCATATCCGCATCACGAATGGTATATCCGTTAACAAATCATAACAGAATGGCCAAATAATAGCAACAATTTGACTTACTGTAACGTAAAACATGTAAAAACATGTTAAAGGTAATTCTAAAAGAAGAACAGCAGAGACTTTGAAATGCAACGCATGAAAATACGATCTAATTTAATGTGAATGTGTTGAAACTCTAAAATCAAAGATGTAAAATATGTGTTCAAAGTGAACACTGAAAGAAGACCGGCACAGACTTTGGAATATAGCGTATGGAATATACGGATTACACATGCAACTTACTGTTAGCTTGCCCTATGATCAAAGTTGTTGTATATATTGTATGGGCAACTTACCCTTATTCGAATGGGTGTATGTTTAACTTTCGTAGATCTGAGCACAACCTTATTCCGTCGTGTTATCGTCGTGTGGTTGAAGAAGATATTGAATGATATTACTATTTGGTTTGACTGGGTTTAACCTGATTCAGCTATGCGCTGTGTAATTTGGTCAGAGTTTCACACGAACCCTGAAACAAACATATGCAATACAGCCATGCAAGTTTACAATAGCTTGAAAGTCTAGATTACTGCAATATAAAGTATCTTGGCTCCCTTTTCTTATATTTTATTAAGAAAATTTTACAACTGCCTTTACCTGTAAAATATGTTCATTTCAGAGACTCGATGTTAGTCTATATTGTGGCCCAAGCATCAGTCTGTAGGATCATGAAATAGTGCTTCAAATATACTACAGTAATAAATCAAGTATTAACATTTTTATATCACAAAATGGGTCTCTTTCAGATACCGCTTTTGTAACGAGTGTACTTGGAGATAGAATACAAAATATTTTGATTTAGAAGCAAATTTGAAATTATGATTACAACTTGTAGTTGTGATTATAAGTATGTTTAAGTGTAGGTATACATATAAATCACTGCCTGCTATAAACCAAATATGACATTAGAAATAGAGCACAATATTATATATTAATAACCAAGACGTCAAAAGGCACTAATTGCAGCGGAAATGGGCACCAGGGATCTAAGGGATCCTTTTCAAAGACAATAATAAGGCACAAAAATATACACTAGTATAAGGGAGAAGGGTAACTTCCGCTTCCGCTGTCTATGTGGAAACATCGGTCCTTACTCTTCGTCTTTTCTGTTCACTTCGTTAACCACATTTCTTGTCTGAAACAGAAAACCTGGGTAGAGAAATGCAATCCCAAGGAGACACATGGGTGAGTTTGGAAGATAGTAGCAGTGTCGCAGGCACATCGAAGAACACCAGGGGTAAACTGAGCATATCAGGGTGAGGGGTCGAACTTGGATTCTCGGCGTAACGAGCGAACGCTTTAGCCACTAAGCTACGATGAACATGACAACAGCGAAGCTTCTTATGGATACTACACTGGGGAGAATAATGTTATTTCTTTCATTGTTTTGAAAAAGAGCCTGGTTTGGACGATAATTGCAGTGTCAGTGATTTTTCAATAATCTATTGGCTAATGCTTATTGGCCAAGAGATTACGATCTCACAGACGAATGATCTTGGCCCACGCCCTTGGTGAACGCTCCTGACTAGAACGCAGGACTAGAATGTTCCAAATCCGATTCAGTAGTTACTTGAGAGGAGAATCTTCCAGTTACCCTAATCAGGACTTGCCCAAGAAAACTAGATTATTTTCAGTTCCAAGATTCAGGGCATACCGAAGTGTAAACTACGTCAGTTCCTTGATTCAGGAGCTTACCAAGGCTTAGTGTATACTGTCTTACTTTCCAGATTCAGTATTTACCTAAATGTAAATTATCTTTGTTCTAAGATCCATCGTCTACTTAAGTGTTAACTATCACAGTTCCTCGATTCAGGACCTACCCAAGAGTAGAATGTTCCAGCTCCGTGACTGTTTCTCTTTACGTCGTCCATGTCGTACTTGGAGATGAGTTTGTTCGCCGTCTTGGCTTGTTCCGCCTCGACACCGACAATGTCAAACTGACCAACCCTCCTGATGACATTGTTTTGACCTATTGTCTTCATCAGCTTCACGATTCTCTGCCACTGAATATGACCAATATGAAAGTTGTAATTTTACTAAATATACGAAATGGGTGCAATCATAATCTGAGACACAATATCATAGTTGTATTAGGAAGGATCTATGTTGTATGTTCTAATTTCGTTGAATAAACCCACTTTTTATTTACGTTTTATTTACGTTTTATTTACGTCATTTTTTAGATGCTTTACAATACATAATGATTATAATTTTTGTGTTTTGAAAGCTTCCTGATATACAGATAAGGATTCAATTATGCCATCCGAAACTGCGTTGATATTAAGCTCAAAGTGCACATTAATACATGTTATAAAAACAGTTTTCATAAAAATTGACATTAAGATATAATATAAAAAAAGAAAACTCTCTGTGTTTGTTTCTATGCCCGAAATATGATATATCAAGACTATGGAGCTTCATCACCGATGGCCATATACCCAACCCAATACGTGACGCACAATAATTGCGTAACGCTAATTCAGCGCTGTTTAGAGCACTGTGGTGCTGATTAATCAGTTTTCACACATACGTCCACCTTTTTGAGTAGACGTGTCGATGTCAACACCAGATCTACATTACATCACGACCCACTCACATCGAGAGTTTCCCGCTTCTCTCCCAGGACTATGTAGGTCGCCTTCATCACGTCCTGGATACATGGCTTAGGTCTCTTGTAGCTGGCAATCTCGGACACCAGACGGGGGTTCAGGTCCATCACCTTCATTCAGAAGAAAGGTGTTAAGGCCAATAAAACAACACATTAGTGGAGTTTGAGATTTTAAGGTTATAAAAGTAATTAAATTTTCACCAAAACTGTCCATCCCACGGAAGGTCCAACACAAAGCATCAGAATACACAAATATTACATGTTTAGTACCTGTCTATTGAACTTCTTGACCCTGGCCAACTGCTCGTTTGTTTCCTTAGCCTCCTGGAAGTCTTCAGTGTCGTCCAGCTTGTCCGCCACCGCCGACTGTTCTGCATCTTCTAGAGCCTTCTGGAGCTTCTCTGCATCACGCTGTCGCCTAGCTTCCTCTAGCTCTTTTGGTGAAGGAAAAATAATTGAATGACTTGCCATGACAGTGTTCATCGCGTTTTGGTATCCTTACAAGGTGACAACGAAATATGCTAAAACTGGTTGTTTAAATAATACTGTCTTTAGTTATTGTATTAACATGTTGATGTATGGCAACATATGGCATTGCTGCACACTCTGATACTGTAGTCCACGTACTTTCCTTGTGCATGTCCATCAGGGTCTTCTCAGCCTTGGTGATGTCACCCTCGTCCTCCAGCCCAGCTCTCTTACAGTCCTCTAAAGCCTTGTCCAGAGCATCCATGTTGTCGTCAGCCTGTGCCTCAGCCAGCTTCTTCCGCAACTTGTCTTCTTCGGACTTCACTAGTTCTAGATGGTGTTACAGACAATGTCATAATGTTTTCACGTGTGCATCTTCTCGTTTCGTTTTTACTACACAACTTTACAAATTCATCTTCACATTTACAAGTCGAAATAAATTCTTCTCAATAACATTGTTTACATTTCATCTGAACGTTAAAATATTCTCGTTTATTTGTCACATTTTACCATTATGGTTATAAATGTCATACAAAGCGTTGGTGATGGTCGTGATCCTAATTTATAGCCTTTAAAATATACTTTGCATGGCTGTTCATCCCAAGTCAGCATATACTGGACTCTTCTTTACGTGTTAATGCTCCGTAACTAGACTTACTATTAGCCTTGAGCTTGACAAGCTTCTCCTTGGCCTTAGTTAGGTCTTCATCCTTCTCATCAAGGCCTGAGTCCTCAAATTCCTTGATGGCCTTCTCCAGTTCATCTGCAGTTGCATTCTCCGTGGCGTCCCGCATCGCCTCGCGTGCTCTCTGAGGATGAGATGCAACAAATAAACATCAGCCATTTTCCTCAATGATTAATATCAGACCTCAGAAACTCCCAACACACATTTTGTCGTACATTCTGTGAAATAGCTGTCCTGAAATCAAACACAAATATAGAACAGATATTTAATAAATTGTGTTTCTGTTAGATCTCATCGTAGCATAGGCAATACTTCTTTATTATCTTTATAATGACCACTATGTCATCAATAATCGTAGAAACCACATTACCTCGTCCTTTGGTTCAGGCTCCTGGTATGCATTGTTCTTCAGTTGTCTCAATCTCTCCTTGGCAAGGGTCAGGTCTCTGTCCCTCTCGTCAATACCAGCCTCCTCAAAGGCACGGATAGATTTCTCCAAGTCCTCTATAGAATCTCCATCTGTATCGTCCCTCATTCGTTGTCTAATAGCCTGTCAACGTTGATGAAAAGTTCACTCTCAATGTTCAATTAATCTACATTATGTCTGCAGGACTATCTGTCATTAGAGCGTTAGATTCACCAGGTAAAGAGTTTATACCGAACCGCCAATTTCTATGATTATGAGTGCAGTGATGCTTAAATTCATACATATCTAGCGATATGAAAGTGTCAAATTCAAAGGGGAAAACATCCCTTGAAAAACAGTCTTAAACTGTCTTTGAATGGCATTTAGAAGTAAGGAAGAGATTGTATGGATGTCAGCTTCGATATTAAGAGGGACACAACGTTTTAAAGTATATACATGCTCCTTCATAAGGTGAATGCCTAAGGAGAAAGCATGTACTCCGAAACGTTGTGTCCCTCATTATAAAGAAGTTGACGTCCATAAATTATCTCCCATTGTCTTGAATTGACTATTGAAACAGAAATATGAAATGATCAAGTGAACACAGAACACTATTCATGTGGAATTAGCTCTATCTAATTGTACTCTATATTCCACCTACATCTTCTTCTTCCTTCTTCTTCTTCAGCTGTTTCAGCCTTTCCTTAGCCTTGGTCAGATCCAAGTTCTTTTCATCAAGGTCTCCATCCTCAAAGTCTTCGATTGCCCGTTCAAGGTCCTCGATAGAGTCTTCCTTTGTGGCATCACGCATGCGCTTCCTTATGGCCTGTGTAGGGAGACAAACATAGTCATGAGCATTAGTGGAGATTTGTGTATGCAAGATGGTTGATGGCCTTTAGAAATTCCCTTCTGTATCATTCTTTACTTGTGCCAGGATCGGCAGATTATGGGTTCATATTAAAGATCAGGCCCCATATTAATCTTTGATTTTTAAGTCAGCCACATACTGATGATCCTGGGTTTCATCAAATTGGTAACCATTTACATTAATCTGAAAGTAATATAAGCCATTCGTGATCTTTATGCACTTTGAGCGAGTCGTTGAAGGCGCAGCACCTCGTGGGAGTCACAGTTTACTAAACTAGTACAAGAAACTCTCCCATGGCATGGGTGTCCCTGTCATCTGAGGCGCCGAAATTCACTGTGCAGAGTTCCATCCCTTGGCAAACTATGATCGCGCATTCTTATATCTGTTCATCAAACTCGTGGTGGTAACACCAAGGTGGTAAACGTCTATGACCAGAATCATAGCTTCCCTCCCACATCTGACACGTCGTTATAACTTGAACACTGATCATTCCAATTACATTTAATTTACTCTTACCTCATCCTTGTTAGCTTTGTTCCTGAGCTGCACAAGTCTCTCCTTGGCTCGGGTAAGATCTTCATCCTTCTCATCCAAATCTGACTTTTCAAAGTCCCTGATGGTTCTCTCCAGATCCTCGATGGAATCTTGATCGGTGGCACCTCGCATGCGGAACCGGGGACTCTGGTAACACAAAGTGACAGATAGAAGTATCTAGGCACGTGTCTATTATCTATACATTATGAAATAACGTTTTTTAGGTTAGATTTACTATTGGCGTATGATAACATGATTCATAACATTGCAATTGTACCTCAGATCTGACTGGTGTTCGTGGCCGCTGTCTCGGGGCAGGCTTCTGCTGGACCCTGACTTGTGCACGCGCTGGCCTCTGCTGGACACGGTTATTGGGTTTTGCGTCTGAATCATCCTTCCACTGGGCCTTGTCCGGCGTCAGGAAGTAGTTACAAACGTTCCTGTAGGAGTCGTGGCTGTCCTTCTCTCTAGTGTTAATCTCCAGAGCATATTCCGAGTCTCTAGTTAGACCTTCCTCCGGCATTGTCACGGTTATCTCAGCTTTTTTGTCGGTGACGTTTTTCTCGACATATTTGTCGAGTTCATCCAGTGTCTTGTCTCGATGATGCATCTTCGTCTCAAACTCGACAGGCTTGTCAACATCAAACTCAAACGTCATCTTCTGTCCGTGTTCCATAACTACAATGCCGCTGTAGGCGGAGGTGGTGACGAGACCAGCGTCCTTGGCTTCTTGGCTATAGCCATAGCCTATGTCTTTCTTTAGAGGGAAAGGGTTAGGGTTCTTCCCTTCTTCTTCACAGCGGATACGAAAGTCACAGATATGGGGTGGGTTGGGTCCATTGCCACCATATACACGGAGTTTATAGAGTCCCCTCACTGGGAATCTAAGGAACAAAGACTTCGTTGTGCCTTGGGTGTTCTCAAGAACATATCGTTCCAGTTCCTCAGATTCTGGCAACGTTTCATCTGATTCATCTTCATCGCAAAACAAATCATAGGAGAGAGATGGATTTTTGTCTTTCGCATGTTCGAATCGTATGGCTTCTTTGCCGTTCTTTGCAACAAGATAACATGTTTGTTGGTTTGTCAATTTAAGTCCGGAATTGAAGTATTCTGTTGTGAGATATGGTGCTTTGACAAACTGCTCCTCGCTCCATGGTTCCTTGAGGAGCTGCCATGGTTGACTGTTTGCACGGCAAAAATTCACAAAGTTTTCGGGGTCAGTGAGGAAGAAAAAATCATCGTTTGCTCGGATGTCCTTGCCCTTGTATTCTATTTCTTTCTCACGTTGACCTTCACCTTAAATAAAGAGAAGGAAATGAAGCACGAAATCAACTTTGCACCCTGAACTAATAGTTGAGCTAATTATTAACACAAAAATAGTTGTATATAACAAATGCTGTATATAATAAGTTGTAGCAGTATCACGAGAGGTACATGTGCTTTTATGTGTCATTTCCCAGGGATTTCCAGGGTGTGTGTGGGTTGGGGGGTGGGGGGGGGGGGGGGGGGGGGTTTGGTGGAGTGGAGTCGGGGGTGGGGTGACCTATGCATTCATACCAGAATATTACGTAGAAATATATTTCAAACCAACACCGGTTAAACCTCGAGCACCACTAGGAAGTAATAATTTCATTGGGGGTATTTCATATCACGTTAATAACATGAAGCAGTAGGTCGTTTGCATGGTCACACGCATGCACCAGCCAGAAGAAATATATAGTTTCATATATTTTGGAAGAGACGCATGACGTTATTGAGATGTATGTGGCCAATGCGATAAATAAGTTACTTCCACCTGTATGCATACCTTTCCTCTCTATCATCGTCCACTTGCCATTGCTGTGTCCCTCTACCCCAGTGAAGGCCCAGAGGGGGTGCACCAGCCGCCATTGACCTCCCACATGTACAGCATTCCACTTGCTGTTGAACTTTGACACGTCCTCATCACCAGGCTCGTACCCAACGGCCTTGGCCTTGCCTCTCAACACAACACATGGAATCTTGGCAGCTCTGAAAGCGAAATAAGCAGCCGTGATGTATTTTCGGAATGATGTCTCCACACGGACATGACGTTCTCCTGATGTAAGGTAAGCAACTCGAAAAGATTCGAGTTTTCATCATTGAAGGCGTATTTCTTTTAATTTCTCCCAAAATGTTTCGTTTTATTGTTATTATTATATTATACATATATAAACTGTGCTTAACCAGTTACTAGTATCTGCTCAAATGCGTTTGTTTTTTCTACTTGTTCCCCGACCATTGGATCCGTTTGCATTCTCAACTTCTTGGGGAGTATATAACCCAAGCTGCCAACGGGCGCTAGAGGGTTTTTAGATCCACCTTACATATCGGTTCTTGGTGAACGGAGGCACATTTGAACTAAGTCACTTGCCCAGGGTGACACCATACGTTTTCACACTTGTGTTTCGGGTGCATGTACGTATTCGTGTTTCCACCATCTGGTCATCTACCATCGGACGAGTAGGTTCTTATGAGTGCACATGGTGCAGTACTCTATACACTAGGGTTAGTGAACACTGCAAAGACCTGTAAACATTGTTGGTGCCAAGGCTGAATAACAACCCGGTCACTGGCGAGATACGATCTCAGCAACTGCCTACCCCTTAAGAGTGAAAATTTGTTGATCCTAACTTCTTTATTATGAGGGATACAACATTTCGGAGTATATGCTCAATCCTTCACCAGGTGAATAAAGGAGTGAGCATGTACTCCGAAACGTTGTGTTCCTCATAACAAAGAAGTTGCCATTCAATGCCATTGATGTTTGTTTCTGTCGCTTCTATTTATGCTTAACTTTGCCAATGGTAGTCAACATGATCATGTAACCGAGGGTGACATTTTTACCAGGTTATGAAATCAAAATAAAAGACTTAGAAAAATTGTTTTAGAAA
Source organism: Haliotis cracherodii (assembly GCF_022045235.1). Classification (NCBI taxonomy): domain Eukaryota; kingdom Metazoa; phylum Mollusca; class Gastropoda; order Lepetellida; family Haliotidae; genus Haliotis; species Haliotis cracherodii. The sequence goes on from NW_027266264.1 coordinate 36,512,046, forward strand.
ATGAAAAGTCCATGATATTGAGTCGATGTGTACACGAAGATAGATTGAAACTTCCTCGTCGTGTCCTTGGCGGCACTGAAACGTCACATTGATTTCTCGACGTGTAAAAGAAGGTCACTGAATGAAGGCTAAATGTAAGTGCATCACACACCGACCTGCACAGCAGAGAGAAGAACGCCGCATAGCTTCCACGCTGTTGTTGTATGAGTTTCATGTAGCCGACAGGGGTGTTGGGGTCCTTGACGTTCCCCAGCCTCATCTGCTCGATGCGCTGAGCCCCCAGCCAGGTGAAGATGGCACGCACCATCTGGAGGTCCGTCTTCAGGTCCTCGAACAGGTAGTTGAGGAGGGACTCGTAGTCTGACGTCACGGAGGACGACGCCTGGAATGCCAGTAACGGGTACGTAAGAGACAGGATTGTTATCATCATTACTTTTATACGTGAGGGTCGTCACTAACTCATAGATTGTGTCCAAGGGATTTAGTTATAAACAAGAGAATCTAAGATCGGTTAAGATTACTCTTAGAGTGATATAAAGTTAGAATTATTTCTTCAGCTCAGGACCCGGGGCTCCCGGTCGACTATTAGAACCCCCATGGTAATCACAAACCCCAGGAATCTTGGACTTGACGGCTTGCACGCGCTTGCTTCTGAGGAGTTACCTTGCGCTATTTTGTCACTGGTGAAATGGAGTGGTGAAATTAGAAGAAGGAGTTGGGGCCTTAAAATGAGCAGTGTCATTAATGACACTTTGACTGGTCTGACATTGACTATGTGATGCAATTCATAAACTTCCCAATCATCGCATGTGTATTGCAATGGTCACATTTGACTTGCCTATGCAGGTGATGGTGATGGGTGGGGCAGGATACTCTCACCCTTTCGCGAACACATGGCATCATCACTATTTCATAGTGATTAATATACACATGCTCACGTACGGAATCGTACAATCGATTCTGCTTTTAGCAGATATTTCTTATGAATATGGAAATGGTTTTGTCGCTTTTATTTATATGTTTGTTTGGTCTATTTGAGAAGAAGTGAAGGTAACCAGTTTTATCAAATTGAAAATTATCTAAAACTTGCAAACTCTGATTTGGAGACGAAGAAATGTTGTATGGAGAACTGACAAAGGCAAAAGACACTTAACAACCTCAGATACAGAGATTTGGCCCACATGGGTGAGTGAGTGAAGTTCTACGTCACTTTGTAAATCAAATTCAGAATGTAACGGTATGTCAGTTTAATGTGGATGGAAAGACGGAAGTGATGCAGATAGACCTGAGACTTTACGTTTTCGATGGGTTTAGTGATGATAAGCCAAGGATCAAAATGAGACCGCAACTGGGATCCGAACCCACTTTCGGCGGCTCCTTGCACGACTAAGGAACGCAACTCCGAATTCAAACCCCTAAGACAATCAGTACCCCCTGGTAGATACCAGCAGTTTGAAAAAAGATTAGCTGTGGAACCAAATAGATGCGGGGAAAGTACCACGGCAACAATGAGTCTATTTGTGTCTGATTAGCTAACCCATCCAAAGGTAAGACGACCGACTGCTGAAAAGATGTCAACAAATATGTGCACTCAAACCCCATTATTACAAACTCCTCCACATTTACTGAAACACAAATAGTTCTAACAAGATTGGTACCAATTAATCTTAATCCTTCATGAGACACGAACCAACACACAATAAGCCCCACAGTTACAAATGGTTACTTTCATGGCCTTTATTGTCTCCAATAGAGCTTTTAGGTAAAGTATATTTTTATTCCGTGCACGCTCCATGTCCTTTTCCTCATGGCCTGTGGAATTAGATCTGCAGAATTTATTCTTTTTCTCATAACGAGGTCATGCTGGGTTTGTGCGAAAGACAACATTAGCATGCCCTGTTACGTGTTTGATTGACATCGTTCAATCAGCTGTAGGCGTGTAGTAGGTCAGGATGCCACAGAGATTTTATTGCCTGGACCGTGTTATTTTGTTTTGTGGCATCCTTTCATATATCACCATGGGAACGGACATACGCACATGGGCACAAAAGGTTTAGTGAGGTGAACGTGTGCATCAAGCCAAATGAGGACGCCGATTCCTTGTGAATGGCTCCAGATGGATGGATATATAGATTTAGAGTCCCACGAGAAATGGAACTTATTCTGACATCAAAATTGTGCTTAATAGCGTTATGTCAATCATACACACAAACCTATATGTTAGCTAATATATAATATACCTTCATGAGATGTAGCCATTTATATAAAGAATGAATGAATGAACGAACGAACGAATATCAACTATTGTAAACAGATGACATAATGGATGTAAATTTATCTCAGGTGGGATTTACAGCTTGCAACTTCACTTAAATAGTCATATTACATACTACATGAAAATGGTATGCATCCTCCATTGCAGCTAAGTTCACAAATTCTCAATCAATAATTTATGCTAACTACATCGAAAGTGTGATACAACTATTTGATATTGTGTCAAATTAACCTCAAAAAGATAAATCTGTGTTGATGCATTTGTTGGAGGGGAATATAAATTAAAGCCACGTAAAAGCACACATCTTGAGTTGACAATAGTTTGTCTTATCGATAGCAGAAGAGAACCTGCATCATTTGGTACACACTGATTGTTCCACACATACTACCATCACCACACTCGTGTAACAGGCATTTGACGTGGTGATATACTGAAACATACGCAGTGGTCAAAGTCAAGTCAAAGTCGGAGATATTTATTGTATTTAAGGACTCCGGCCCATATACAAAGGGGTTACATATATGTAGTTTTACATATTTGTATATATACTAATCGTTTCTGAGGGAACTTTCATTTTTAAAATATATAGCCAGTTTTAATGTGACAGCAGCATCTTTTTAAGAGAGAAGAGAAATAAATGCAGGTACAGGGTAGTTTGACAGATAGCCTTCTGGTATAAACCTTTTCTTAGATCACGATAATAAGGACATACAAAAGTAAATGAATTTCATTTTCTATAGCTGAATGATATAAGGGGCATAACCTCTTCGATTTTTCAGTGAACATTTTTTTCCTTCATTATCATTAGAGCAATCCAAGCCTAAATTGAATAAATTTATACACCCGCACTCTCCACTTGAGGTACATAGTTTTGCACACATTTTTACATTTGGACCAGCTCTATTGCCCGAGACTCGTAGAAACCATACCTCTGATACATGACAAATTTTGTTATTGTTACATAGAGTCTGGATCATAAACCAATGGCATTGACAACGATCGACTTCGGGCCAAGATGACAGAAAATGTCTAAGACGTTTTGAAACAAACGTACAATGACACACAATGTCTTAGATGTCGAGGTACGATGATATTCAATGTCTTAGACTACGGGGTACGGTGACACACAATGTCTTCGACGTCGGAGTACGGTGATACACAATGTCTTAGACGTCGGAGTACGATGATATTCAATGTCTTAGACTACGGGGTACGGTGATACACAATGTCTTAGACGTCGGGGTACGATGACACACAATGTCTTAGACGTGGGAGTACGATGATATTCAATGTCTTAGACGTCGGGTACAGTGACACACAATGTCTTAGACGTCGGAGTACGATGATATTCAATGTCTTAGACGTCAGGGTACGATGACACACAATGTCGTAGACGTCGGAGTACGATGATATTCAATGTCTTAGACTACGGGGTACGGTGATACACAATGTCTTAGACTACGGGGTACGGTGACACACAATGTCTGAGACGTCGGGGTACGGTGATACACAATGTCTGAGACGTCAGGGTACGATGACACACAATGTCGTAGACGTCGGAGTACGATGATATTCAATGTCTTAGACTACGGGGTACGGTGACACACAATGTCTTAGACGTCGGGGTGCGGTGATACACAATGTCTTAGACGTCGGAGTACGGTGATACACAATGTCTGAGACGTCAGGGTATGGTGACACACAATGTCTTAGACGTCGGGGTACGGTGATACACAATGTCTTAGACTACGGGGTGCGGTGATACACAATGTCTTAGACGTCGGGGTACGGTGATACACAATGTCTGAAACGTCGGGGTACGGAGATACACAATGTCTGAAACGTCGGGGTACGATGACACAAAATGTCTTAGACGTCGGGGTACGGTGAAACACAATGTCTGAGGCGTCGGGGTACGGTGACACACAATGTCTGAGACGTCGGGGTGTGGTGATACACAATGTCTGAAACGTCGGGGTACGATGACACAAAATGTCTTAGACGTCGGGGTACGGTGATACACAATGTCTGAGGCGTCGGGGTACGGTGACACACAATGTCTGAGACGTCGGGGTACGGTGATACACGATGTCTTAGACGTCGGGGTACGGTGATACAGAATGTCTGAGACGTCGAAGTACAGTGATACACAATGTCTTAGACTACGGAGTACGGTGATACACAATGTCTTAGACGTCGGGGTACAGTGATACACAATGTCTTAGACTACGGAGTACGGTGATACACAATGTCTTAGATGTCGGGGTACGGTGATACACAATGTCTGAGACGTCGGAGTACGATGATATTCAATGTCTTAGACTACGGGTACGGTGATACACAGTGTCTTAGACGTCGGGGTAAGGTGATACACAATGTCTAAGACGTCAGGGTACGGTGACACACAATGTCTGAGGCGTCGGGGTACGGTGATACACAATGTCTGAGACGTCGGAGTACGATGATACACAATGTCTTAGACGTCGGGGTACGGTGATACACAATGTCTGAGACGTCGGAGTACGATGATATTCAATGTCTTAGACGTCGGGGTACGGTAACACACAATGTCTTAGACGTCGGAGTACGATGATACACAATGTCTTAGACTACGGGTATGGTGACATACAATGTCTTAGACTACGGGGTACGGTGATACACAATGTCTGAGACGTCGGGGTACGGTGACACACAATGTCTGAGACGTCGGAGTACGATGATATTCAATGTCTTAGACTACGGGGTACGGTGATACACAATGTCTTAGACGTCGGGGTACGGTGACACACAATGTCTTCGATGGTGTATGTGTGTGAGTGTGCTCTAACAAGAAAATGATGTGTTTAAAGCCAGGTACAAGCAAACACTTGATCAAGACACATATATTGTCCCTCAACATCAAAACACATGATGTTCCACAACAACAATAAATGTTTTGGTGTTTAACGCCGTACTAGGCAATATTCTAGCTATTTGACGACGATCGGTAAGTAATCCAGTCTGGAAAGACAATCCAGTGATTGACATCATGAGCATCGATCCACACAACTGGGATACGATGAAATCCAACAACCAAGTCAGCTAGCCTGACCACCCAACAACTATAGGGACACGGGTGTCCCAGTCATCTACGTCACTGTAATTCAGTGTAAACAGTTGAGACGCTTAGGCGTGCAAGAAACATATGATTGTTCCTCCAAAACAAAGTTGGCGCGACGTGATATAACTGTTATATATACTGTTCAAAGCGGCGTAAAATCAAACTCACCTTTTCATTCGCTCTTTCGAGAACAGTACATTATGATGTGTCTGAACAACAAAACTTGTGCTTTTCATCAACACCAATGTATTGTAGCTTAAAAGTGCTTATGCAGCTAATGCTAATTCGCCAAAACTGTAGTTTCTGAGAGAGGCAGAAGTAGCTCGAAATGTCATGTTTAACATCATGCATTATGTTCGACAAAATGCATTTGATGTAGCTTGAGAGCATGTAGGATGTAACGGAACAACAGTGCATGAGGGGTACTAATCTCTTACAATAGAACATAACCACTTCATAATCATAGGGTTACATAATTTGGGAAAATGTATTTGAAAATGTGCTGAGGAATATGACACAAAAAACTGGATGTTTACTTATTGATATTATGACTGTACCTAACCGAGCCACCAGAACTAATCACCAAGAAAACTCCGGTCGTCGATGCGTACTTTCATTAGTGTAAGTGTGTGGGGATGTTTATCGTTCGTACCCATAGTAAAATGTAAACACAGAGTGCTGAAAAGTACAGAGTACAGAGTACAGTCATAGATTTGTGTGTTAATGTCTGGTGAAGACTCGGAGGAGGATGTTTTATTGTTGCCATCGCTACCACCGTCGAAGGGAAATAGGAAGACATGTATAAAGGCTCATGTTTATTTAAACTTAGTGGTGCTGTGACGTATGTAGGTGTGTGATCTGTCATTTATTGACAACTCATTTATTTTTGCGATCTTTAAGAATTTATGGAATTACAGATAACTCACTAACTGTTATGATAAATAGGCAGGAAGCACAACCTCAAGACTTTAATATTCAACCTCCTTTGTTGTTCTAGAAAATTAACATTATTATAGAAAATGCTTGATGACTTCTCTGGATTATGAAATTATAAATTATGATTAAATGGAGCAAGAACTGAATAATGTTTAAGTTTGAGGAGATGTTCTGTATGTTCACTATGACGGGTATGTGTCGCTTAACTTCATCTATAACTCACATATGGCAACAAAGCCTTTATTGAGGGAATTATTGCAATATACATGTGGTTACTTAATGGATATTTTGGCACTATACACACGAGTGGTTCTAAATGATTTGATATTGTTTGATATAGATATATGATAGACTCGATGTGGATAAGCGTCTGAGTTGAAAAGTAATTTAATTATATGACTGATTATCAGTTTGATGTGCGACAAAAGCCCCAAATGACACGCGTTTTGAACAAGAGCTTTGGCGCAAGAGATGGGTATGATGCCGCAGGTCCGGGCACAGCAAAGGGACGCAACACAGCACAGCTGGAGAGACACGAGGCTAAACATGGGTAGATTTGGTTGGGAATGGGTCAACTTCAACTAAAATGTGTTCTTAGATTAGTTTACAGATACCGATCATCGTCTGAACAGTGGTATAAGGAACGCAACCTCAGTAATGGTTGTCCTGGAGTTCTGACAAATCCGATAATCTGATAATAGTGAACTGTTCAAAGCGTTAATTTAAGTATCGATCTGTAAACGCTTTCCTCTTTTCTAAGACTTGCCAATTTAGGATCATCTTCCGCCCAATTTGATCACAATTAACTACTTTTACGAAAAAGAATTTAAAGTTTCGAACCAACGATGACAAAACCAGCATGTTTTATCTGCTACACATCAGGCTGTGTGCTATAGTTTGAAAAAGGCGCCCCTTTAACTTATATTGGATGTCACAAGTTTTCCTCACCATTTTTATCGGCACTTAATCGTAACATACCACATCACAAATCTTGCGCTTCGTAAACGCTGGCGGCGGAGGTCAGTTGTATGGGTTTAACGATCAGTAAGCTTGACTCCCGAGTGTTTCAGGGGCTTCGCCCCTGCCACATACTTAACTTTCTTGTTACCTGTGGTGTCTCCTTAGGCAAATGCCCAAGCTCACCCACCAGCGAATGGGTTACCGGTAGGATAAAATCTACCAGTGGATGCAAATACTTCTAGCGGCTAACAGACAGACTGGGTCGTGTACAGGAAGCTTATGATGTCATTTGTAATGCGCAATGACTCGTTGACGGGGTTATCGACGTGAGGGTTTATAACATGGCCCCTCCGTGGTGTAGAGTTTTGTGCTCTATAAGTAACCTGGTATTATAATATAACCCAGTAAGCAATCATTATCGCATCTGGTTCCTTGGTCAAGTTGAAATAAGACAAATCATTATCGATGGTCTAATCGTTAACTATCGACGACAGGCGATACTGTCAGATTTCAATTACGCCGTGAAAGAAACGTTGAAGAAGGAATATATGGATGGGTACAGCTGTGTCTGTGCTAGCCGTGTTATCAGTTGATTCATTCACAAATGACGGCAACCGTGACGTGTCACCTGAATCACTGCATCGCGTGGGGATGGCAGACGTTCCATGTGCAGTTAAAAAAGGTTGTTCTTACCGATTTGGCGTGACTGTCGACGTGTGCATAATCCGCTTCTCTGAACACGTCTGTTTTCCTGCTGATCGGTGGCTTGGGAGGGGGGTAGGAGTCGAGGGAGTCAGGGACGCTGATCTGAAACAACGGAAGGTGTGACAATGATGCATAATAAAGATGGAATGAACAAAGAATACAGAATATTCGTTCTGCCATACCCAGTTCAAACATCTACAGACGATGCACCAATATCACCTTCGTTAAGCTACTTGACAACATGGTGTTGTTGTTTTTTATTATAAACTTAAAATGTTAAGGACCATCCGATTCTGTCATCTTACTATAGTTAATCTGTTATGGCAGTATATATTGATATATCATGCATTACCTGGAACCCACACGCAATAACTTCCTGAAGATTATATCTAATACCTGTTTTGATAACTGAGCGGTAGTGTAGCCTAGTGGTTAAAGCGTTCGCTAGTCACGCCGGAGGCCCGGGTTCGATTCGCTACCTGGGTACAATGTGTGAAGCCCATTTCTGGTGTACCGCGCCGTGATATTGCTGGAACATTGCTAAAAGCAGCCTCAAAACCATACTCAATTTCTAAAAAAAAGTATTGCTAATTAGGTATTCAAAATTTTCATTTCAACGATGCATTGCTCGTATAGCTGGGGACTGCAACGGTTAATGTGAACATTTTATATTCATTTTGCATCTTAAATTGCTGGAATATACTAAACCTGACGGTTCCCTTGTTAACCTGTTTCCCTTCTGAACTCCACCTACCGGACTTATTTCCGATCCTTTGTTGTCTGTGCTGGAGGCTGTCCCCATGTCTGTGAGTCTGTTTGTTGTTACGTCAGTACCGCGGTATCAGGACATGTTCGACTGCAACACAAATACTGGTACATTAGTCGGGCAGTTTTCTTTAAAGCAATTCCTTCTAGCCAATTGCCACCACTCATTGCATTGGTGCTTGTCTCTGTCTCTTTCATGGATAGTGGTAAAGATCGTTTTCTCTGCATCGTTGTTTGCTATGAACAATGATGATTGCCACTGCTATGCATTTGCTGCTGTTATGATTAATGGAAATGCATATTGTGAGCACACTGACGACCTGACTCATCGTCAACAGTTATATTGCTTGTATATAAAAGCCACAAAACCCTGCTAAAAGTATAGTCGAGTGTACGATTCCGACTATATCATGAGTATGAGTTTATGAATCACTATTAAATAGTGATGATAACAGATGTTCGCGAAAAGGTGAGCGTATCCTGCCCAACCTGGTGCACCCGTCACAAACACATGCGAAGGCAAGTCAATTGATCACCAGTAAAAAATACGAGAATATATGGTACAAGTAACAATAGAGATTAACTTCGGACATCATTTCCTTCACTGATGAGTCAAATTTGGAAATTTCTTCATATATCTACCATAATACATTTTTGAAACCTTCATTTAGGCTTGAATGTTGTAACCTTCACCAAACAACGTCTGACTAAGGGCTGTATGACGGTCATTGAAATCTTGGTACAAAGCGCATGTTCCATTGTACCTGTAAAGTTGGGAAATGTAGACCCCAGGGGCTGGAGCTGCGGGATTATTACTGGACATAAGGGCAAAGCTGACTATTAGAAAATTGAAGTCAAGTAATCTCATGTTTTAATATGTGCTCACGTGTGTTCATATGAATACACTTACATGTGTTGGGTTTATAAAAAAACAACAATTATAAACCAACTACCACTTTTGCCTATAATAGTGTACGTATCTTGTTATGTCATAGTAACCGCGTGAGGTACTACTTTCAAGTGAGACTTGTTGACAGATTTTATATTTGAATTGTAAGACCTGCTTGGATTGTTTAAAAAGCCATTTAATGTTCATCTAATGCTGATGTTTGTCTGGTTACAAGTCTCAACGTTTTTCCACATGAAATAGACTCTGCAACATCACGTTTAATATTGTACCCCACTGTCTCACGTTTAATATTGTACCCCACTGTCTCACGTTTAATATTGCACCCCACTGTTTCCCACTGAACCACCGAAGCAGGTGATGGAAGGGTGTTCAATCTTACATGTCATGACTTGTCATGCTGCACGTGGTCTTTCTCTCACGCGCTTTCATCGAATTCGTTTATACCGCGACTACCTATGTTGCACTATTAGGTATTCCGATGTTTTCTTATTCTTTCCGGCATTCCTTGCATTTCGCCGATTCGTTGGTTACTTGAGACACTCCCTTTCCGTTTCCGTGGAAAATGTAAAACCTTCAGCTCCCTGAGGTTTTACATTTTCGTCCAAAACCGAGGAAGGAGTTTTTTTTAACTATAACTAAATGTATAGGTCAAACATGACAAATTGGAGGTTTTCGGGAAGCATTTACATTTTGCGAAAAGGTGAGCGTATCCTGCGCCACCAGTGGCACTCTGTGGCAACTCTTGAGCAAGAGTCGTATGAGGGTCTTCTCGAAAGAACATGCTTGACGAAACCCCTGAAGTAAACTGACCATTTGTAAGACATTTGAAACATGTTTGATAACTTTATACCAATATCTAAGTTTTCCAAAAAGCCCCTTATACACCTCATCCTTTAGTTTAACTTTAGTAAAACAAAGCCATAGAAATTGATATTTCGAAAACTAGTTATCATGTTCCTAGAATTCCTACATCAAATTGACCGCCTCCGTGGTCTAGAGGTAGAGCGTGCGTCTGGAGAGCGGAAGGTCCGGGAGCGTCATACCAAAAGTCGTTAAAAGATGGTACTTGTTGTTACCCTGTCTGGCGCTCGGCATTAAGGGGTTAAAACAAGGACTGATCGGCACCCAGTCAGTATACTACACACACACACACACACGCGCGCGCGCGCACGCACACACACACACACACACACACACACACACACACACACACTCGTCGTTATATAAGTTCTTTCGAGAAGAGCCTCATGCGACTCTTGCTCAAGAGTTGCCACAGAGTGCCACTGGTGGCGCAAGATACGCTCACCTTTTCTCAAAATACAAATGCTTCCCGAAAACGCGTCGTTTAACCCAATTTCACCTCACCTGACCTACATCAAATTCCCTCGATAACGTCATTGTTGTAGCTTCTACCCGTATTAATTACGCAAAGATAAACAAATTATATTTATTTGCAGCCATGAACACATCAGTAACCCTAAAATTAGTGAGGGCTTACGGTTAACACGGTTAACCAGTGACTTAAGACAGACCGGCTGGAACCGGAACGTATGCTAACTGAATCAATAGCTACGGTCCACGGCATGGCAAATTGCCTCACTAGGATGCCTGAAATCTCATTATACAAGTACTCGATTATCTACAATATAAATTATTCTGTTAAAACAAATTGAGGAATGACGCCCTACCTTTAAAACTATTGTTTGTTTATAACAGATCAATAAACACCGATCATGGGAAGATGATCACGTTACGGTACGCCCACCAGGTGCAACGAATAAAAACTGTCCACAGATATAGAAACACCCTTTAAAATAGACTTCTGGTGCCGGTTCTGTTTTAATATATTTGTTTAACTGATTTGGGATAGATGATGATTTTGAAGTAATTATATACTTTATTCTGATGCAGTTTCTTCTGATCAGCACAAGCAGAGGTTTTATTCACGATCTGGTGATAAAATATTGATTCTTTACCAACTTGGGATGTGAAAAAATGATTTCCACGAGAACTTCGGAGTAAAACAAAAATGCTTATTTGGCAACTTTTGATTCTGTTGGCACCTATATAGTGTGATTACAAGATGTTCAGGAAGAGAGTCAGTGAGTTTAACGGCGCTTTGAACTCAAGAAGAGATCACATATTTTAACATCTGTCAACGCCCTATCATTTCAATAGGTGTCGGTTTGTAAATGGAATTTGCAACAACGTAAATACCGTTTCCGCCTTTGTTACTGAAACAAACACAAAGAAATCCTACATATGAACATCACCTTGGCAACTCCTTAACGTATTATTGGATACTGGTTATTGGTTCGGAAAAATGGTCTGACAAGAAAGATTTGATGTGCTAACACTGAGATGAAGCAAATACAAGTTGGACAGTGTCGTGTTCAACACTTATATATTGATCCTTGTCATGAGGGTATAAATGTTATGGTTCACCAAGGAAACGATGGACAGTTGGACTCATAGAAACAAAATGTTTTGGTCTGTGGTGCCGGTTGCCATTGGGATGTATAGAAGAACGCCTAACTGTGTAAATGGAACAAGAAATAAATGATGCCAGATAAGTTGGTTATTGGCAAAGGAGCAATACGTGCCACCTTTGTTACACTTCCTATTGTTGTTGGAGGTTACGTTAAGTATATAGTTGTTGGACTGAACCTGAGAGATTTTATTTTGGAAGATAGACAGCTGAATGTTGCATGTAACCTCTCACGATCAATGTGTCGGTGTGTACCGGTGTTCTACTATTTGCCCGTGCATGTAATACAATCCCTGGTCGTCAGCGTGTCCGTATGGCTGGCTGGCTGTCAGTGTTATGTCTGCATATGTCTGCATATCCAGAATGAATGCCTGCGCATGGATGACAGCGGCGTGCGTATGTCTGCATATCCTGTATGATTGTGTATGCATGGCAACGTACGTGTGTCTGCACATCATGTATGCGTGTGTGTTCATGACAGCGTGCGTATGTCTGCATATCCTGTATGCTTGCGTATGCATGACAGCGTGCGTATGTCTGCATAGCATGTATGCGAGTGTGTTCATGACAGCGTACGTGTGTCTGCATATCATGTATGCGCGTGTATGCATGACAGCGTGCGTATGTCTGCATATCATGTATGCGTGTGTGTGCGTTCTCCAACCTGCATAATCTATCAGTGTTCATGCTCATAAGACGGAGGGTTTTCCGTCTGCAACTGTCTGCATCTGTGTGTCAGGGTCTATACATATGTGCATGCGTCCATCTGTGTATATTTTCCTTTAAGCGTTTGAATGCCGGTGTGTGTGCGACTATCATGAATACCCTACTCACTCCGAGCAGACCTATGCTTGTCGTGCGAGGTGACTTACGGGATGGGGTGGTCAGGCTCGCTGACTTGGTTGAAACATGTCATAGATCCCAAGTGCGTGGATCGATGCTCATGATATCAATCCCTGGATTGTCTGGTCCAGACTCGATTATTTACAGACCACCGTCATGCAGCTGGAATATTGCTGAGTGCGGCGTAAAACAACAAACCAACCGAGGCGACCAGACTGTGTTGTATCCCCTTAATGCCAAGCTCCAATCATTGTGTGCTACTGACAGTCTGCATTATCCGTGTATTACTTTAAGACATAAAAAGACAGCTGACACTAATAAAACGTTATATCTAACTTATAAACAACAACAATTAAGGCAAAATAAAGCAATAAGAATGATGATATGTTACCTATGACGGTATGTATATCAGAGTTTGTAAAACCACATGAATAGCACATATAAAATTGCATATCAGGGATACACGAGCTGTCGGGTTTGCAGCATAAACCACGATTTAGCATTTGACACAAATCAGAATAGTTTGTTAAATAGTGTTATGTCATAAAGTATTCACCTATAAAGGGTAAACATATCCACCTATTAAGGGTAAACATGTCCACCTATTAAGTGTAAACATGTCCACCTATTAAGTGTAAACATGTCCACCTATTAAGGGTAAACATGTCTACCTATTAAGGGTAAACATGTCCACCTATTAAGGGTAAACATGTCCACCTATTAAGGGTAAACATGAAGCTGGACGTGTCCACCTATTAAGTGCAATCATGTCCACTTATAAAGGGTAAACATGTTCACCTATTAAGGGTAAACATGTCCACCTATTAAGTGTAAACATGTCCACCTATTAAGGGTAAACATGTCCACCTATTAAGCGTAAACATGAAGCTGGACGTGTCCACCTATTAAGTGTAATCATGTCCACCTATAAAGGGTAAACATGTCCACCTATTAAGGGTAAACAAGTCCACCTATTAAGGGTAAACATGTCCACCTATTAAGGGTAAACATGTCCACTTATCAAGGGTAAACATGAAGTGTAAACGTGTCCACCTATTAAGTGTAAACATGTCCACCTATCAAAGTGTAAACATGTCCACATATAAAGGGTAAACATGTCCACCTATTAAGGGTAAACAAGTCCACCTATAAAGGGTAAACATGTCCACCTATTAAGGGTAAACAAGTCCACCTATTAAGGGTAAACATGTCCACCTATTAAGGGTAAACATGTCCACTTATCAAGGGTAAACATGAAGTGTAAACGTGTCCACCTATTAAGTGTAAACATGTCCACCTATCAAAGTGTAAACATGTCCACATATAAAGGGTAAACATGTCCACCTATTAAGGGTAAACAAGTCCACCTATTAAGGGTAAACATGTCCACCTATTAAGTGTAAACATGAAGTGTAAACGTGTCCACCTATTAAGTGTAAACATGTCCACCTATCAAGTGTAAACAAGTCCACCTATTAAGGGTAAACATGAAGTGTAAACGTGTCCACCTATTAAGTGTAAACATGTCCACCCATTAAGGATAAACATTAAGTGTAAACGTGTCCACCTATTAAGGGTAAACATGTCCAACTATTAAGGGTAAACATGTCCACATTGGGATTGAAATATCTTAGAGTTTACCCTTATCTTCCCGAACCTCATCTGATCAGTGTATAGAGAAGTGCTGATAGTGCTTTCTGTTTACTTTTATGTACTTAACAGCAAATGAATATTTCATCACTTCATGGCCGCTCCTGTCTTTATTTTTCAATCAGGCACGAAATTAGAAATGGGCACACAAATAGAACATTTGGACGCGCGTTCATTCTATATGCGTACCACGGAAATAATAAATATTGGAAATCATTGTCTTCTTGTCAATTTGGCCATAACAATTGTGAAACCACAACGTTCCTTGTTATTGACGCACTTTGCATCGCTCTGTCCATTAGCCATAACCTAACCAATAAGTGACAGGAATTGTGTTTGTGTTGATTGTTTGATGGGATGAATGGGAGGGACAACTGGTTTGCTGGGTCATTAGGACTGTTCTATTACAAGTACTTTCACATAAACAGTTCGAGACAGAGTCTTTGATCTATCAGTGTTATAAGGGGCGGTGGGCTAGTTTAGTGGTTAAAACTTTCGCTCATCATTACCACCGACGAGCACGGGTATGGTGCTGACAAACCTAGAAACATAATCGGGGCGAACCGGGGTTTCAACCCACAGTCATAGGTTTCTGGCGTGCCTAAGGGACGCAACTCTGCACAGCGACTTACAGTGTTTTAGACGACTGGGCCACCCATGCCCCCGGATTTTATGATAGATATGATTAAACGTATATATGATAGACACCAATTCTTAATTTAGGGATTACATAAAATGAATCGTCGGACAATGATGATTATGGATATCAATATTGTGAAAGTCGTTATATGTGTAGTTATTTTCAACAGACCAAACTGGTGTTCAGCCATATTATGTTGCTAAAATTCAAAGCAATCAGTATTTTATAGACTGTTTAATGGTGAACACTTTGAGGGGCGATAAAGAGAACATTGATTAAACGCAAATGGAAAACATAAAATGACAGTAAGACCAGTGAAACAGGCTTTGTTGGTGAATTCTGACTATAACTAGCCTCTGGCTGGTCACAATGGTACAAGGGAACTACGTCGCTGTCGTCATTGTATATCGCACCCGTATTCACTCACTGACTCTTCAGCGTCATTACCTTTAGGTACGAGCATATTGCTGAACTTATTTTAATTGGTTATAATAATATCTTAAGATATCTTTGTTGAAGACAAGCTACAAAAGAGACTTAAAATTGAGTAGAAATGCATCAACTTAAAATCGTAGACTACAAAAATGATGTTATGAGACGTGGCTGTATATGTATATGTACAATAATCCCTTGCGAAAAACAACTACACATAGACTAGTTTCTCAATACGATAAAAAACTCACCAATAGGGTATGAAGGAATGTTACATCCCGAATGACGCTGATACAAATACACTTGCTTGTTATCCAGGAATGTTTTTTTTAAAGTCAAACTTATATTAAGGGCACCGGATGTGAAATAATCTCAATCTCGACAACCTTCTGTTAGTTTCAATATCTTCTATATGACACACGCCTCTTCAGCTGTTCAATGTCAGACAAAATATGACATTAAGTTGCGCCAGATTCCCTTTGTGATGTTGCTGAGCAACACGGAAACAAAGTTTCTAAAACAGTAGAAAAATTGACTAATCAAATAGCAAGAGATAGCGAGGCGTGAAGAGAATGGCCTCAACGATTAGTTGAAGTCTTGCAAAGGGTGTGTGTATCTACTGCCTAGAAACCCGAACGGGGGAGGGGCTTGGGGTTTTGGATGGGGAGGGGTGATTCTGTCATGGTGTCTTTACAGAGCCGTCACTTTCAGATCGATAATTATAGATTTAAGTTGGAGTGTTGTAGATAATGCAGATATATAGTTGAGCATCATGCATATTTTATTTGAGGCTGTCATGACGTTTAGTATAGACACGCCTTGTTGGGGAAAATCGATTAGAGTTCAAAATGCCAATACAGTAATGAACAGAAGGATTGGTCATTGATGTGTTGATACACAATAACAGTTTGGTTTGAAACACAACGTGTTTAATGAAATACTTATGGATGCATCAATTCATTTTCGTAATATATAATTGTATTTATGCCATCATTACTACTGGAGTCGGTGTCGTCAATGTCGGTATGCTCGTCTCCTTGACATTAAGAAATACATACTCATTGCGAAGTTTGATCTTGAAATGATACCGCGAAATATTTACAGGTGTGTCGACCGTGGTGTAAAGTGGGATGACCCTTGTATCTGGTGGTGTAGAGTAGGATGACACTTGTATCTGGTGGTGTAAAGTAGGATGACACTTGTATCTGGTGGTGTAGAGTAGGATGACACTTGTATCTGGTGGTGTAAAGTAGGATGCCCGATGTATCTGGTGGTGTAAAGTAGGATGACACTTGTATCTGGTGGTGTAAAGTAGGATGACCGATGTATCTGGTGGTGTAAAGTAGGAAGACACTTGTATCTCATAGTGTAAAGAGACAAGACCCTTGTATCTCGTTGTGTAAAGAGACAAGACCCTTGTATCTCGTGGTGTAAAGTAGGATGACCCTTGTATCTGGTGGTGTAAAGTAGGATGACACTTGTATCTCGTAGTGTAAAGAGACAAGACCCTTGTATCTCGTGGTGTAAAGTGACAAGACCCTTGTATCTTGTGGTGTAAAGTAGGAAGATCCTTGTATATCCTGTTGTAAAGTAACAAGACCCTTGTATCTCGTGGTGTAAAGTAACAAGACCCTTGTATATCCTGTTGTAAAGTAACAAGACCCTTGTATATCCTGTTGTAAAGTAACAAGACCCTGGTATCTCGTGGTGTAAAGTAACAAGACCCTTGTATATCCTGTTGTAAAGTAACAAGACCCTTGTATATCCTGTTGTAAAGTAACAAGACCCTGGTATCTCGTGGTGTAAAGTGACCAGACCCTTGTATCTCGTTGTGTACAATGGGAAGGTACGTGTATCTCGTGGTGCAAGTGGGAAGACCCCTGTATCTTGTGGTATACAATGGGAAGACCCTTGTATCTCGTGGTGCAAAGTGAGGAGACTCTTGTATCGTATGGTTACAGTGAGAAGACCCTTATATCTTTTGGTGTACAAAGGGATGACGATTGTATCTGGTGGTGTAAAGAGGGAAGAGCCTTGTGTCTTGTGGTGTAAATAGGGAAAACCCTTGTGGTGTAAAGTGATAAGATCCTTGTGTCTTGTGTTGTACAATGTGAAGACCCTTGTATCTGGTGGTGTAAAGTGAGAAGACCCTTGTATCTTGTGGTGCAAATAGGGAAAACCCTTGTGGTGTAAAGTGATAAGATCCTTGTGTCTCGTGTTGTACAATGTGAGGACCCTTGTTTCTCGTGGTGTTAAGTGGGAGGACCCTTGTATCTGGTGGTGTAAAGTGAGGTGACCCTTGCATCTTGTGGTGTACAATGGGAAGACACTTGTGGCTCGTGGTGTAAAGTGGGAAGACTCTTGCCTCTGGAGGTGAACAAAATGAAGACTGATGTTGGAAATAGGAAGATCCATGTATCTACTGGTGCACGTTTAGAGGACAGTGGTACAGGATAACACGTGACGGGTAAATGTGGCAAGAAACTAACGTTTGAAAGTCATTTGGCAAGTTAACTTGCATCTAAAGTGGAAAATATACATATGCTTGCCTGTCATGGAGAAATGTAGAAATGAACCGCGAGATGTGAGCATCGAGGAAAAGGTAAATAGACTTGATTCTAATGTGCCAAGGGAAAGGACATTTGCTTCCACTCTCTACATTGATTGCTACAAACATAAGACCCATCAAAGGAGAACACCGACATGTTGAAAGGAGAATAAGGATATGACAAAAACAATGAAGCCAGTCACTTGTTGAAAGTTCTAATCAATAAAATTCTAAATCTACACATTCCACATTCTAACAACCGGATCGACATTGGTCGGCTCTTGCGAAAATCAACGGATAGTTAAGGCCTTTACATTTAGATAAAGTAATACGAGAACTTCATTTCTATTATGACATAAAGAAGTAGGAGAAACAGATGGATGCATTAACATTAGTAGACATTAGTATTAGGAGAACATCAGCGTAGGGATACATTAACATTTGTATTAGGAGAACATCAGCGGAGGGATACATTAACATTTGTATTAGGAGAACATCAGCGGAGGGATACATTAACATGTGTATTAGGAGAACATCAGCGGTGGGATACAGTAATATTTGTATTAGGAGAACATCAGCGGAGGGATACATTAACATGTGTATTAGGAGAACATCAGCGGAGGGATACAGTCACATTTGTATTAGGAGAACATCAGCGGAGGGATACATTAACATTTGTATTAGGAGAACATCAGCGGAGGTAGAAATTAAGCAAAATAATTATCAGTTGATTGAACAATAAGATTAGTAGTAGAAGAACATCAGCGGATTGATAAGTTAATATTAGCATTAGGAGAATATCAGCGGATTGATAAATTAACATAAGCAGCAATAGAGTGAGTGATGAGGTTTTACGCCGCTTTTAGCAATTTTCCAGCAATATCACGGCGGGGGGACACCAGAAATGGGCTTCACACATAGTACCCATGTCGGGAATCGAACCCGGTTCTTCGGTGTGAAGAGCAAACGCTTTAACCCCTAGGCTACCCGATCGCCCCTTAACGTATTGGAACATTATTAACATTAGTAGTAGGCGAACATAAGCCTATTGATACATCGACATTGAGTTGTAGGAGGCGCATTGCTTGAACCACATCAATGCGGCATCAAGTAGAAATTGAAACTACAGAGAGATACTTTCACAGAAGCAGATACATTGTTCAGTGTTGAGAACTGATACAGAATAGCATCCTCGACAAGTTGGATCGAAATGGCGAATTTTGAACCGACTATGACAATAATCGGTAACGGCACGCCCGTAGCACTTGGATAAATATCAATATACCAGTCGGGGTTAGTGTACGAAGGGTACAGAAAGTCAATCTGACAACAGTGATCGATTTCCTACTGAGTGGATCTTTCCTTTATTCAGGCATAAAAATGGACATGTAATGACACCAGTTACCTTTTAGAACCCATTCAATTCAAAGACAAATCATGTAGCGGTTATGAAGTCACTTTCTCAAGGCTGATTCGTGATCATTTTCACAAATTTTTTTCAACGGATGGGCCAGTTCCAATTAACGAACAATGAGAGAATTATATGAATGGTTCACCGAAAATCAACGATGACACCAGGTGTTCGCGAAGAGGGTAAACATGTCCTGCCCTACACTTAGCACCCGACACTCATACAATAGGAATAAAACAGAAAGTGTTTGTTTGTTGCCTGCCACACAGCAGGTCTCCTGGGACTGGCATAAAAAAATAATTAACATTATGTGTGTTTTTTATATTAATCAAGCCGCTACATGTTTGACAGTGAAAATAACTTTGTGCAAAACATATCCCATGTCATTGCAAGACAGCTAGATGATCTTGTATGAGATTAAATCTCTTTGGGGTGATTTTACTTATGTTGTGCTTTATCATATACTGACTGTTCATCAAACCGTATTCAACAGCCAACATGTCTCTTGTGTAATTACAAAGAAACAAAAGCTTCATTATAAAAGCTTTAAAATGAGCTACAAGGCTCTGTAGCTCACCTGAATTTGGGAGAATAATTACAACATCAACAAATAAACGTCATAAAAGAGAGGTGAACAGAAATATGCAACATGAGTAATGGTTCCTTCATATCTGAAGGTCATGCAAAGTATATTTCATATTAATCCATCAATAATTGCTAGAAAGAGGGTCAAAGTTTCGTTTCCAACAGGATTTCCATGATGATGCCAACCACATGTTTCTGAGCCTACCACACTCGTACTGCACACACTACACATAAATGGCAGAGTAATAGGCAATGAGTGTTGTGGAAACAATACAAGCGAACGACGTAGAGGCGGACAATAGACAAAGTATCAGGACGTATCAAGCCCACTTTGAAGTTTCATTTCAACTGAGCTCCACTATCTGCTGGTAGGATCATGTAAATATGTAAAACAGATAGTTTTGAGGATCACCAAATCAGTTCCTACCAACAAACTTCAAAACAACAATTTCAAAATGTTGAAATACTTTTGGTCCATTTTGATCCTTGAAATGCAATGCCTGAAAGAACAATAGTCGCATGTAGATCAATGATTTATTCCAACAAAACAATATTGACAACCATTACAAAATATCCGACATGTCGCTCAAGGCCGTTCCAATACATCTCTGTAGACTTATTATCGAGCAGATCAGACCCTGTGGACCATGCAGTTGACATTGCTAAGGAACGGGCATTAAACAATGATTGACAGGGACTACAAAAAGTCACCGCTTTCCTCGTCGCAGAAGTCATGTGATTCAGGTTACATAGAGAGGTTATATCAGCCACCATGATACCTACTGAAGAATCGATATGAGTTTTGTTTGAAGATGTTATATATGACAGACGGTTCGAGCCACGGGGGTAAATATGTCACATGATGATTTATATGACCTGCGATGAATAAAATTTTACAAACATGTTTGATTCTTGTGGGCTTTGTGTTTTGATAACGGGATGGCCATTTGGATGGTAAAGATTCTATATCCTGCTGTACACAAGGGTTGAATTGGTTCGGGGTGAAATAAGTCAATACGCGTTATTGCTGTTAGATTTCGATTTGTAGCTCACCAGAACATGTGATTATGACACTGTACTTTGTTCGTCGTCTAGTCGTTAATGAACTGGCTTAACATACTTTGAAAAATGTTTGTAACCAAAGTGTTTTTAATGTTTAAGAATTCTATTCCCAGGAACCAGAAGACCCAGAGAGCTGAAACCATGGAAAGACCACAACAGTGGCATGTTAGGGGGCATGGGGTGGCCAAGCGTCTAAGGTGCCGCGATTCGCTGTGCAGGGTTGCGTCCCTTGGGCACGCCAGAAACCTATGATTGTGCGTTCGAATCCCGGTTCGCCCCGATTATGTTTCTAGGTTTTTCAGCACCATACCCGTGCTCGTGGGTTTCACCGAAGTGGTAAACGTCTGAGACCTGCATCACTTCGGACTTTCCTCCCACATTAAGCTGACACGTGATATAAGTGGAATACCGTTAAAAGCGGCGTTAAACCCAACTCACTCACTCAGGGCGTGTTAATGTAATACGCTTTTAGAAAATGATTGACGTTAAACGTGACACAAACAAACAAAGGGTAATCAATGTTTCACAGCCATACAGTCATCTGTACCGGACTTTACGCTGATCCGTGAAGATCCGAGTTAGAATGGGTCTCCAACAACCCATACTTGCCGTAAAAGGTGACTATGCTTGCCGAAAGAAGCGAATAACAGGATCGGATGGTAAGGCTCGCTGACTTGGTTGATGCATGTCATCGTATCCCAAATGCGTGGACCGGTGTTCATGATATTAATCACCGGATTGTCTTGTCCAGACCGCCGTCATGGAATATTGCTGAGTGCGGCGTTAAACGAGACACAAACAAACAAAGAGTAAACAATGTTTCACAGCCATACGTTCATCTAACCCGGAATTTACGCTGATGTCATGATGTCCTAAAACATTAAATAGACAACACTACGAAAATGTTTCTTATCACAGCGAACAACTTCTAGCTGCAAGTATATGAACAATAAAGAACTTTAAAGATTGTTAACTTAGTGTTATTCAAATGTCTTAAAGGTAGCCATCGCGGGCTCGTTCCAAGCGTTTTGTACGAAAACAAGGCTATATCATTGTGCCATTTTGAACACAGGCCGTAACTCATATATACATTTTTTTCCGGTGCACTTGTATGTGATCATGCAGGAATAAATCGTTATCCACCAACAATCAATAGTATTTACGTACTTATAGTATTTACGTAATGACAACTGTAACCAGCTGCGAGAGCAGTGCAATCAAGTACTAACAGGTATAGCTGATTATTATCTAAATAATTCAAAGATGAGTGTGTAAACGTGAGATGGAAAGCATGTATTTACAATGATGGCCTTAGTTACATAGTATTTGTTTATGTCTTCGTGGACTGGCGGCTACGTTCTGAAGATCATGGACTGCGGTTAAGATCTGAATGAAGGTCTAATAGTCATGGACTGTTGGTCAGTGTCTGATGGCCATGGACGGGTGGTAAAGGTCTGATGGTCAAGGACTGGTGGCCAAGGATTGATGGTCATTGACTGGTGGTCAAGGTTTGATGGTCATGGACTGGTGGTCAAGGACTACTGGTAATGGACAGATGGTTGAGGTCTGGTGGTCATGGACTGGTGGTCAAGGATTGATGGTCATTGACTGGTGGTCAAGGTTTGATGGTCATGGACTGGTGGTCAAGGACTACTGGTAATGGACAGATGGTTGAGGTCTGGTGGTCATGGACTGGTGGTTAAGGATTGATGGTCATGGACTGGTGGTCAAGGATTGATGGTCATGGACTGGTGGTCAAGGTTTGATGGTCATGGACTGGTGGTCAAGGACTAATGATAATGAACAGGTGGTTGAGGTCTGATGGTCAAGGACTGGTGGTCAAGGATTGATGGTCATGGACTGGTGGTCAAGGTCTGATGGTCATGGACTGGTGGTTGAGGTCTGATGGTCATGGACTGGTGGTCAAGGTTTGATGGTCATGGACTGGTGGTCAAGGTCTGATGGTCATGGACTGGTTGTTAAGGACTAATGGTAATGGACAGGTGGTCAAGGATTGATGGTCATGGACTGGTGGTTAAGGTCTGATGGTAATGGACAGGTGGTTGAGGTCTGATGGTCATGGACTGGTGGTCAAGGTTTGATGGTCATGGACTGGTGGTCAAGGTCTGATGGTCATGGACTGGTGGTTAAGGACTAATGGTAATGGACAGGTGGTCAAGGATTGATGGTCATGGACTGGTGGTTAAGGTCTGATGGTAATGGACAGGTGGTTGAGGTCTGATGGTCATGGGCTGGTGGTCAAGGTTTGATGGTCATGGACTGGTGGTCAAGGTTTGATGGTCATGGACTGGTGGTTAAGGTCTGATTGTCATGGACTGGTGGTTGAGGTCTGATGGTCATGGACTGGTGGTCAAGGTTTGATGGTCATGGACTGGTGGTTAAGGTCTGATGGTCATGGACTGGTGGTTAAGGTCTGATGGTAATGGACAGGTGGTTGAGGTCTGTGGATCGAGGTCTGTCGATCAGAGTCTGATGGTCAGGGTAGGAAGACAGGGTATTTTGTATCTTTATTCCATAAAATATCCTTTGAAATATTCTGGTTTCAGTATAGACAGCATGGATATGAATACAAAATGGATACCAAGATATCTATTATGTTTTATCTGAGCATCTATGCCTGGTGGGTTTTATGGGATTGCTGGGAAGAATGAGTCCCAAGTATTCCATGTATGTCTGAATCAAGAGCTGATTACTGAAAATCAGGTCGTTACATTGACCTGACTGATTCACTCTTTACATCTCTTAGAAAATATTGTTATAGTGGAAGCCACCACAATCCGAGGAAATCAATACAAATCAAAGCAAGCGCTGAACAGAGGCAACTTAATAAATAATGATATGAAAAAGCATCTGCATGTGTCATATTTCTGTCAAGGGTTTACTTAAGTGATTGCTTTGGGTTTAATGCAGCTTTGACCAGTACTTCTATGTTTTGATGCAGGTCTGCTTGTTTGTTTGTTGTTTAACGCAGCACTCAATATAGTAATATTCAAGCTTTATGATGGTGATCTGTAAATTATCAAGTCTGGACCAGACAATCCAGTGATTGACATCATGAACATCAATCCACTCAATTGCAATCGATGACATGCAACAACCAAGTCAGCAAGCCTGACAACCCGATCCCGGATGCAGGTCTGAGACCTTTACCACTTTGATGAAACCCATGAGCACAGCTTGGATGTTCACAAACCTAGAAACATAATAAGGGCAAACGAGGATTTAAATGCATGATCATAGGCTTCTGGCACACCTAAAGGTGCAACTCTTCACAACAAATTGTGAGCATTAGATGCTGGCAGAAAGCAACATCCACTCACTCAGTGAATGTCAACTGATCACATTTATTGATGTGAAGCTTTCAGATCTTGACATTACTACCTCCAATCAATTGTGGGCAGTATTGCATTTTATATCACCTTCCCCTAGACAAACAAGATGTACAGATGTCCGAGTCAAGGCAAGGTTCTATAATGGATATCGTGCACAAGGAATAATACAAACAGAAACTGATTGTGTCATTGTCACATTTGTTATTGACTAGATCCCCATTTACAGAAATAGTAAATGGATTACAACCCAAGGCATTAGGGTTTGTTTGACTAGCAGGACATGATATTCCTTTCTCGAACACTTGGTGTCACGGATGCAAGTTTACAGCGATCTATGATTCTGTATTTTTGGGTAAATTTGTAGCTTCCCTTTTCATACGCAGATCTAAAGTGGGTGTGCATGGGTGTGCATTCCACTTTTTGAAACACACCATTCATGTTGACTTGTTAAAAATACAACTAAATCATTTGGTGACATGCAAAATTACAATTAACGCCTTTTGGGCAAACATGTGCAAATAGTGTCCGAATTATTTTCATCCATCATTATATATTTTGAGTGCACAGACCTTGCCTTTTCCAAAAAATTGTTTCCCTTCCCCGCCATCCTTCCTCAAGCAGCTGGATCTGCACTTGCTTAACCCACCCAGGTGCGGGTGGCATAAATAGTCTGTTGTGAACTGATGCATCTAAGTATTTCTGGCTGAGGAAACATTCACTGAAACTCATGACTAATTCATTATTCTTTCCCCAAAGAACAAATAAACACATCAATATGACTGCCATGGTTTATTCACATGTCCTTGAGTATCAAATACATAAAGTGTTTGTGAATAGAACTGTGTTTTTTAGGTCTGCATGGTACCAGCAAGGCTATAAACATCTTCCTAAAGGTAGTGTCTGTTGAGGCAGACAATGGTGTTAGCAGCAGTAAGGGCACTTCAGGTATATCTGTACTCCCTATTGGAGAACCAGGTTTTTTTCACTTTCAGACTCTTTTTTAAAAGGACAATGAAAAATACATATATATTCATTGTTGTCCATTTAAAAAAGAGACTGCAATTGAAAACAACCCTCCAACGGACAGAGAGAGAGAGAGAGAGAGAGAGAGAGAGAGAGAGAGAGAGAGAGAGAGAGAGAGAGAGAGAGAGAGAGAGAGAATTTCATTCATTCCAGTCACATCAACACACAGGGCATACAATGCATGCTGGCTGTGGTAGGAACACGGAAGTAGACAACTGGACAGCGACCACTTCTTCTTCTATTCACACCTCCACACATTAACGTGCCAATTTCTTCAAATAAAAGCCCTTTGCTTGATGTGTGAAGTGAATTCAAGAGCTTTGTCGCCCAAACACCTACAAACACTGAGCATTACAGTCCGTAAATAATGCAGTATCTATAAATAATGCCACACAGTAGCCCAGTGGCTGATGTTTGCCAGTCAAAACTAAGTGCTCGTTTAGAAGTTCTGCTTCATTGGCCTGCCTCTAGAGTTGTGAGTGATGGTTGTTGAACATTTAACCGCTGTGGAAGTCTTCATGAAGTTGAAGTAGTGGCCACTGGTTTCAGTTTCTTGGCACCAACAGCTGCAACAGCAAACATGTTCTCATGGAATGTTCTCTCTACGCTGAGATTTACATCAATACTTAGGAAGTGGGAGTGAGTATGGTTTTACACTGATTTTACTTTTTAGCAGTAATCCAGCAATATGAAGGCAGGGGACACCAGAAATGGGCATCACACATTGTACCCATGTGGGGAATCAAATCCAAGTCCTTGGCATGACAAGCAAATGCCCTAACCAGTGGGCTACCCACCGCCCCATTAATACTTACACCTTCTAATGTTTATTAGTTAGTTTTAAAAAAACAACCAACATAAAAAAAAAAAATTTAAAAAAATAAATAAATAAATGACAAATGATTTTTGGAGCCAACACTGTTTCATGATGAGGTGTTGGTATAATTACCAGATATTTGGAGACTGAAACACTGAACCTGAAACTACTTTCTGCTGGATCAAAACTCCTGGATAACACACTTGCTGACAGAGATCAGGAATCTGGTGACACAAGTGTCAAACCATCGACTGCAAGCACAAGAGTGAGTGTCCTGCCACCAGGCTAAGCTTGCTTGCTTGTCTTTTAATTATTGACAGAAAGTGAAAATGGAAATGCATTTTTTTTTCAACCACCTACATTGAATTTGGGGCCAAACATTTTGTAAACCAATTGAGTTTGACATTATTACACCCTCATCCTTCGGGCTACTTTTACCAAATACTATTATCCATACAATTTATACTCAATCAAAATACTATGGGCATTTCTGGGCAAAGGAAAGACAAACAAATAATAATTCGAAAGTTTCATGCCTAAAAAATAAAATGGGCAGCTTAAACATTATCAAGATAATCATATCAAATTAAGATAGAATGGACAGTGTTCAGTATTTTCTGCACAATTTGTTTGTTTGTTGTTTTAAAAGAGGATTCAGCAATATTCCAGCGGGGCATCCAGCCACAGAAACTAATGTGACAGACTACTATGTCTCACGAAGCCCTTACCTTTAACATAGCAGACCTCGGCATCCACTCCCAGTTTGAGCAGGGCATCCAGCCACAGAAACTAATGTGACAGACTACTATGTCTCACGAAGCCCTTACCTTTAACATAGCAGACCTCGGCATCCACTCCCAGTTTGAGCAGGGCGTCCAGCCACAGAAACTAATGTGACAGACTACAATGTCTCACGAAACCCTTACCTTTAACATAGCAGACCTCGGCATCCACTCCCAGTTTGAGCAGGGCGTCCAGCCACAACATCTGTTTGTGTGACAGGCGATCCCCAGGGCCCTTCACCTCACAGATCTGTTGGGAATGAAGCCCTTATGGAAACATTACACTGTATTGTGCTGGACACTGTTTTAGGTCACTTTTACTCAATGAAATGAATTTTCATGAAAATATCTTACAAAGTTGAATTAAAAATGCATTTATCAAAGTTTAATATAGATTTCAAGATTTATTACAGAAATATTACAGATCTACACAAAACATTTGATAGATTTATTCACAAAGACCTATTGGTACAAATTACATCAGATTTTGTTACCAGGCGAAAACAACTCTTGCAAAAACATTGACATGTGTCATCGTCACAAGGAGTCTGATCATCAATTATAGGTGAGAAAATTTAAACATAAACAGGAAATTCTGATTTATTCTTACAATGAGTGAAGTCTGAAATGGACTACAGAAATATGTGCTTGCGACTCTGTATTAATTATATTAATGTAGTGTGTGCAAATGCACGTGTTGGTGTGAGGTCATCACCTTGGGACAGGTGTTTGGGACAGGTGTTCGGTAATTACTTTATCATCACTTTACCTGTAAAAGTACCCTTTTAGGCTAATAACAGTGTCAGTTAGGATATGTTAGATTAGGTAGATATGCATAATATTAATGTAAGCTATTTTCATAGCCTTATGATACATATTTAATAAATGAAACCAGAAAAGCATTTTCCTAGCATTTCCAGTACTACTTCAGACAGGCTACTTGTCACAGTGAGAATGGTAACTGTACCTTGAATGTCTTCGTATCAGGGTTCCACAGCGTGAGATCGGGGAAGCCGCTGCGTGTATGACGAGGTTCCATGGCGTACCGTCTCATCATCCCTGCCAACACCTTCCCTCCGATACAGCTGACCAGCCCCTGTAGGAAGACAGAACCAGACTCACAAACTAAATACACTTCTGATTTCCATGGACACATTAGAGTCAGTGGCCACACTTTGAAACAGCACCATCATAAACACTGTATCCACATGTGGTTGGTCAGACAGATCTTGTAGTAGTGAATGGCTGTACATCATGTTGTGAGAGTACCTGAGCATGTTCCAGGCTCTTGAACCTCTCCCAGTTGAGTCCTGCACACATCTCCCCATTGTGGGCATCCCAGGTGGCGGCCATCATCTCGTGTAGAGCCTGGCAAGGAGAGAGTGTGTATGAGAGGGGGAATGTAAGTGTTTCAGCTCCAGTGCAGAGGAAAGCCAAACTCTGGTCATAAATGTCTTCAAACCATTAAGTGTTGAAGGTGTTAGGACACTTGGTTACACTTTTCAAATCTGGACATACAAAGGCTGTCCGATATGGTTTGTGCTCGCTTGTCTAAATGCCTCACAAAATGTCCCCAAGAGTCAGAAGGTAAAATCACAAATTGGGTTGATTCTCTGAAATGTTGATTTGGCTGAATGCAGAATGTAGATGCAAAACAGAAATCATATTTGTAAAGGAAGGCAATGACAAGAGATGTTAGTAGAAGGAGTGAGTGAGTGAGTTGGGTTTAACGCCGCTTGTGACAACATTCCAGTTATATCACTGAGTGTCAGCTTGATGTGGGAGGAAAGCCCCAAGTGATGCAGATCGTGATGCAGTGATGTTTACCTTTTTGGTGAAACCCACAAGCACAGGTACTGACAAACCGAGAAACAGAATTTGGGTGAACTGGGATTTGAACCAACAATCATAGGTTTCTGGCATACCCAAGAGTCCCCAGCAGGAGATGTTTGTATCAGGAGACCCGAGCAGGAGATGTTTGTATCAGGAGACCCGAGCAGGAGATGTTTGCATAACGAGACCCTAGCAGGAGATGTTTGCATAAGGAGACCCCAGCAGGAGATGTTTGTATCAGGAGACCCCAGCAGGAGATGTTTGTATCAGGAGACCCCAGCAGGAGATGTTTGTATGAGGAGACTCTAGAAGGAGATGTTTGTATGAGGAGACCCCAGCAGGAGATGTTTGTATAAGGAGACCCCAGCAGGAGATGCCTGTATCAGGAGACCCCAGCAGGAGATGTTTGTATAAGAAGACCCCAGCAGGAGATGTTTGCATAAGGAGACCCCAGCAGGAGATGTTTGTAACAGGAGACCTTAGCAGGAGATGTTTGCATAAGGACACCCCAGCAGGAGATGTTTGTAACAGGAGACCTTAGCAGGAGATGTTTGTATAAGGAAGACCCTAGCAGGAGATGTTTGTAAAAGGAGACCCCAGCAGGAGATGTTTGTAAAAGGAGACCCCAGCAGGAGATGTTTGTAAAAAGAGACCCCAGCAGGAGATTTTTGTATAAGGAGACCCCAGCAGGAGATGTTTGTAAAAGAAGACCCCAGCAGGAGACGTTTGTATAAGAAGACCCCAGCAGGAGACGTTTGTATAAGAAGACCCCAGCAGGAGATGTTTGAATGAGGAGACTCCTCCTGCTGGGATGGTGTCACCTCCTGCTGGGATGGTGTCACCTCCTGTTGGGATGTTTGTACGGTTGTCACCTCCTGCTGGGATGGTGTCACCTCCTGCTGGTATGTTTGTATGGGTGTCACCTCCTCTGTCGCCTCCTCCAGTTCCTGTAGGCGAGTGTCGATGGCATCTTGTCGCCGGCTGTAGAAGGAGCTACTGTGGAAGTCCAGGGGCTGAGTCTGGTATGGGCTGTGGAAGGCGTCAGGGACGTCCATGAAGAGAGCATCCCAGAAGTAGAGATTGAACAGGTTGCTGATGATGGAACCCTCAGCATGGAGACCTGTTGGGTCAAGTTGTTGAATTAATATGGAGGAATCTGTGTTAATCACTTGGGCTGGCTCCAGTACCATCTAGACAGCTAATTAAGCCAGGATCAGAGGGGAGTGCCAGAACCAGTATAACAAAGATTTAATCAAAATGCTCACAAATAACATACAGTAGTCAGACATCATGTGTTTTAGGGTGATGCTAACTTGGGAAGGATTTTATGAACACTTCTAGGTGAATCACAAACAGAGGTGCCACAACTACTTTCCTACAAGGATTCCAGGCCAGATAAGGTCCCCAGAACAGAAAGTCTTGATAAAGATGAAATATTGATGACTGTGTCATGAAATAAAACTCACTCTTAAGAAAGCTGTGGCAAAGAGGTTGCTTTCAAGGGAGAATTGGCCCGGGACAATTTGGAAAATTGACTCAGGTCAATAGGCAGTCCTATGGGCAAATTACATTAAACTCATATGATGGTACAGAATCAGCTATGTGTCCTTCATCAATGTATTCCATCATAAGACATCAGTGCTCGTCACCTTCAGGGTACCCGTGATTCTTGTAGTGACTGAGGACAAGTTCCTCCACCGCGCACACCGTCACATCCTCCGAGTTGCCATTGATGTAGGAGTCCTCCGTCATGAAGCTGTACTTTAGACCAGGAATAGAGTGAGGCAGCACGCGGCCTTCTAGAATTTGCTACAAATGAACAAAATAATTCGCACAAACACATTTATTTGTAATCCCAGCCTAACTGATATCTTAACTTTCTTCAATGACATGTGGTATTTACTCTTAATCATTACTATGTACCTGATGCATGTGCTCATGGTTATTGTTTATCAACCACAAGAAAACAATGTAAATATAAAGTCTATGTTACAAAACATTTGGAAATAGTGATTGGGTTGAGGAGTTCAATCACAGCATGTCAGCTTGATGTAGGAGTGTAGCCCGGAAGTGATGCCAGTCTTAGACATTTACCACTATGGTGAAGCCCACATGCATGGGTCTGGTGCTGACAAAGCTAGAAACATGATCTTGGTGAACCAGAATCCAAACCCAAAAATATAGTTTTCTGGTGTGCCAACTCTGCACAGCAATATTGCAGCTCCTTATACAAATGTGCCACATCGGCCACCCGTACCCCCATTTAGGAATTAATGGTATCTACCGATTTTCACCTTTGGTGCCTCTAGGACTTCATCATGTGAGAACTCCTTCATCCGGTGCTTGTATTTGGAATTTGGCCCAGTACAGAGTTTCTCAGCCCTCTGGTACAAGGCCAGGCGATGTCCGACCTTGACAGCAGGGTCAGCCAGGCCTTTACAGATAGCCTTCAGGGCCTGAAACGTTCACAAACATCAGATGAGCTAAGCATCAGCTGTCCTCTTTACACAGGGGCAGCGTAGCGTTTTTGTTCATCCATCAACTAACCTACTGGCGTTTCTAAAGGTGGACCTAAAGACTGGAATATTGCCGAGTGCAGCGTTAACCAACCAACCAACCAACACCAAACCCAACCAACCAACCAAACAACCAACCCAATTGCTTAGATTGATACTGGTGTCAATCACTGAATTGTCTGGTCCAGGCTGGATGATTAACAGACCGATGTCACATAGCTGGAACATTGCTGAGTGCAGCGTTAAGCAACAAACAAACATGGTACCAGTGCAGAGTTTGAGTTAGAATAGATTTCCAACAACCTATGCTTGTCATTAGAGGTGACAAAATGGATCACGTCTTCAGTCTCAGGGTCTTGTTTAAATGTGTGTCAAGGCACTGACCGATGTTCATTTTATCAATCACTGGATTGTCTGGTACAAACTCGATCAGTTACTGGCTGCAGTCATATTGCTTGGAAGTTGCGGAGTGTGGCATAACAAAACAAACAATTAATTCATGGGCCAGTCCCCTCCAACCATCAATCTCTCCATCAACACACCTCCTGGGCTTTCTTGAGATGGACCTCGAGGTTGAGGGCAAGTCTCTCCCACCAGTACCCACGGTAGTCGGCACAGTACACATCTTGCCCCAGGAGCTCCTCCAGGAGTGCCACTGCTGCAGGGTAGTCCTTCCTGCGCTGCACAATCTCGATACCCTGGTTCAGGACTTTAGTCAGGACAGAACCTGCAGTGCACGACCGCAGGTAGGAGGGCAGGGAGTTGTCGAAACTGAAGCAGGATCACCATCGTCATTAAATATGAAACATGCAACTTCATAAGGCTTGGAAGCAGGTCTACCAGATGATTTGTGAAATAAGCATACCCCAATATACCATCAAACAACAAGAAAATGTCCTCCTTGATAAGATGCCTATCATACATGAGATGCTACATACTCTGCTATATGAGCGGAGTCCTTCATAAGATGCTATATGACTTACCTGACAAGCTGTGTGTCCTTCATAAGATGCTATATGCCCTACCTGATGAGTGATGTGTCCTTCATAAGATGCTATATGCCCTACCTGATGAGTGATGTGTCCTTCATAAGATGCTATATGCCCTACCTGACAAGTGATGTGTCCTTCATAAGATGCTATTTGCCCTACCTGACAAGTGATGTGTCCTTCATAAGATGCTATATGCCCTACCTGACGAGTGATGTGTCCTTCATAAGATGCTATTTGCCGTACCTGACAAGTGATGTGTCCTTCGTGAGCTGCTATATGCCCTATCTGACAAGCTGTGTGTCCTTCATAAAATGCTATAAGCCCTTCCTGACAAGTGATGTGTCCTTCATAAGATGCTATATGCCCTACCTGACAAGTGATGTGTCCTTCATAAGATGCTATATGCCCTACCTGACAAGTGATGTGTCCTTCGTGAGATGCTATATGACCTACCTGACAAGCTGTGTGTCCTTCATGAGTGCCTGGAAATCGTCCTTGGCCTCCAGATAGAAGCTGTATGCCCCAGTCCAGTTGTTCTTCTCCACACAGCCAGACAGGTCATTGTCACACTGCATCGCACGCTCAAACCTGGAAGAAAAATCAGAATCCAGACAGTACCATTCCCAGTGAAATCCCATTAATCCACACAGTACCCTTTCCAGTTGAATCCCATTAATCAAAAAAAAACCATTCCCAGTGAAATCTCATTAATCCACACAGTACCATTCCCAGTGAAATCACATTAATCCACACAGAATCATTTTCAATTGAATCCCAATAATCCACACAGAACCATTCCCAGTGAAATCCCATTAATACACACAGTACCATCCCCAATGAAATCCCATTAATCGACACAGAACCATTTCCAGTGAATCCCATTAATCGACACAGAACCATTCCCAGTTGAATCCCATTAATCCACACAGAACCATCCTCAGAGAAACCCCATTAATCCACCCAGAACCATTCCCAGAGAAATCACATTAATCCACACAGTACCGTTCCCAGTGAAATCACATTAATCCACACAGAATCATCCTCAGAGAAACCCCATTAATCCACATAGAACCATTCCCAGAGAAATCCCATTAATCCACACAGAACCATGCCCAGAGAAATCCCATTAATCCACACAGTACCCTTTCCAGTTGAATCCCATTAATCGACACAGAACCATTCCCAGTTGAATCCCATTAATCCACACACAATCATCCTCAGAGAAACCCCATTAATCCACACAGAACCATTCCCAGAGAAATCCCATTAACCACACAGTACCATCCCCAGAGAAATCACATTAATCAACACAGTACCGTTCCCAGTGAAATCACATTAATCCACACAGTACCATTCCCAGTGAAATCACATTAATCCACACAGAACCATTCTCAGTGAAATCACATTAATCCACACAGTACCATGCCCAGAGAAATCCCATTAATCCACACAGTACCATACCCACAGAAATCACACTTCTGTATATTTGCTCCTGTATCTGTGCCTCACCTCAGCAGCCCCTCCCTGTCCCTGATGAGAGCCGTCCGCTTGTTGACAGTGAACTGGGGATACACTACCTTCCCCATGTTGACCAGCAGCATCTGGTAACTGAAACACAGTGAAGCACGAGAAGGGAACTTAAACTGAGTCATCATGTCTCCAGGTGCCTGGATGTTGCCTCATCATCTTAATGACCCATCACCCATTCTGCAACAATTTGAGAATGTACCTTCATATCATTATCATTTTTGCAGTAAATGGCATCGGAATGTCCTGTCCCTGCTTACAGTAATGCCATCCACAGCCCCTTAGGGTTCCTGGGTTAGTATAGATCCCCAGCAACCCATGCTGGTTGTATGAGGTGACTGAAAGCCTCTCATGGTCAGGCTCTGACAGCAAGTCATCAAACCCTGACAGGGTGGATTGTTACTCTCACAATCCTTGGTACAGAACTGATCTGTCACCATGGTCATATAGCTGGAATGATGCAAATTGTGACATTAACCAACCAATTACTCACAGCTGTGTCTGTCCTCCGCTGCCCTGGTCCTCCTCCAGCCACGAGTGGATGACTGAGAATAACATCAGCAACCTCACAAACACCCGCCTTGGACCGTCCAGCAGGCGGAATGACCGACCTAGCAGCTTTTTGGCTCTGTTCAGTGTGAAAATAATAATTCATCATGCAATGAGATGTGTATGATAAGATAACAATAACTCTTTGCTTCATCTGGTATTTTGTGAACAATCTACATTGATAAAAGTGATAATAGACAGCTTATCCATTGCAATATTTACAAATTATATTTTTATACTATTGCCTTAGTTCTACTCATATTGCCACTGTATTGTGATTATAGCCTGATGTGAACCTTTCCCTCCCAACAATAAAGATTCTCTGGTCGTATTTTACATGATGTCATGTCCTCGCATGTATACCATGTCCTAGGTTCTGTAGGTCGCAGGAAATGTTTTGGAGGGAACACAGACTTTTTATTGTCCATATACACCATTTATTGTCTGATATTATGTTGATTACATGTTCTGGGTAGATAAATTCATCAGCATTTATTTCACTGTATTTATGTCCATGGAATCTATTGGTGTCAACAACTGATATTTTGCAATGCATCGATTGTTCAATTAATTGTTACACAATCATAATAATGTGCAATGGAGAATATTTGACTGGATTACTCTTATGGTGTCTCTACAATGAGATATGGACCTCATTCAACAAGGTAATCTGTGTGATATGTCAAACACAATTCCTATACTTCCAAATAGACATGTAACTGTCAAAACCCTTTGTTTTTGCTTGGTAGAACACAGATTGACCAAGCATGAGTGATTCTTTGTTTGAATTAAAAGACTAGTTGAACATTTTCAACATATCTATACATGATATAGTCAGTGTACTGCACCTGGCCAACATGGCTGCCCCTGACCCCTTCCCTCCTCCCCCGAACATGGAGGTCACTGTGCTCTGCTTGCTCTTCTTCAACAGGGCATCACAAGTCTGTGGTTTGGTCAGGCCTGACCCATTGATATGGAATGATTTGGCCAATGTCTTGAGATCTCCAGCAGACATGACCTTCAGAGTCTGCTCAAGGTCAACAAGGTCAGATTCTGAAGAATAGACAAAAAGAGAGTTACTGACAACAAACACAAGACAGCCGGTCCAGAAACACTAAGGCAACTTCACATGGCCATCCTTTGTAATATTTTTCCAATTGTTTCATTAAATCTAGGGTCCAGTATACATCTACTGAAAAAACACCATCTGTGATATGCACGTAGTCCACATCTCAATAGGACACCCAAGGGGATACCAGGCTAGAATACGTTCTCCATAACCCATGTGTGTTGAAAGAGGTTACATAATGGAAAAGATGGTCAGACAGAGTGACTTGACTGTGTAGGATGATTCTTATAATATCAATCACTGGTTTGTTTGGCCCATACAGTAATTGATGACTTACAGGTAAACATGATCCAGCTGGAACATTGTTGACATTAAACAATAAATAACAAAACTTGTTTTTGATGTACTTAACTTGACATTTGGAAAAAACAACTTAATCCAGATGTTGGACTGAAGGACTAGTGGTCATGTCTGACACAGCAAGGCCTCCTTTCCAACTAGCAAATATTAGTAACTGATCACATATCCTCTCAATACATTCAAGGTTAAAAGAAACTATATCATTAATCAAGCATTGTCTTTAAGCATTATGTGACTGTTCATGAATCCTTAAGAATTGGGAGTATGTGTAAGCAAGGATTATATCCTACCTAAATATTATCCTGGGGCACATTTTACTCTAGAGTATAGTATCCTACCTTAGCCACACTGGTATGGGTTCAAATTCACTGGGGAGAATCATCCTGACACTAGAGAATTTCATCCCCGGGATGAAAAATAAGGTAGGATAATATTCACTCTTACATATGCTCTGGCTGATCACAGCACTCTACTCACCAGTCATGGCCATCCCAGCATCCACCAGCTCCTGCAGGACATCAGTCAGATCATTGCCGATCTCTGGGTACGAGATCTTACCCACTGGCAACCATGACAGTTTCCGCGAGAACAGTCGAACATACAGCTTCTGCCCTGATTCTGAAATAACGACAGAAAATATTCAAGTCTTTGAGAACAGAAAATATTCAAGTCTTAGATATCAGCAAAAGTTGAAGTGACTTTTCATTCGATTGGGTCTAATTGCTTAATTATCTAACACTGTTAGGACTGAATTTTAAACTTTCAGACTCTCATGGCCTCACCAAGATGCGGACTGATCATGCTGATTATTCACTGTGAAGAGAACTCAGACAAGTAGAATCTGGGATTATCAGGGTAAATGTCTTACTCTTTCAACATGTTCACTACAAAAGGCCCAAGGTTGACTATGGTTGACATGAAGCTATACTTCATCAATAGCATCCTTACTGCAATGACCAAATATTTCATACATACCAGTCAGGGTGATCTCTCGTCTGATATGCTTGGAAGCCTTAATCTAGATTAGACATTCCTGACAGAGACATTCCTGGAAGTGGGATTTCTGAACTAACAGGTTGTGGATTAATTGGATCCCACCATACACTGAAGTAGATTTGAGGTTCATTTATCTTGAAGCCTTATCAAACTGACCTGATAATGTATGGAATATTTCGATGCATTTGTTGTCAGCCTCATCCAACAGCCTGCAGTTGTCTTCATCAGCCAGCACCGCAGTGAGGACGGTGCGGAAGTTGTCCAGGTAGTACGGCACCCGATACTTCACCTCCCCCTTGTCGTCTGTGTCCCCCTTGTCCCCCGTGTCAACTGGAGGACCTCCTTCTGCCCCCTCCCCGGCTCCTGTCTTGTCTTCAGAACATGGGCGGGAAATAGAGGAACGGATTTCAATATGTGCTTATTACAACATGATGATGAACTACAGTGTAAAGAATTTTCATATCATAAACTTAAATAACCAATCGAAAAACACAGATTTACTGTTTAGTTAGAGAACAAAAATGGGTGCATCTTGTTTTTTTTTCAGCATTCTGCAAAATTAACACTACAGCTTTATTCCAATAATCCTGTCAGAAATCAAACGAGGGCCATGCAAAACAATGGTTACTATGGCAACTATCCAGCCCCCCCTATTTTTTGTCAGTTTCAACTTTCAATACATTTTTAAAAATATGAAAATTACCTGGTTTGAATTCTTCCAAATCGTGTTCAATGTAATGATGTCATCTCTGAAGTAACGTAGTTACATCTACATGTTATTCACACAAAGTTCAGTCACAATTTTCTCTTTTTTGTCTGAATATTTTTAGACTAAATCGCTACAAATATATATTTAACCTCGAAGTAATGCAAAAAATAGACAAGAGGAAACAGACAAGATGGCTGTATTAAAAAAATATACTTATATGAATATCGTCGATGTTTAGTTCAACAACGAAGATTTTAAAAGGTACTTTATTTGCCAGTCCACGGGGACTGGCAGTCATATGAATTACCGGTCAATGCCTAATTTTACCAGTAAACAGGAACACTGACGCTCTCCTGCAATATTCATGAAGGTGAACTATGTAGTATTGAGGTCTTATTTTCTCCTATGCAGGTCAGTCATTGCATACTGGAAACTGATAGTTACTCTGAACAGAGAAGTTCTCGACAAAGCTCACCATGTTCTCCTTCCTCGTGGAGACCAGCTCCATCCTCCGTTGCCTCCTGATCCCTACGTGGTGGTTGTTCTGACCCCAGCTGCTGACCTTCAGGTATTGTTCCATCACTGGTTAAACTTGCTGTCTCTGCACTGTGCAAGTTGGCCACATTTGAGCTTCTATCACACACTTTTTCATCCCCTGTTTTCTCCTCTTCCTTCTTTTTACTTTGGAACAGTTTGTTCCACAATGTTTTTGAACTTTCCCTTGAATCACTTGAAACAAATTTTGCCTTCACCTCAGACATGTCAGAAGTTCTACGTTGTCTAGAAACAGATTCTTTCATCTTTAGTTTCTGCTGTGACTGAACATTTGTTGAATTGGATTTTTTTAAAGATTTTGGTAGGCTTAATTTTGAACTCAATTTTCTTTTCTTGGCAAGATCATCAAAGTCATCATCACTGCCATCATCAGTGATGGAGGCCGAACTACCAGTGGACTCATATCTTAAGTCTATTATAGGGTTTGTTGAGGGGTTATGTTTTAATGACAGTGATCGTCTGTTTGGCTGTTTCTCCTCTTTAGGAAGACAGTTTCCCTCACTGTGGGATGACCTTTTCATCAATGACAGTTTTTTGGATGGACTTAACTTCAAATCAGATCCACGTACACTACATGAGAGAGCATCATGGTATTTTAGACTATCTGATTCTTTCGAGGTTATTTGTTCTGGAACAATTTCACCATCCTCATCCGGCCTTTTTAAACAAAAAGGCTCAGATGGAGGACATTTCTTTTCATTTTCTTTTTGAGACGAACCCAAGGTATCCTTTTGATATTTGTCTGACAGATTTCTTTTACTGGCAGAGCGTAATCGTAGACTTAGTCTTCTAGACTTTGATGTTGATGGCAGCTGAGGAGCTCTCTCAACACTGGATGTATCAGCTTTAAGAGGATCATCTCCATCATTATTAATGCTGCTTTTGAAATATTTGGATTTGGATTGTATTTTCGTCAAATTAAAATCATCCTCATCCTCACGGTCACTCAATATCACAATTTCCTTTTCATTGCTTGATTTTCTCTTATCCCCGGACTTTGATACAGTTTTGGCATTCTTGAACATAGATATAACGGTTTGATTTTGTTCTTTCTTTGACTTCCCTATCTTTTTCGGAGATTTTAAATCCTTTGACAACTTGACTTTTCGTTTTGAACTCATTCTCCTTAAAGAAAAAACAAGCTTGTTAGTATGTATAGTATTTACATGGTATTATCAGACTTAAATTATAGCATCATCTACACATAAAAATAATAAAAATGAAAATACAAAAAAATGTGTACAGAAAGTTACCTGTTGTACATTTGTGCATAAGTCCAGGTGTTCCCCTATACTCACATTCACAAAGAATCACACTGAAATAAAGATAGCTTACCTGACTAAGACAGATCCATTTCTTTATTAAATATTGTTTTTCTGAATATTTGCTATTCAGATTGCAAATAAATCATGTATTTCCACATTATTTTAAAACAGCGATGTCGTCCGCCATTGTTTCAGAGGGAGATAAGAGGGTCCTGATGGGAGTGTCACAAATCAGTAGTAAGTACAACTTTGGGTCTTTAGTCAGTAGTCATTAATCATTCGGCTTAGTCTGTAAAAATGTCACAAACCAGTTTTCCGTATCACATTACGTCAGAAAGTTTGAAAGATGTCTTAAAAGGTAATATATTTTGTTCATAACTTTGAAATGTGAACAACACCAGGAGAAAGTGTAGACAGTTACATGAGCTGAGACCCAGTAACACGTTGCTTTTACTGCAGTAGAATCTATCAGCATGAATGAAAGCAGAACTTTTGAGAATCATTCACCTGAATAGAAATCAAATACTTTTGTATGTGTTGAATGCAGATCGTGAGTCTGTAGGGAAACATGGTCTGTAGGGAAACAGATCAACAGTTCTGCTTTCGTTTCATTACTGTAATTCTCATTTTGCACAGACTGGTTCTGTTCTGTTGTCAGACTTATAGTTTATATGTATGACATCTACAAGATTTTAGAACAATTGCGATAAATAGTAAACATGGTAAAGTTTTAATTTACACTCAGCAATTTTCTATGGACATTTGGGGATGTTCCTTTCTGTTTATAACTAAATAGGTGTTGCTGTGAGAATAGCGAACCCGCAATAACAGAAAAAGCAAGAATAGAAATTATTAGAAAGGTACTTGGGGTACATATTCTTTAGTAACTGTCTCTAAACAACCAGCTGAACAAAATCAATTAACATATGATTGGCCTTGAATTAAAACCAAATCTTACACAAAAAGCACTTTTTCACTGTGGCCTTCTTGTACAGATCTAGCCAAGAGCTGCGATGGGGTCCTACAGTCAAGACATGACCCAACGGTCATGTCCTGACACCCAATGGTCATCATGGTCTGTCTTGACTGTAGGACCCCATTGCGGCTTTCGACTTGTACAAGACATATAATACAATAATACTTAAAACATGAAGCAAATAATTTAGATAATTACTGTAGATCTAGTCAGCAACTTTAGTAAGAGTCTAAGACATTGGTATAACTTTTAAATAATTGTTGGGCAACAATGCAGTTTACGGGGTGCAGCCTGAGCTCTACCATCCAGTCAATTACAGCGCTATAGTGCCACCGTTGTCTCGCTATACCTTTACCGTGCCTCACGCTCCAATGACTGGCCTCACAATCCCGTTTTCGGTCTTAGGAAAACTTACATGTTTTTACAATCCAACACGCTTTCGCATTCCAAATTCAATTTTATGCAGGGTTAAATCTACAGGTAACCTAGCTCTACATTGAAAACACTGTACCCTATTTATCTCCTAATTGTTGACTTGCGACCTGGAGGTAGAATAGTGGCTGATTGATAACACGGTTTGGGAAAGTTGATATGTAAATAAAACTAAGTAAACACTGATTGTCCGTATCATCAGAAACTAATCACGAAATTAATCAGTCATGTCAGTGTCATTTCGTGATTTTGATTTGCGTGTTGGTGTCACATGTTATTTGCAAAGTCTAGACAAAAGAGCATTTCCGAACACATTTACATGATATGATCAAACTCTCCATAATGACAACTGTTGATTTAGAGACAACATACCTGACGTTTTCTACTTATTGATCTAACCGAAAACCGATCATTGCAATTATTTGATTATGACTATGAGGCTTCCTTCGGTAAACAAACGGCATGTTTCCAACTTGCATAACAGTAAATGAGAGTTACGTCCCCTTAAGATATAAAATCCGGGCAATGGACCCAAACTGGACCAAATAATCGGATCTATATTTAAACAGCCGTGTACCAACGTCCACACACTACCTCAGTTACATGTACCAATTGACTACTAAAACAGACACCGTATCCACAAATTTATGTTTACAAAAAAACGAGACGTTTATTCAATCCATCTTTAACAATAGATATTATGAAATAAAAAATGATGCACACTCCTGAAATTGATCTGAACATTAATTTCATCTCAGTACCAAACAATTGACATTCACATAAATAAAAAAATTAGAAGGGCGTAAGCAGTCCATTTTTGTTTAGATCAAACTCTGTCACAACAGTATGAAGCTGGCACCCTGAAACTTCACGAATTGTGTTCCTATGCCCCCCACCATCCAAGGTCTCTTTTTTGTTTTCAGTTACCAGAAGTTTGAACGTAAGCACCGCCCTGAATTCCAGTGCTCGTTGGTTTTACCTAACTGGTAAGCGTCTAAGACCTACATCATCTCGAACTTTCCCTCACATTAACCTGAAACGTTGTGATACATTAGAATCATCGCAGTACATGCCAAAGGGAAGCCACATGCTACCTTACAGGGGGGGCACACTGTTAGTTATGGCGTCTTTAGTTACTGTATATTGTGTCATATTAGGTTAGCAGAAATATAGTTGGCGAGGCGTGAATATCTATCATGTTCTATGACGTTGCTATTTGCAATTTAGTGACCTCCGATGTGAGCCCTTTTTCTCTATAGTCACGAACGTGGTTTCTGTAATAAATAATGTCTTTGTGCATCACAATAAATGATATTAAAACACAAAACAGTGTCGAATAACGAAATTCGGTACCACAATTTCCATGTGAAAGATGTGAGGTGGGTGTTGGAAAATCCAAGATGGCTGTTACTGACGGTGTACGGTCTAATATTAGGTCAGTAACAACCATCTTGGATTTTTGCTGACGGAATACGGGCTCATATGGGGTTAGTTATTCTGCTCTCTCATTGGTCAATCTCACTTTCTTTGAGGCATAATAAAGGGCGTTATAAAGTACGAACAGTCGGTACCCCAAACTGTTTTAGTGTAGAAAGCACGAGTTGAGGTTGTGTGAAGTGTAAATAGTGAAAAGTGAAATAAAGACACTAAGTAGATATAAGTATTGTAACTACTGTTCAGAGCGGCTTTACTTACTCACTGATATGGCTGTTAAAAGTGTTCATAGCGACGTTAAACCCAACGCACTCACACTCATGTATGGTATTGTTCTCTGCAAGAATCGATTGATCTTGTGTGCGTGGTTGTCGCAATGAGATCCCCACTGTGTGTTGGAAGCGCTTATAAAATATCCTTTCATGTGATTCGCTGTGTGTTGTGGGCGGTATACTTTGTAGCAACACAGATTTCAAAATTAACCACTACGAAATGGAATTCTCAAAATTTCAACATCAGTCTTTTTATCTCTTGTATAAAAGAATCACTGTCGTACTTTAGACTTCCTTCAGTTGCTGGATGTGGTGTGGTGGAGCAGGAGGTGGTTTAGACAACTGTCAGAGCTGAATGTATCACTGTGTTGTGCCTTCAGTTGCTGGATGTGGTGGAGCAGGAGGTGGTTTAGACAACTGTCAGAGCTGAATGTATCACTGTGATGTGTCAGTGCCTTCAGTTGCTGGATGTGGTGTGGTGGAGCAGGAGGTGGTTTAGACAACTGTCAGAGCTGAATGTATCACTGTGTTGTGCCT
The DNA here is from genome assembly GCF_022045235.1 of Haliotis cracherodii. Lineage (NCBI taxonomy): Eukaryota > Metazoa > Mollusca > Gastropoda > Lepetellida > Haliotidae > Haliotis > Haliotis cracherodii. Next base: position 36,555,353 of record NW_027266264.1, read on the forward strand.
TCAGTTGCTGGATGTGGTGTGGTGGAGCAGGAGGTGGTTTAGACAACTGTCAGAGCTGAATGTATCACTGTGTTGTGCCTTCAGTTGCTGGATGTGGTGTGGTGGAGCAAGAGGTGGTACAGACAACTGTCAGGTCTGAATGTATCACTGTGTTGTGTCAGTGCCTTCAGTTGCTGGATGTGGTGTGGTGGAGCAGGAGGTGGTTTAGACAACTGTCAGGTCTGAATGTATCACTGTGTTGTGTCAGTGCCTTCAGTTGCTGGATGTGGTGTGGTGGAGCAGGAGGTGGTACAGACAACTGTCAGGTCTGAATGTATCACTGTGTTGTGTCAGTGCCTTCAGTTGCTAGATGTGATGTGGTGTGGTGGAGCAGGGGGTGGTTTAGACAACTGTCAGAGCTGAATGTATCACTGTGTTGTGCCTTCAGTTGCTGGATGTGGTGTGGTGGAGCAGGAGGTGGTTTAGACAACTGTCAGAGCTGAATGTATCACTGTGATGTGTCAGTGCCTTCAGTTGCTGGATGTGGTGTGGTGGAGCAGGAGGTGGTTTAGACAACTGTCAGAGCTGAATGTATCACTGTGTCAGTGCCTTCAGTTGCTAGATGTGATGTGGTGTGGTGGAGCAGGAGGTGGTTTAGACAACTGTCAGGTCTGAATGTATCACTGTGTTGTGCCTTCAGTTGCTGGATGTGGTGTGGTGGAGCAGGAGGTGGTACAGACAACTGTCAGGTCTGAATGTATCACTGTGTTGTGCCTTCAGTTGCTGGATGTGGTGTGGTGGAGCAGGAGGTGGTTTAGACAACTGTCAGAGCTGAATGTATCACTGTGTTGTGCCTTCAGTTGCTGGATGTGGTGTGGTGGAGCAGGAGGTGGTACAGACAACTATCAGGTCTGAATGTATCACTGTGTTGTGCCTTCAGTTGCTGGATGTGGTGTGGTGGAGCAGGAGGTGGTTTAGACAACTGTCAGGTCTGAATGTATCACTGTGTTGTGTCAGTGCCTTCAGTTGCTGGATGTGGTGTGGTGGAGCAGGAGGTGGTTTAGACAACTCTCAGGGCTGAATGTATCACTGTGTCGTGTTGGTATTAGTACTTGATCACCGATTCACGCAATCGGGATATGATGACACGCCCTCGGCCAACTCACAGAACTTGCAACTCACACTGTCTCGCCCTGGCGTGTCCCACTGACGCACTGACACTTTATGTGCCGCTATCCTCAGATGAAACATAACTTCGTCAAGGAAACTCAGCTGTTCTTATACCCAGCAGTTGTTCATCCCAAATGTTGTACATCAATTTATTAAATTACCTTTGATAGACAATTGTCCATAACGTTTACATCTCAAAGTCTGAAAGTTGGCTTGTCCCAGTATATGATGCCATCCATTTCAAGTCCAGCTATAATAAGGAAACTGTTTCTCAATTTCTACAGGTATCTATTATGCCTTTAGGTGTGGTTCAGTTAAATGAATATTCTATTTCATGAAAGAAATATTCTATTTCATTAATATTCTTATAATTAGAACCTCATACAGTGATCACAATCAATGGATCTATTATACCGCGTAAGTACTAAATATGAAAATGTTATTGATTAATATCACTCAGATTCACATGAGGGTTAAGAAGCCACTATAAATCTATTATGAAAACGCATTTAAAACCCGTTCTATATGCTAGTATTATGAAACTACGATGCGCTGCAACCATGTACGATATCAATGTATAGATGGCACCATTGCCCTTTGTCAAATATGCAAACAAATTGTCTCTCTATGCGTGAAAATCAATCAGAATGTATCATATATTTTTGATAATCCATCTTCTGTATTCAGTAGAAATAGCTAGGCTTCATGTTAATTTGGAGGAGGGGTAGCCTGATAGCCTGATAGAAGATCTAGGTTCGATTCCCCACTTGGATGTAACGTGTGAAGCTCACTGGCTAAAAGCTACGTGGAATCCCACTCATTCACTTAATGTTGTTGTTTTTTTCGAATACATGTACGTGAAAATATATGAGAACCTTTTACAATAGTTTAAAAAAAATAAGGATAAATAACACTAGTGTCTCAGGATGCTTGAAACCTACAAGTAACACCATGTCTAGCACTTTGATCCAATCACGCACGGAGTTGACAATGTATAACAAAATACCTCTCTACCGCTCTATATAGCTGATGCCCCCTAGATGGCTCACTTTTCAATTGTTTTCCAAAGCGTGAGATCTCTTAGCAACAAAGGCACTCTTGTTAGGAGTAAAATAAGAGGTCGGCTCGAACGTTTTCATGTCGATTGTGAAATATCGATTCACTATGGCAAATATAAGGAGCAAACACGCCAGACAGAAGGTCGAATCTTGTTACATCTTGATGAATAAAGCAATTTTTTTGCATATATACTTTATACAGGCATGGGAGGATGTTTGTGTGGATTTTGTCGATAACCAATAACGCACGCACTCTTGTGAACGTTGTTTTATAAGATCTTATAATAGCATTTGTTGTTCAGTGCAAACTTGTATCTATCAATATTGATCGCGGTCTTTGTCATTTAAGATAGCGCGACGTTCAGAGCAATACGGCATTGTATTCCGTCTAATTATATAGATTAATGCTTTGTCTGGTGTCTTTAATATTTAGTACTTTTAATTACTATTATTGATTGTTTTCTGATATTATATTGGGGAGGGAAACAAGCATGTAGTTTTTTTTAATTTTTGCTTGTCGAAGAAAAGAGTTGAAGCTGTACCTGTACATTTGCACAACACTATCAGGCTCTCGAACAAATAACACTGGCAGATAATCTCTAAAAAAACCTAGTACCTACAAAGCAACTAAAAAACTTAACACACGTAGAAACCCAAACACCATCACATTTTCTTGCAAACCTGACCCTGACTCGAAAAAAAACATACCAACTAACTGCAAACATCAACTCCTGAGGCGATGGTCACTACACCGGGATATCATCACAAGGCCATACAGACCCCCTGAGGCTATGGTCAATACACCGGGATATCATCACAAGGCCATACAGACCCCCTGAGGCTATGGTCAGTACACCGGGATATCATCACAAGGCCATACAGACCCCCTGAGGCTATGGTCAATACACCGGGATATCATCACAAGGCCATACAGACCCCCTGAGGCTATGGTCACTACACCGGGATATCATCACAAGGCCATACAGACCCCCTGAGGCTATGGTCAGTACACCGGGATATCATCACAAGGCCACACAGACCCCCTGAGGCTATGGTCTATACACCGGGATATCATCACAAGGCCACGCAGACCCCCTCAGGCTATGATCAATACACCGGCATATCATCACAAGGCCATACAGACCCCCTGAGGCTATGATCAATACACCGGGATATCATCACAAGGCCATACAGACCCCCTGAGGCTATGGTCCATACACCGGGATATCACCACAAGCCCATACAGACCCCCTGAGGCTATGGTCAATACACCGGCATATCATCACAAGGCCATACAGACCCCCTGAGGCTATGGTCAATACACCGGCATATCATCACAAGGCCATACAGACCCCCTGAGGCTATGGTCTATACACCGGGATATCATCACAAGGCCACGCAGACCCCCTGAGGCTATGGTCTATACACCGGCATATCATCACAAGGCCACGCAGACCCCCTGGGGCTATGGTCTCTACACCGGCATATCATCACAAGGCCACGCAGACCCCCTGAGGCTGTGGTCTCTACACCGGCATATCATCACAAGACCACGCAGACCCCCTGAGGCTATGGTCTCTACACCGGCATATCATCACAAGGCCACGCAGACCCCCTGAGGTTATGGTCAATACACCGGGATATCACCACAAGGCCACACAGACCCCCTGAGGCTATGGTCTATTCACCGGGATATCATCACAAGGCCATACAGACCCCCTGAGGTTATGGTCAATACACCGGGATATCACCACAAGGCCACACAGACCCCCTGAGGCTATGGTCTATTCACCGGGATATCATCACAAGGCCATACAGACCCCCTGAGGTTATGGTCAATACACTGGGATATCATCACAAGGCCACACAGACCCCCTGAGGGTATGGTCAATACACCGGGATATATCATTCCAAGGCCATACAGAACATCAGAGGCGATTATCAGTAGACCGTGATATCATCCCAAGGTCATACACACATTCTTAGGAGATGGCCAATTCAACGGTTGGTTGGTTGCTTGCTTAACGCCGCACTCAGCAATATTCCAGCTATATGACGTGCGGTCTGTAAACAATCGAGTCTGGACCAGACAATCCACGCAATTGGGATCGATGACATGCATCAAACAAGTCAGCGAGCCTGACCACACGATCCCGTTAGTCGCCCCTTATGACAAGCATAGTCGCCTCTTACGACAAGCATAGTCGCCTTTTACAGCACGCATGGTCCAATTCAACGGGATGTCATTACAAGGTCATACAAAACCATTGATATTATGGTCAATGTAAGGGGATCTGATCACAACGCCTTACAGAACCTTTGGAACAATGATCAATACACCTCGTTATCAACTCAATGCCATATCAAAACCGTACTCCAATATTTAATACACCGGATATCAACACAAGGTCGAACAAAAACCTTATCTATATGATCAATACACGTCATTACTGAAGACTTGCAGCAGAGACAAGGTCCGGCACAGTCACAATATGCCAATCACGAGAACTGAGACATGTACCACTAACAAACATCGATCTTGGCGTCTCTACCCTAGTGGTATTATTTAACTGATTTCATATTAGGAACACGGTCGACATTAGACTTTATTGTTCCATTGTGAAGAATACACAATGAGTTGAAATAATATCTTTACAAATGATAGCAAGAACGAGTGACTGTAACTCAGCAATATTCAGCTACAATATGGGTGAGTTACAGCGGTGTAATAAAGTGTAAGAAGTTTGGGCTGTAGCCACCAGGCCCATTGCCTGTTATAGACAGATTGGGCGACCGGGAAGGGGTCTAGGAGTGGAAGACCTCCTGTCACCTCCCAGGAACTACTGCTTACGTATCCTCCTTATAATCAGACATTGACCTTCCTGGAGTCCAGAAAACAATGCAATATCAGGACTTACTGATCACTACGAGGCGTCAAAGATATCTGTGGGCTCCAACAGTGCGATACTGTCAGAACAGAAACTGGCCGACAGGCATGTTCACAGGCGACAGCAGGATTCCAGATTTTCAGAGCAGATGGTAGAACTCGTGTCTTCTGCCGATACGGAGGACGAACGTCGTTGCTTTCAAGACATCGAACTGTTTGGAGGTGGCAGTATTATAGTTTGGGTTGAATGTGTGGCCAAGCCAAGAAAGATCTGGAAATTAATGAAGGAAATATCACTGATCAGCGTTACATTGACTAAGTTCTCCGCACTATTCTTCTTCCGTTCTTGCAAGAGGATCACTGGAACTGGTTTCAGCAAGATAGCATAAGACTACATACAACGTTTTGCATTGGCAAGCACAATTACAAGACTTATCACCTATAGAACACATGTGGTATCACCTTGACCAACACATAAGAGCACGACCAGTTAAGTCTTATAACAGGGAATAGTTAGCACAGCCTCTCCGAGTCTTCTTCCCGAGGCAAGGGAGTTAACTGACTATAAAAGTCCAGTTTCCACCCTTGCCGAACTAGGCTGGTATTATGGAATTACATTTTGGCTGGACTGACGGGTCTATGCATAGTCCAATCAAAATCGCGCACCGAAATCGAAATCCGATTCGTAAACTGTCATGCAGATTTCGGTCGATTGCAGGATTTGCAAAGCATGTGCACCGCCCACTCGTTGTCAGCAGATATTTTCCAAATCTTTTCATGTTGTTAATCAAGGTGCTCGCGTGATTTGATGCATTTCGCGAAGTAAGGCCCGTTTTATCACAATATAGATCTCGATTATCGATCAGATCGTCCTGACTCGGCGCCACCATTTTGCGTGAAGTAAACGCAAGTGATGCGAGAGGTGGAATCTGATTGGTCCATAGGAGAGGCTTAGAAGGGACATAACTGGTAATAGCCGCTGGTGGCGCTACGATCGAGCCCAGTAATTCCAGCCTAGTTCGGCAAGGATGGAAACTGGACTTTTAAAGTCAGTTAACTCTCTTGCCTCGGGAAGATGCTCCGAGAAGAATGGCATCGAGTCCCATTTCTTCTCACCAGACGTCTCACATCCCGTCGTCGTGTTAGAGCTTGCACTGGTGCCAGCGGTGGACATACACGATATTGACTGACAATTGTGACATTCTGAAGGATCATAGGGCGTTTCATGTGCTGATTTCAGTCTTGATGTTTGATCGAATACTGAACAATTGGCCCCATCCTCCAAACTATGGGCACAGTACCTTCTCATTCACGGCACAACTTGTAATGATATTGTTAATCTATGTCTTTTGACAATACAAGTATCTCACTTGACGTGTGAGCTGTTCGTTTTTGGTGGCACAAACAATGTTGGTAACGATTTTGCTCTTCAGTTTAGGGGCGGTGGGGTAGCCTAGTGGTTAGCAATGCCGAAGACCCAGGTTCAATTCCCCACATGGGTACAATGAGTGAATTCAATTCGCCTCAATTCTTGTGTCAACCGATGTGATATTGCGTAAAATCCTACTCACTCACTCACTCACTCACTCACTCACTCACTCACTCTTCAGTTATTGCAATAAACTATTATTATGCAAATACACTCTTAAAAAAAATAAACGCATAGGTGTTTTGAGAATTACAATTTGAGTTTTTCTCCTAGCAATCGTCATAAAGACAATTCTTATGTTTGATTCCCGTTAATCATGTCATGTTTGTTGTGCATTGCGCGCAAACACATCTCAAAATGTTTTTGTAAACGTTTATCAGCAAAAATGCAAAAGATGCACAGAGATTGCTTTCAGAAAAAGTTTTCAGCACAATGACCGTGCAAAGTGTTGGAAACAAGAGTAGAGACACTGACTATAAAATTACGAATTTTCTGACGTGAACGGAGAGCGAAAAATGCCAAGATTAACTGCAGCTGACCGAAATATCGCCATTGGACGTTTGGAAACAGGGGAGTCTAAGTCTGCCGTTGCAAGACACTTCATCGTTTACCAAAGCACCATATCTCGACTATGGGATCGATATACCCGCACTAATTCGACTCAAGATCATCCCAGAAGTGAAAGACCAAGAGTGACCACCCCTGCTCAGGATCGGTACATCCGGTTGCATCACCTTCGGAATCGATTTGCTACAGCAACGGACACTGCAGGACAAGTGGCTAGTATGCGAAGAATTTCCGACCAAACCATCAGAAATCGTTCGAGGGAAGTGGGAATTCGAGCGAGACGACCACAAGTTGGACCTGTCTTGCGACGTCTACACCGTCAACGACGTGTCCGGTGGTGCAACAGAGTACAGACATGGGATCTCAGGAACTGGCGAGGCGTTTGGTTCAGCGATGAGTCACGTTTTCTTCTTCAACGACGGGATGGAAGACGTCGACATGAACGTTTTTCACCGAACTGCGTTCGACAGGTGGACCGATTTGGTGGAGGGAGTGTCATGGTGTGGGGAGCCAAGTCCTACACGGGTAGATCACAGTTAGTGGTTGTCCAGGGCAATCTTACAGCAAACCGATACATAGACCAAATTCGGCGTCCTCACCTCCTCCCAACTTTGGACCGCCAGAGGGAGCTGTTCCAACATCAATGTCCTTCCATGGCCGTCCAAATCGCCTTATCTCAACCCGATTGAACATTTGTGGGACGAACTTGATCGACGCGTCCGTCAACGTCACCAGCGTCCCCACACACTGGCACAGCTCGCCAACGCCTTACAGGAGGAATGGCGAAGAATTCCCCACGAAAAAAATCGACGACTTGTGCAATCTGTGCCAACAGGTGTCGAGCAGTGACGGCTGCAAGAGGTGGTGTGACCAGGTACTGACCATGACTTCCCCTTGTGGCTACACATGTGCAATGACTGAACTGAGTTAATGCTGACAATGACGACAATGCTTTTGTCGATCACTGTGTCTAATTTCATTTGATTGTGTTCACGCACATTCTGTGTAGATACTTTTATATCCGCTTAATAAATATCCTTATTTTCAAACTATGCGTTTCTTTTTTTGAAGAGTGTATATGTTTTTGCTTGTATTATTGTTCTAAGCAATTATGCTTAATGAGCACATCACAGTAAAGAACTGTTTCAGTCATATAACAGCGGGACAAGTGGAGTTAGTGAGCTTGTCTAAGGATACAACACAGTGACTTGCATGAAATGGCATCTTGAACAGGAAGGCTTGAAATGATTATTAATTAATTGTTGCAGGCATACGGTCTCTCATGATCATGTCTCTCTGTCAAAGATTATGGCTTTGCTCACGAAATACCCCGCACTGACGAGGATGGCAATAATGATTTTAAGATCTTTTGATGAGGCTAAGATTGTTATTTTCAATCAGATGAAGGCTGATGTAGTTGTACGCACAATAATGAGCTATGTTATTTATTATTACCCTCGCCTCCTAGAAATGAAATGATCCGCAATTCGCTATGCAGAAATGCGTCCTTTCAGCACGCCAGATACCTGGGATGCTAACCTACTGAGATACCATGCCGCAGTTTAACATAAATACCCAACCCAGACACAAGTGTACTGACTCTGAGCCGACCAGTCCTTGCTTTAGCCCCTGAATGCCGAGCGCCAGAGAGGGTAACAATAAGTACCATCTTTTAACGACCTTTCGTATGAGGCGGGGCAGGCGTTCCTCTCTCGGGGCAGACGCTCTACCACTAGACCACGGAGGCGGTCCATGCATCATGACACGTCATGTTAACCATGGTGAAATGATCATAGAAAACCTATAGTATTTTATATTTTTTCGACAGATATTTGAACCCTTATAACCTTCTTATTGTACGCTTCTGTGTTCGCTCAGATACGTTTCCTTTCTTTGATAAGGAAGGTTGTGTCACCACTGAAGCTATGCATATATATATCAACTCTGCGCCCTCAATACATCTGAAATGATTTCTTATCCAAATATTTTTTCCTGTGATTCCTTTAAAAACAAACCAACTGACCAGTACATTGAATGTTTTAAATCATCTAAAACAATTCTTCTGATTTCATCTTTTCCTCCCCGTTCCACAATGCGATCGTACCAAACATGCTGTAAAACATCTTCCATTTGACATGGACTTGGCAGGCACGAGGATCAGGTAACTATACTTCAATAAATATAAGCGACAAAGGCATTTCCATGATCACGAGAAATGTGTCCAAATGTTCGCGTATCCTGCTCCACCGGTGGTACCCGTCAAAAACACATTTCAATGTACACCTCTTCAATGGCACTCCTTCCTGTGATGCAAAACAAGGGATGAAATATTCATTAGCAAAACAAGGTGTATTGATCCCGCACCGACAACGGTATGTCTGAATAGTGTCATTTTCTGAAACGAGCGAGAGGTTGTTGGTCACGGATGCATACGCTGAAGTTGTTGACAGGCCCAGGCTGTTAACGATGCCTGGCGATATAACTCGTTGTTCACGTTAACATTCAGGAGCAACTTGATTCCAGACAACCAGGCTGTCGCACAATCAGGTGCTTATAGAGTGTCCGCCGTCGAGGTGGCACAAGTGGTAGTACCGACATTATGGTAAGTTTGCATGTTGTATATCAGGATTGTCTCGGAGTCGTGTAGTTTGTAGCAGTGGCGGAGTCTTTAGACAGAAAAATACGTCATGGTTATTGTTGTTTTAGGTTTAAGACTATGTATTTATGAATATCATAATTATCATGATGGTCATGGTGATGATGACTGTATCGATGATGGCGCAATGGTGAATCCATTTCTGAAGTTCTCGTGTTAATCTAATGTAATAACCGGTACAGCAAACACGAAAGAGGAGATATGCATGTGTGTGCGCGCGCCTTTGTGCGCGCGTGTGTGTATAGTTTCATGTGGAAGGATTCCCTGACAAACAGGGTGGGGTGTGGGGCGAACCTCATCCAGTAGTATTCTGGCTTGTCTTTTTCTTACTGTCATCTGTCCTTGCATCAACAGAGGCTTAGTTATGTCTTTCATCTGTACTTTGATTAACAGAGGGTTAGTCTTGTCTTTCATCTGTACTTTAATTAACAGAGGCTTAGTCTTGTCTTTCATCTGTAATTTAATTAATAGAGAGAGTTAGTCTTGTCTTTCATATGTACTTTAATTAATAGAGAGAGTTAGTCTTGTCTTTCATATGTACTTTAATTAACAGAGAGTTAGTCTTCTCTTCCATCTGTACTTGTATTAACAGAGGGTAAGTCTTGTCCTACATCTGAACTTGTATAAACAGAGGGTAAGTCTTGTCTTTCATCTGCACATTAATTAAAAGGTGGTTAGTCTTGTCTAGCATCTGTACTTTAATTAACAGAGAGTTAGTCTTCTCTTTCATATGTACTTGTATTAACGGAGGGTTAGTCTTGTCCTTCATCTGTACTTGTATTAACAGAGAGTTAGTCTTCTCTTTCATCTGTATTTAAATTAACAGAGGGTTAGTCTTATCTTTCATCTGTACTTAAATTAACAGAGGGTTAGTCTTGTCTTTCATATGTACTTTAATTAACAGAGAGTTAGTCTTCTCTTTAATCTGTACTTGTATTAACGGAGGGTTAGTCTTGTCTTTCATCTGTAATTGTATTAACAGAGGGTTAGTCTTGTTTTTCATCTGTACTTAAATTTACAGAGCGTTAGTCTTGTCTTTCATCTGTACTTAAATTAACAGAGAGTTAGTCTTGTCTTTCATTTGTACTTGAATTGATAGACGGTTTGTCTTGTCTTTCATCTGTACTTGTATTAACAGATAACTGATCGTATCGCAATAATGTGTACTTTTTGGAGACCTATCTCTGGGCCTACCTGTTTATTATGATACAGGTTTTTTTCTCTAACAGCCGAAGTTGGACCCAGAGGAACTACAGAAGCTACTTAGTCGAACAAAGAACATCCGCAACGTCTGCATCGTAGGCAAAGTAGGTCAAGGAAAGACCTTGTTCGCCAATGATATCATTGCCAGGGCCAATGACAGTTCCCAGGGTGGTATCCAGGGGGGAAGACGGGGAAGAAGTAGTGGGTATGGAGGTGAGGGCGCGGAGGATGAGGATGGACTGTCTATATATGACGATGATGGCGGTACTGACAGTGAGGATGAAGAGGATACGCCAGATGAAGGCCCTCCACTGGGAATAACAACGTAAGTGTGTTGATTTGTTCTACTTGTGTTTGTTGGAAAATGGAAAATAGATTTTAAGTTTGATAGCTATTACGCACTGTTTATTTATTCTTACGAGCGAATGGACTATGGTGATATATCTAACTTTAATTTTACGCCCTTTATTAAAGTAAATATACAATCGACTGCAGCTAAGGCGACATCGGCAAAAAACATTTCTGTTGTATTTCCCAAAACGTTTAATCATCGATGATCTACTGGTAAGCAAGGATAATTTGAGTTGAGACCTGACAATTAACCCCGTATGACTATGAGGCCACCCCACTGGCGAGTACCTCAGGTGGTCCGCCACAAGTAGTACGATTGATATATGCGTGTACTGTCTCGGCTAACAACGAGTTCTAGTGGATGACAGAAATGGGGTTCACACATTGTACCCGTGTGGGGAATCGAAACTGGGTCTTCGGCGTGACGAGCGTTTACTTCAATCACTTAGGCTACCCCACTGCCCCTATTTCCACAGACCCGTGAAGATCCGAGGTAGAATAGGTCTTCAGCAACCCATGCTTGCCGTAAAAGGCGACTATGCTTGTCGTAAGAGGCGACTAACGGGATCGTGTGGTCAGGCTCGCTGACTTGCTGGATGCATGTCATAGATCCCAAGTGCGTGGATCGATGCTCATGATGTCAATAACTGGATTGTCTGGTCCAGACTCGATTATTAACAGACCGCCGTCATATAGCTGGAATATTGCTGACTGCGGCGTATAACAACAAGCTAACCAACCAAGCAACCCTATTTCTACTGGGAACTGGTCTTTCGTGGTCACTTAACTCCTTTGCCTCGGGACGTTGCGCGATGCCACACATGGACAAGAGTCATGTGATTAATGACTCACTTGGAATCATTCTTGTGTATCATCCCGAATCACTTGCAATCAAATAACAAACTTTGTCTAATCGATTAACCCAATCGATAATATGAACAATGTGACTGTCGATGAGTGTACGTTAAAACCTGCTCTTTACACAAACACGAATAAATAAAAACCGTATGGAACAATGTAAAGCTTATCATTAAGAAGTTTATTGATTAACTCGGGATAAGAAGCATTGAAGACTGATGTGTTTCAACTATCATTGCGCACTCTATTGAACCACCCTTCCTTCCGTTTTTATTGTCGTTTTACAGTACTTCAGGGTATGGAAACATGACATTGTTTGTTTGTTGCTTAACGCCGCACTCACCAATATTCCAGCTATATGACGGCGATCTGTAAATAATCGAGCCTCGACCAGAGATCATGAGCATCGATCTACACAGTTGGGACACAATGACATGTAACAACCAAGTCAGCGAGTCTGACCACCCGATCCCGTTACTCGCCTCATACGACAAGCATAAACTCCTCTTACGACAAGCAAGGTTGCTGAAGACCTATTCTAACCCGGATCTTCACGGGTGGGGAACATGACTATGAAAACCTCGTCTCAATATCCTAATGGGGGAGGCAATGCACCGTACGTCGTGTGCTCAAAGGCTATTACTGCTGTGCTCCATCTGGTCGTCCTCCCCCACATTTTCCACAATGAGGTAACCATTGGTTTCACTGGGACGATCTACATTCATTTTACAAATAAACTAGTAGCATCAAAAATCGGTTTGTGCACTTTTGTTACTTTATGATGGGATTTAGATTTTAATTACTTTACGCTTCACAACCTGGAATCTAGAATTATTTGTGTTCATATTTTCACTGTCTTGATTTATTAAATGATTGTGGCAGTGTCAAACCCTCTGTCAATAGGATCGAGGTGAGACAAAGGCTGGATAGCAACGCACATTCAGTTAACTACACGCTGGAATTTAGCACTGATACATTTTACAACGTCGGTTGTATCTGGTCTGATTATTGGAAAATCAACGTGAAGGGACAAGGCAATCATTATCAAAATAGGCATTGCTTCGATAATCGGTCTCATGCTTCAGTTGTTGGTACAAACTGGTTAATTTCGAAGAACATTCGTATTGACAATAACCTGAACTAACGCTCAGTTATATTAGGTTTTCCACGACCCGATTCTTTCCAGCCGTCTCTTACGACAAGCATAGTTGACTGGGGTTCTAACGAGTTCTAACCCGGAATCCGCAGAAGGCAAACTTATGCAATATGGCTTAATTCTAGCCCAAGAAATGCATGAACCAAGTGAAATCCACAACGACCTTCGCAACGACTGACTTTACTATTGTGCGTTTTAAATACACTTTCAATAAGCTTTACCCTAAGTTCGCTTTATAAAACAGGCCCTGGACTCAAATATGAAATCTGGTAGCATAAATCAAACAATTTACTTAATACCGACCGAATCCTGATTTTAAACCTATAAAAACAAGTATTGTATACGTATGTCGAATAAGGTGAGGGTAAGGCAATTCTTTCACAACTGACAACACAGTGACTGTCACGTCAACTGGTCCCCACACTGTTTTCAAGGTGCACCAGCGTCCGCTACGAGATACGGGATGAAGACACCAAGCTGGTGACAGACTGGGACACCAGCAGCAAGGAATTTCTTATTACTCTCATTGACCCCGATGGTCACGTGGACAACACATCAGAGGTCACTTCCGCTCTCAGAATCACCGATGGATGCATAGTCGTTGCAGACTGCGTTACTGGTAACATATTCATGACTAGATCTAATATGACGTTTTTCAATAATAGGGTGAAAATGCACCAATCAATGATTGGCTTTAAAATCTGAGAATCAAAGAATAATGTCAGAAAAAGGGTCCTTTTTCGTCACGGGGATCTGCATAACTTAAGAAATGGTCAAATCTTTTAGAAATCGTTTTGAAAGTTCAAATGAGTTATCCTTCTCTCTTCGGATTGTGTCAAAAAGGCTGATTTTAGAACTATTCAGGAAGCGTTTTACTAGCATTGTTTAAGGACTTCTCGTTTGTAGATACAAACATATGGTGAGAAGAATTTACTTTGGTCACGGAGTAAAATGTTTTAATAGTGTCAGCTAGTGTTGTCATTCCAAGCACTGGTTCTCCGCAGACTTACAATATCCCGCTATTATTAGCGTCACTGAGTAGTTTGTACACATATGTTCTATCTGGTAGTTATAACATTGGTGTAGTGTGCGGAAAGTGACTTTTTTATGTCAAGCATTGGGTATCGCTCGATGGTCGCCTTTAAACGTACGACAACCCGGAGAGCGGAAGGTCCGTGGTTCGATTCCCGGCAGCGTCAAACCAAAATACGTTAAAAGATGGTACTTGTTGTTACCCCGTCTGGCTGTCGGCATTAAGAGGCTAAAACAAGGACTGGTCAGCTCGGAGTCAGTATACTGTGTCTGAGTGGGGTATTCATCTTAAACTGACGCATGGTATCTCAGTGTGCTAGCACTATAAATCGGCATCAGTCATTACTAGTAAAAGCAGCCACACACACACACGCGTCTATGCTATGTAAGCTCAATAATCTTGGACGCGACGTCAAATCCCATTGAACCTCACCTTGAAGCGCAAAAGTAAACGTCAACGTATTGTATAGGTATAGGAGGTCCGACCGAGGCGGTGTTGAAGCTGGCGTTTGTGGAGGACACGCGCCCGGTGTTGTTGCTGAACCGCCTGGATGTGTCCATAGTGGAGCTGGAGCTGGAGCCAGAGGATCTGTACAAGCTGATTGCCAAGTACGTCTGGACATTCAACAGGATCGTCGAGGTCTACGGCAGGCCGGAATATAAGGTAGGTAGTCAAGCAAACAAGTGTAGCTAGGCATTAGGAACTTCGAGATATATGTGTGACCTTTGTATAAACTATTTTTAAGGGTCACCCAAACCCGAATTTTGAATGTGAATTTTGAATTTGGTGTTTGGTGTCACCTTGTTGCCGGATATAGTACAGGGATCTCCTGACAGGAGCAGGGAAACAACAGTGGTTGATAGTGTGAGTACCGATTCAGTACGACGACACACAGTCACTCGGAATGATTGAGTTAGACTTTAAAGTCATGTCGGCAATAATTCAGCCATATTGTGACTTGAGAATATTGAGCAAGTTATACAATGTTACTATATTTTAAAATCTGTCATCGAAGGACAGTATAATAACTGAGTGAGTGAGTGAGTTGGGTTTAACGCCGCTTTTAACAGTATTCCAGTTATATCACGGCGTGTCAGCTTAATGTGAGAGGAAAGCCCTAAGTGATGCAGGTCTCAGACGTTTACCACTTCGGTGAAACCCACGAGCACGGGTATGGTGTTGACAAACCTAGAAACATAATCGGGGCGAACCGAGATTCGAGCCCACAATCATAGGTTTCTGATGTGCCCAAGGAACGCAACTCTGCACAGCGAATCGCCACCTTAGACGACTGGGCCACCCGTGCCCCCTCATAATAACTGGGAATGTATCACTAAATGACTTAATCCAGATCGTATCCAGTATTAATTTTCAGATGAAACACATGTTTTTGTTTCTGTTTTCAAACTAGTACTAGTATTGCAATACAGAGACCAAAATATATTATCTAAGTACTTGTTTCGTCACATTTCCATAGCAACCGTTATTTGACTGCTTCTTTGGCCTTTCAACTGCTTCTTTTTACTTCTTGGCATCCTATGATATGATTCAGAACTTGTGACCTGTGAATGTACTTGTACCAACGTACCAGTAAGTATAGCTAGTACCATATGACTCAGAACTTGTGACCTGTGAGCGTACTTGTACCAACGTACCAGTAAGTATAGCTAGTATCATATGATTCAGTACTTATGACCTGTGAGCGTACTTGTACCAACGTGCCAGTAAGTATAGCTAGTATCATATAATTCAGTACTTGTGACCTGTGAGTGTACTTGTAACAACGTACCAGTAAGTATAGCTAGTATCATATGATTCGGTACTTATGACCTGTGAGCGTACTTGTACCAACGTGCCAGTAAGTATAGCTAGTATCATATGATTCAGTACTTATGACCTGTGAGCGTACGTACTTGTACCAACGTACCAGTAAGTATAGCTAGTATCATATGATTCAGAACTTGTGACCTGTGAGCGTACTTGTACCAACGTGCCAGTAAGTATAGCTAGTATCATATGATTCAGTACTTATGACCTGTGAGCGTACGTACTTGTACCAACGTACCAGTAAGTATAGCTAGTATCATATGATTCAGAACTTGTGACCTGTGAGCGTACTTGTACCAACGTGCCAGTAAGTATAGCTAGTATCATATGGTTCAGTACTTGTGACCTGTGAGCGTACTTGTCCAACGTGCGAGTAGGTATAGCTAGGATCATATGATTCAGTACTTGTGACCTGTGAGCGTACTTGTACCAACGTTTGCTTGTTCTCGTCGCAAAATGGCTGAAATAGTGCCGATGCGACGTTACATTTTAAGTCACTTACTCCGAAAAATACTTGGAGGTTCCTCATATTTGAAACCAAAGAAGGGCAGTATTTATCTGAGGGGCATTAAGATCTTCAATGCGATGTTCAAGTACTTCTTGGTTATTCTTCAATCGCAGGTATCCCCTAGTGAAGGATCGGTCGCGTTTGGCTCGGCATTGCAAGGGTGGGCGTTTACAGTTCACGAGTTTGCCCGAATGTACATGGGGAAATTCAGGATCGAGTTCAACGACATGAAAGGGAAACTGTGGGGGAATAACTTTTACAACCAAAGAGAAAGAAAGTGGACGACCAACGAAAACCCTAACACTACCCGAGGCTTCATACAGTTTGTGTTGACGCCACTATACACTGTGAGCACTCTTAATTTGATATAGAGGACACTTTCTTCATCAACTCTCCGTTTTGAAATTTGTAGTTTCATATTGAATAAAGTTCCTACAAGCTTATAAATATTAGGTTCCCCCCTCTCCTCTCCCCCTCATCCGACGCTCTTTCAGTCTTAAGAGGTTTTCTCCGGTCCCATTTAAAGAGGCCGATCAAAGAGATAATTGTTGCAGTATTTTCAAAATCTATATACTCTCCTAAACTGCTTACTCTTACTGAAATATATTCAGTATTGTCTTATTTCGAATCGTTAATATTTCACGTTCCTCCAAATGTTCCAGTGTATTTTCCTAATCGTCAATGCTTCACGGGTTTGTATACACACCGTGTACGTACCTCCATCACGTGTCGTGTCTTCTCCTCATGGCCAATCCTACACTGTCCTCCGCCATGATATTGCTGGAATAACTCGCACACTCGTGTAGTGATAATCTCAGTTTGTCATATGTTTCAGGTGTTCAACGTCTGTACAAGGAAAAGTCGGGATGACATCCTGAGGTTCGCCGTCACTATGAACTTCAGTCTCTCCGACTCGGAGAAACAACTCAAAAGAAATGACCTTTTACTTGTAGGTGTTCATATTAATCTATAGTATTAAGTGATGTTGGTAGATTTCTACCCAGTGGGGATGATGGGCCAGAATAGGTCTGATCGGGCACACTGTTATGATCAGATAGTCTTCCCGCTTCCATACATCTATGCAGGAGTAAGGCTAACCTAAGCCCCGTGTGTGATACATAGGGGGTTATTATTACAAACTGTGTGAGGCCGTTCACCATTGTACTTTACTTTATCTTCCCAAGGCAAGATTGTTAACTGACAATTAAAGTCCAGTTTCCACCCTTGCCCATCTAGTTATATTTTTGCCGGAGCAACGCGTCTATGCACAGCCCAATCAAAATATCGGCACGAAATCGACATCCGGCTCGTGAACTGCTGTGCAGATTTCGGTCGATTGCAGGATTTGCAAAGAATGTGTCCCGCCAACTCGGCGTCCACAGATACTTTCCAATCTTTCCATGTTTTCAATCAAGGGTCTCGCACGAGTTGTTGCATTTTACGAAGTAAGACCCGTTTTATCACAATGTAGATTTTGATTATCGATCAGTTCGTCTTGACTGGGCGCCGCCATTTTGTTTGAAGCAAATGCAAGTGGTATGAGAGGTGGAATCTGATTGGTCAAAAGGAGGGCTATAGAAGGGACATAAATCGTAATAGCCACTGGTGGTGATACGATCGAGCCAGAAATTCAAGCTTACTTCGGCAAGGGTGGAAAATTGACTTTTACATTCAGTTATACGCTCAGTTCTGTTAATCCACTGACGACGTTTAACATATGGAGAACTCTGACAGGTACTGCTCAAGAAGTGGCTTCCTGCTGGCCGAACTCTCCTGGATATGACGGTGCTCCACCTGCCCTCCCCCGTCACGGCCCAGGACAGGAAGGTGGAAATTCTGTATGAGGGAAGCATGACGGACGACTGTGCAGCCAGTACGTGTATTCTTCTTTAACATCTTGTCATGTCAACCCACTAACAGGTTCACAATACATGGATACGTCCAGTGAATTAAGTGATTATTAATCATTTGCTACATTAAAACTTGAAACGATTTACAAATACAAGTAATAGTCATTTGTATTTAACAATTCCCCAATCTCAAAACAATTCCATCATGTCAATGAAGCATTCCAAATTGATTATAGATTATTTGTGCAGTATTTCTATGTATGATTTGGTTTGCGAGTCATTGGGACATACGGGGCAGAATCCCGTTCCACAATGCGATCTTAGCACGACGCCTGCAGTTTGCCTGTGTCACAGTAGCACTAAGATGGTTTAGTGGAACGGGCCCAGAATGTCCACAGCGCACAGCTGATTATCAGAGCTGACCAGAATGAGGCTGATTGTTTGTCGTTGTATCCCGGCGCTATGGATAGGTGCTCACGTCTGGTTTGCCTGACCCAGACTCTGTTATGTACAGGAGACCGTGGCGTATTTGTTGACTATTTCACACTCGTTCACTCACCCCTTGAGTCAATATTGACGCATGAAAACAAGAGGTTGGTAGTGTGACAACCTATCCTGCCCTGCCACAATGACACACGAGGGTATGTGTCGGGCAGGGATAAAGCAATGTGTATCTGACATGCAGCTATTTAGCAGTGACAGGGTGTATGTGTCCTGCAGGCATAACTCAGTGTGTATGTGTTATGCGGGTATGGAGCACTGTGTGTATGTCCTTCAGCTATAAAGCAGTGTGTGTGTCATGCCGCTGTGAAGCAGTGTGTATGTGTCATACAGCTGTGAAGCAGTGTGTATGTGTCCTGCACGTATGTAGCAGTGTGTATGTGATATGCAGGTATGAAGCAGTATGTATGTGGTATGCAGGTATGAAGCAGTATGTATGTATTATACAGGTATGAAGCAGTATGTATGTGTCATGCCGCTGTGAAGCAGTGTGTATGTGTCCTCCAGGTATAAAGCAGTGTGTATGTGGTATGCAGGTATGAAGCAGTATGTATGTGTCCTGCGTGTATGAAGCAGTATGTATGTGTTATACAGGTATGAAGCAGTATGTATGTATCCTGCAAGTATGTAGCAGTATGTATGTGTCCTGCAGGTATGAAGCAGTGTGTATGTGTTATACAGGTATGAAGCAGTATGTATGTGTTATACAGGTATGAAGCAGTGTGTATGTGTCCTGCAGGTATGAAGCAGTGTGTATGTGTTATACAGGTATGAAGCAGTGTGTGTGTGTGTTATACAGGTATGAAGCAGTATGTATGTGGTATGCAGGTATGACGCAGTATGTATGTGTTATACAGGTGTGAAGCAGTGTGTATGTGTCCTGCAGGTATGAAGCAGTGTGTATGTGGTATGCAGGTATGACGCAGTATGTATGTGTTATACAGGTGTAAAGCAGTGTGTATGTGGTATGCAGATATGAAGCAGTATGTATGTGTGCTGCAGATATGAAGCAGTATGTATGTGGTATGCAGGTATGAAGTAGTATGTATGTGTTGTGCAGGTATGAAGCAGTATTTATGTGTCCTGCAGGTATGAAGCAGTATTTATGTGTCCTGTAGGTATGAAGCAGTATGTATGTGTTGTACAGGTATGAAGCAGTATGTATGTGTTATACAGGTATGAAGCAGTATCTATGTGTTGTACAGGTATAAAGCAGTATGTATGTGTTATACAGGTATGAAGCAGTATGTATGTGATATGCAGGTATGAAGCAGTGTGTATGTGTCCTGCAGGTATGAAGGAGTATGTATGTGTTATACAGGTTTGAAGCAGTATGTATGTGCTGTACAGGTATGAAGCAGTATTTATGTGTCCTGCAGGTATGAAGCAGTATGTATGTGTTGTAGAGGTATGAAGCAGTATGTATGTTTCCTGCAGGTATGAAGCAGAATGTATGTGTTGTACAGGTATGAAGCAGTATGTATTTTTTGTACAGGTATGAAGCAGCGTGGATATGTCCTGGGGTATAACTCAACGTGTATATGTCCTGCAGGTATGAAGCAGTATGTATGTGTTATACAGGTATGAAGCAGTGTGTATGTGTTATACAGGTATGAAGCAGTGTGTATATGCCCTGCAGGTATGAAGCAGTGTGTATATGCCCTGCAGGTATGAAGCAGCGTGTATATGTCCTGCAGGTATGAAGCAGTGTGTATGTGTTATACAGGTATGAAGTAGTGTGTATTTGTTATACAGGTATGAAGCAGTGTGTATGTGTTATACAGGTATGAAGTAGTGTGTATGTGTTATACAGGTATGAAGCAACGTGTATGTGTCCTGCAGGTATGAAGCAGCGTGTATATGTCCTGCAGGTATGAAGCAGTGTGACCCCAAGGGCTGTCTCATGATGTACATCTCCCGCCTGGTGCCCTCCTCGGAGGAGGGAAGTCTGTACGCCTTTGGTCGCATCTACTCTGGCACCGTCCGCAGTGGGCAGAAGGTTTACGTCAGAGGACCAAAAAGCATAACAGGGAAGAAGAACGAATCAAAAGAGGAGACTGTCGAGAGGTATTCTTCCAAAGATTTCTGACATTGTACTTCGTTCTGTGACTTGAAGACGATATAGTTCTCTGTAGAACTCATGATAGTAAATGACACCCCTCGGCAGCCCAATCACCTGTATCTGGATCTTTCCAGTGTACCTGTGTGTATGTACTTCAATCCCTACGTCGCGAACTGTTGATCCCCGAATCCTTTGTAACATGATTGCACTGCAATGTAAGCATAGCAAAAGCATGTTTAAAAAGAAATCTATTCTGTACATTGGCAAAAAGTTGCCTTCATAATCAGACGTCAACATTGTTCGTCCGAATGTGTTATTTGAGTACCTTTTTTCTTCTTCTGGGCTGTGTTGATGGACTGTGTTGATCTGTGTCTGTGTTGTGTTTCTCTGGTGTGTCTCTCCAGACTATGGAATACTGTAAGGGACCTTCTCGCTATGACATTTTCTCAGAACACGAGAATGTGACATGTCGATGGATATTGCATTCTCGCCTTGTCGACTTTTGACAAAATGTGCTGTGTGCAAAAGCACGACAATGCGAGATCAAATCTCGCGTTGTCCCTTACAGTATTCCATACCAGACCCTCATCTGCTATTCTGTGTCTAAGTCCTTGTTTGCGATCCACTTCAGCGCCTACATTCAACAATGGGACCGATGAAATATTGGTAAGGCGATGTCCAGACTTTTCTAATCGTCAATATTTCACTGGTTTGTATACTCTACCTATCACCCGTGAATAGGCTCCATACGATGTCGGGTGTTTTGCCGCGTGTCCAGTATGGAAAATGAGGCCGCATATAAACTCATGAAGGTCGAATAACCTCTACTCCGCTTATGAACGTTATGCGAAACCTAAAGTTGCCTAATACTGACGAACTGTATAGAGCACGAGAAATGTCGATTGTTCAATGTTATCTGAGAGGTCACTGGTCCGGGCTACCGATAGATTCCCTCTCGCTGGCACCAGACCATGGTTTATTTATATCGACAACACTACAATGCGACATTATGGTTATTGATGACGCAGGTGGGGTGAAATGGGGTTTAACGTCGCGTTTAAGAATGTCGCACTTACATAGCGGCGTGCTGTTTAACATGATACCCCACTCAGACACAGTATTCGAACTCCGAGCCGACCAGTCCTTGTTTTAGCACCTTAATGCCGAGTGTCAGGCAGGGTAACAACAAGTTCCATTTTTTAACGTCTTTTAATATGACGCGGCCGGGGATCTAACCCCGACCTTCCGCGCTCCGGGCAGACGCTCTATCCACTTGACTACGGAGGCGGTCGGTGATGGAGGAACGTGGTGAATTCACACGTGTGACGTATGAGCTTTTCCTGTATTCCTGCTGCTGATTCTCCTGTCAAATATTTAACTTCAACATCTGAAGTCTCATCTGACTGGGGTAGTATTCAAATGGGCTGTTTCAGTGTGGGTGTGATCTACAATGGTGTGCCAATGGACACGGATATTGTCCCGTGTGGGAACATCTGCGGCCTGCTGGGGGTGGACACACATTTGATGAAGTCGGGGACCATCACGACAAGCCAGCACGCAGACACTATCAAGGTAGGTGCTTGACCGTGACCACAAACACTCAAGTCCCTTTTCAAGGAAGGTGTTTGGCCATCACCGCAAACCCACAGGCAGAACTGTCTTGACCATCACCGTGAAAAACACACAGACACCGCCAAGGTAGGTGCTTTGACCATTGCCATGGACCAACAGGCAGAACTATATTGACCATCACCATGGACCAACAGGCAGAACTGTCTTGACCATCACTGTGAACCAACACACAGACGCCATCAAGGTAGGTGCTTTGACCATCACCATGGACCAACAGACAGAACTATATTGACCATCACCATGGACCAACAGGCAAAACTGTCTTGACCATCACTGTGAACCAACACACAGACGCCATCAAGGTAGGTGCTTTGACCATCACCATGGGCAAACAGGCAGAATTATATTTACCATCACCATGCACCAACAGGCAGAACTATATTGACCATCACAGTGAACCAACAGGCAGAACTATATTGACCATCACCGTGAACCAACAGGCAGAATTATATTGACCATCACCGTGAACCAACAGGCAGAACTATATTGACCATCACCATGAACCAACAGGCAGAACTATATTGACCATCACAGTGAACCGACAGGCAGAACTATATTGACCATCACCGTGAACCGACAGGCAGAACTATATTGACCATCACCATGAACCAACAGGGAGAACTATATTGACCATCACAGTGAACCAACAGGCAGAACTATATTGACCATCACCGTGAACCAACAGGCAGAATTATATTGACCATCACAGTGAACCAACAGGCAGAACTATATTGACCATCACCATGAACCAACAGGCAGAACTATATTGACCATCACCGTGAACCAACAGGCAGAACTATATTGACCATCACCATGAACCGACAGGCAGAACTATATTGACCATCACCATGAACCAACAGGCAGAACTACATTGACCATCACAGTGAACCAACAGGCAGAACTATATTGATCATCACTGTAAACCAACAGGCGGAACTGTCTTGACCACCACCGTGAACCAACACACAGACGCCATCAAGGTGGGTGCTTTGACCATCACAATGGACCAACAGGCAGAACTATATTGACCATCACTGTAAACCAACAGGCGGAACTGTCTTGACCATCACTGTGAACCAACACACAGACGCCATCAAGGTATGTTCTTGACCATCACGGTCGTTGTTACATGTTGAAGTAAATACCACGTTTTACTGCTAATGTGTGTATCATGCATCAGGAGTCGTTGGTAATATTATTGTCAACTCAATATCTGAAACACGTTTTTTTAGATTCAATAGTTATTGCGAAAGTGTATGTGAAAGACTTTATAGACCTTGTTCGCAACCTCTTCACATACTGTCACCTGTCTTCCATGTGCAGCCAATACGATACACGGTGCCCCCTGTAGTGAACATGGGGATAGAGCCGCGACAGCCATCACACCTGCCCACTTTGATGAAGGGCATCAAGCAGCTGGAGAAAATAGATCCACGACTTGAGGTAAACGGGGAAAACACATTCGGGGAGCGTGGTAGTATCACTCAGCGGATATGACTGACAACATTGATGATGATGATGATGATGATGATGATGATGATGATGCAACTAAATAATACAGAGTTTCCAGACAATTATATTACTTTACTGTATACATCATTATTATTATTATCATCATCATTATTATCATTATTATCATCATTATTGTTGTTGTTGTTGTTGTTGTTGTTGTTATTATTATTATTATTATTATTATTATTATTATCTGCAGACTGAGCTGTCCCAGGAGGGAGAACTAAGCATCAGCGGCGTGAACGAGGCCCATATCAACCGAGCACTGGAACAACTGAACCAGCTACTAGGCAAAGTTCCGGTGAAGACGAAGGGCCCCTTCCTTCCATACAGAGAAACTGTGACGGCGGAGTCGACAGAAATGTGCCGGTCGCAGTCGCCCAACGGCAGCAACTACATTTGCCTAAAGGCACAAAACCTCCCCAACGGCATCAACGACGATATTGAAAATGTAATGCTGTGGTTACCACATATTGTTTCAGATGGTGTTACTCCTCTCACAGAGTGAGGTATAGATCCAGCTGTCTTTCATAAATGTATAGTGTCCCTACACTAATCAATATTTAATTATTGTACATCCTGGAGGTGGGGGCTGGGGGTGGATCTGTGTATAAAAGGTTAACGGTGTATTTCTTTACAAAAATACAATATATATATCAATCAAACGTATTGGCTGCTGAAATAGGCATCTAAATCTATTTTTTTAATTCTTATTCACTGCAATGACTGCCAATATTGCAATTTAAGTATTCGATATGTCACATGACACAATAAAGTTTAATACAATGTATACCCGTTCTGCAACAATCTTGAGACACTGTAAGAATCGATGTTCAGTGCTGATCTATCAGCTCATCCATTTCACAATGATTGATTGATTGATTGATTGATTGACCAATTATCCTACGGGGACTCCACTTTGCATTAACATTTTAAGGCAAGTTTGAATGACGAGTCGTTCAGTCGGGTATATCACTAGCACAGGAAATGCATCATTAGGGAATAATCGATTCAGACAGTGCTACGAAAACCTCCAACTCACTGTGATCACACAGCTATGAACATTAGTTTGCGTTGTAGTCAGTTCTATGCAGGTGGACACGCTGTGTGGATCTTCATATCTTCACTGCCTCGCGGGCGTTGCATAAAATCCAGCCAACTATGGAGAAGACAATGAGAATACTGACGTATCTTCAGTAGGATCTGAAATCGATAAATGGCTACTAGATTGTGGTTTAATGGAATTTCACAGTTCAGACAGGAGGAAGAAGGTGTGCATGTAGACTAGTTTGCCCTTGGACAGCTATTACAGTTTGGTTTGTTTGTTTGTTGTGTCACGCCGCACTCAGCATATTCCAGCTTTATGACGGCAGTTTGTAAATAATCGAGTCTGGACCAGACAATCCAGTGATTGACGTTATGAGCATCGATCCATGCAATTGGGATACAATGACATGCATCAACCAAGTCAGCGGGCCTAACCACCCGATCCCGTTGGTCGCCTTTTACGACAAGGATTGTCGCCGTTTACGGCAAGCATAGAAAACCCCTGAAGATCCGGGTTGGACTTATCTTCATTAACCCATAATTGTCGTGATAGGCGAGTAACGGGATCGGTTGCTCATGCTCGGTGATTCGGTTGATGCATGTCATCGTATCCCGGCTGTGTTGATAGATGCTCATGATGTCAATCACTAATTTGTCTGGTCCAGACTCGCTTATTTACAGACCGCTGTCTATTGCCGAGTGCGGCGTTAACCAACAAACAAACGATACAGGATAAATTGGAGGAAAGTGTGCATGTAGACTAGTGTGACTCAGGTCACCTAAACCCAGCGTCTTGTTTTAAGGCACAGCTACACTGTCGGGCGTATCGATTGACGTAATACAAGGGAAAAGGCCAGTTTTCTTTAACTGTTAGATTCGTATTGATCAAAGATATACCTTTCTTAACGTTCTGACAATGTCATGAATTTAGGACTTGATAGGTGAGTGAGTGAGTTTGATTTTATGCTGCTTTTAGCAATATTCCAGCAATATCACGACGGGAAATGGGCTTCACACATTGCGCACATGCAGGGAATCGAACCCGGGTCTTCGGCATGAAGGCTTTGTAATCATGTCAAAATGATTTGTACCTGTATTGCAATTGTATGGCAATACTGTTTTGAAACACTTGAAATGGTACAAATGCCCTCGATAGTGAATCCTAATTAGTATGGATAACCGAGGCTCAACTGGCAGTTTCAGACGCGTTTTAACGAGTGAAATATTTGGGTTTTGCGCTGCTTTTTGTCATACTTCAGCAATATCCCGGCGGGGGACACACGGTTGGTTTTCACTGAGTGTACCCAAATGGAGAACCGAACCCGGACTCCGGGGTGACGAGCGAACGCTTAGACGAAACTACTCCATCACCCTCGTTATTTTAGTAATAACATAACGGACTATAGTCCTGTGATGCTTTCACCGTTTCACTGTGAATATATCTATGACATCATATATTCCAGCAGGAACGGTAAAGTCTCTTATTCTTATTGAGTTGCTGTTTCTCTTGCAGGGCGTCATCGCGCCATTTCAAGATGCCAGAGAACGCGCTCTATACCTGGACGGTAAATATAGTATTAATCTCACGTATGCTAAGAAGATCTGGTGTTTCGGGCCGGAGGGGGTTGGACCTAACTTGTTGATGGACTGCACGAAGGGCGAGCCCAAGTACCTGCAGGACATAGAACCCACCGTGATTGCAGCTTTCCAGTGGACGACAAAGAAGGTGGCTACTTTGACACGGGTTAAAACTTGGATGTGGGATTTGGGTTTAACGCCCCTTTGAACATTATTGCAGTAACTGTTGTATTACGACAAGTGAGCTTCATGTGGAAGCAGAGCCAGAGCTGATGTGGGTCGTATTCGTTTACCACTTTAGTCAAACAAACGAACACGGGCATGGTGCTGACAAACCTAGAAACATAACCAAGGTTAATATGGGATTCAAACGCACGATCCTAAATTTGACTACGAAATCCTTCATAAAAAAGAGCGTAAGGGGTCAAATGGTAGCGCACATCAATGAGCTGTGCAGAGTTGCCTCCCTTACCATAATCCGTACTTTGGGTCTGTCATCACCATTCCCGTGCTTGAGGTTTTCACCTTAAAGGTAATGATCTATGACAAAAGTGGAGTTAAAACCCAACCACTCAACCATTGTTTACCCTTTGCGATCTGTGTAATGACACGTCCTCTGATTGAAGATGTTGTCTGTAGGGTGTGCTGTGTGAGGAACAGATGCGGGGGGTCCGTTTCAACCTGCACGAGGTCCTGCTGCACGCGGACGAGGCGCAACGAGGGAACAAGGAGATATTCCCTGCAGCCGCCAGGGCGCTCAGTGCAGCCACACTCAGAGCCAAACCAAGACTGATGCAGCCCATGTTCAAGACCTACCTGGAGGTGCGTCCTCACTTTAATATCCTTTCTGTGTCTGGTGATGGTCTTGTTTGTGCCTGTTGTTCACATACTTGGTACGTTTCCTGAATTGGCTCAAAACGGGAATTCCGTGTGAAACTTTTGTGTCAAAGCATTGTTATGTGTCATCATGGGCGATGACATTTCGAATAAACTGCCAGGCAAAAGAAAATTTACACCTATGTGAAATGGCTATTCGATGGTGATGTATTTGATACGGGTATCAGAGCCTATATTCCATGCATCATATCAATGGGTATCTCACAACAGGTGGACCCGTGAAGACCCAGGGTAGAATAGGTCTTCAGCAACCCATGCTCGCCGTAAATGGCGACTATGCTTGTCGTACGAGGCGACTAACGGGATCGGGTGGTCGGGCTCGCTGACTTCGTTGATGCATGTCATCGTTTCCCAATTGCGTGGATCGATGCTCATGATGTCAATCGCTGGATTGTCTGGTCCAGACTCGATTATTTACAGACCGCCGTCATAAAGCTGGAATATTTCTGACTGCGACTTCAACAAACAAACAAAATCACGACAGGTGCCCTACACATGACGTTACAATCAACATGGGGGGTCGCAATTTCAATTCTAATTATCAAACGTACGTATGCTTTTGCCCAACAGTTTATAAAGACTATACGGATCAAGTTTCAAGCTCCATCAAGCAATGTTATAGAAAGAGCGTGGCAACTAACCGAGTGTAGACCAGGCGCACCGGTTGTACATAGCCTGAGCTTACGACCGCAGTTACACTCAGTCACACCTTTTCTAATTTTATGCAGCTTTTGGGCAAGAGATGATTACTATATGCTACCCCGAAACTTCCACGCGGAATAAACCTGTAAACATAATGTTGTTGCTCTTTATGTTAACTAGTGTTAACCTGGAGAACCCACAGTTTGTAGTCCGGTGGTGTCATGGAAGTTGATTTCCCTGTTCCAGTGTCCAGAGTCCGTCTCCCCTGTAGTGTTCGAGGTGATCACCGGTCGTCAGGGCCGGGTTACTAAGGAGCGGAGCGTCAAGGACTGGGACACCTACTACATGGAGGCAGACATCCCCGTTAGCAAGGCCTTCGGTGGGTCACACGTACAATGGATATACGTGAACTGCTTTCCTTGTGTTAGTGTTGCCTGTTTGTGATAGGGAGCTGCTGGGCCGTTCCACAAAACAAAATCGATGCTATGACCGACGTCTGTGTTTAAGTATAGGAGCTACGGTCGTCTTGGTACTACGTCGCTCTGTGGAAGTTTGCTAAGGGCAAACAAGTCTTGTGCTTCTTAATGTCCGCATCCATAATTCCGTTGATTTAAATCAGATGTGTTTCTTTGTAGCCGGATGTGTGGCCAATGTTGGTTTTTAAGTCATCTCATGTTTATTGACCACTTTGTGGTCCATGACCCACAGCAGTCTAAGCAGGGTAGGTTTAACTTCGTCAGTAGCATAAGTTTATGGGCGTCAGTTTTCTCTAAATCTTTCAAATCTTTAACTCCAGAAGTCTGTGAAACGACTCAGGTGTCTATGGAAAACGATATGTCTCTGTAAGGCTGAAGATTATCTATTTGTAAATATTCTGTAGTATAACCTGAATCACTGACAAATATCCCTGGAACTAC
Source organism: Haliotis cracherodii (assembly GCF_022045235.1). Classification (NCBI taxonomy): domain Eukaryota; kingdom Metazoa; phylum Mollusca; class Gastropoda; order Lepetellida; family Haliotidae; genus Haliotis; species Haliotis cracherodii. Next base: position 36,584,673 of record NW_027266264.1, read on the forward strand.
TACCGACAGTGAACCACACGACTGGAAACAGTATTGACCTAATACGGGAGCTAACAACTTGTTCATTTCAGGTTTAGATAAGGAGCTCTCGTCCAAGACTGACCACGCCGCGAGACTGGTGCAGTGCACGTTTGGACACTGGGAGACACTGGCCGGCAGTCCGCTGGACTACCGCTCCAAGACTACAGCCATTATAAAGACCATTAGGAAACGGAAAGGTCTGGACCCGGAAATGCCGTCTGTCGAAGACTTTTTGGACTGAGTGGCATCCATGCTTCCAGGAAGCAAGAATCACCTGCAACTTCGAGACATGTCGAATGACATTTGATGGCACAGAAAAGACGATTTTAACACTGTCCTTTCAGATCATAACTTCTACTGAGACGCATACGTTATTGCCACATGTGGATTTATACATCAGAAATTATGTTATTAATATTTAGCTAGTGTCCTATTTGTGTGAAGCATTGGTGTAGCCTATTGGTTGAAGAGTTTGTTTCCCACGCCGACGACACGGGTACAATGTGTGAAGGGTATCATTAATGTCAACTGCAATGGTATTGTTGATGCATGTCATCGTATCCCAATTGCGTAGATTGGTGCTCATGATGTCAACCACCGGCTTGTCTGTGTTGTTTGGTTTGTTTACATATTGTGGGCGCCAATGTGCACGCGCTACTACGTCATACGTCACGTTCCCCAGCATCGGCAGTGACTTCATGACTATGTACCTGTGGTCAGTTATGAATAAATCATCGTTCAGGTCTAATGTCTTGTTGCTTGATGTTCCTCCTACGTTAGGTGTTGGTCGTACAAGTACCTGAACAGTCTTACAAATACACTACTGTGGCGACGACGATAAAAACTTCACTACGGAAATATTACGGCAAAGGACTGTGACGAGCTTAGCCGAGGCGTCGACAAGAGACACGGATCTACCGAGGTGTTTTAGTTCAACTGGAAGCACTAAGTTCTGTTATCGTTGCAGTAACTCATTCCACCTTGCCAACAATTGCAGATTTAAGGATACAGTGTGTTCGTTCTGTAGCAAGCGAGGCCTTCTGCAGGCAGTCTGTCAAATGAAGAGTTCGGGTCGTGACCCAGGATCAAGTTATGGCAATGTAAACAATGGCGGTAAGAAACCAAATTCTCACGTAAATGCCTTTGAAACAACTGGCAATGATAATGATTTCATTGTCGGTGATTTATCGGAGTGTTTAAGTCAGACTTTTGCTATACCCGGAGGTTCCGGGGTGATGTGGGTCACAGTCAACATGAACGGTACTGACCTAAGAATGGAACTAGATGCTGGTTCGCGAAATTCCAACATAACTGAAGAAGTGTACAAGGATTGCTTTAATGGTTGTCACTTGGACGAGTCCACAGTACCTTGAGAACTTATACAGTTGTTTCAAACTTTGGCATACTGAAAGTTGATGCTGCAAATGGGAATGGCGTGAACAAGTTAGACTTGCATGTTGTAAAAGGGGAAGGAACCCATTTGCTAGGTAGAGCATGGCTACTATATGTGGACATTGATTGGAAAAAGCTAGGTGATGACATACACATGTGTAGAAAAGATTCAAGTCAGGAAAAGTTGGAAGAAATACTTGTGAAGAACTGTGATGTTTTCTCTGAAGAAATTGGGACAATGAAAGGTATTAAAGCTCACCTGTCTGTCTAAGAGGGAGTTTCTCCCAGGTTCATGAAAGGCAAGACCGGTACCTTATGCTTTACAGGATAGGGTGAAGGAAAAGATTACACAAATGGAGAAGAATGGGGTATTGATTAAAGTGGATCACAGTGAGTGGGCAACTCCGATTGTACCTGTTATCAAAGGGGATCTAACAGTGAGAATTTACAGTGAACCCAGTGTTGAATGTTAACAAGTACCCATTGCACAAAATAGAAGATTTGTTTGCTTCTCTGGCTGGTGGAAGAACATTTTCCAAAATAGACTTAGCACATGCATATCAACAGATGGAAGTTGATACAGATTGTCAGAAGTGTTTGACAATTAACACACCAAAGGGACTTTACAGGCATACCCGTCTTGCTTTTGGTATTGCCTCTGCACCAGCCTTATTTCAGGCCACAATGGACCAGGTATTGCAAGGCTTTGAAAAAGTCTAGTGTCATCAAGATGACTGGATCAAGTGATGAAGAACATTTCAGAACTCTAGAGGCTGTGTTGAAAAGGTTGAATAGGTGTGTGTGTGTGTGTGTGTGTGTGTGTGTGTGTGTGTGTGTGTGTGTGTGTGTCCCAGTAGTTAAAGCATGAGTACTGGGTTTGAACTTGTACATGGCTATCACCTTTTCAAGATGTTCTTTTGAGCTTGAGCTTTAAGCATTCGTGTTTTTATACACCGAATAGTAAACGGTATATAGGGAGTGTGCCAGTTGCGTTTGACGTCGCTTTGAGCAGTATTCCAGGTATAGTACGACGTATAATGTATAAAAATCGTTTTGGGGCGAAAATGTAGAGTTTGAGAATCTATGGTTCAGTCACATCTGAAGCTCTGAAAGAAGTAATTAATAGCAGAATAGAAGTGAACTCGGGTCGCAATTAGATATATAGAATTAAAGTGATGTTAGTAGCCCGCTCGTCTAAGGTGTCGTAATTGCCGTGCAGAGTTACGTTCCTTTGGCATGCCTAACTCCTATGATCATGAGTTCGAAACCCAGATTGGCCCTGATTATGATTCCAGGTTTGTCAGCACAAAACATGTGCTCATATGTTTCGCCAAAGTGGTAAACGTCTGATACCTGACTAACACGGGGCCTTCTTCGCACTTCAAGCTGACCAGCTATAACTGAAACACTGTTAAAAGCTGCGTTAAACCCTACTCCCTAAATTGATGTTCGGAGAAGATGAATATTTTAACTTCTGAAAATAATTATTTGCCTGTGTTCATTGATTTTTGTTAATTATTTATCATGTCAGTGCTGTTTACATACAAGTAAATTTAGAAGATGGATTATACATTATATGAGATATATAATATATGTGTTGTGATTTATATATATTTCACTCGTGAATCTATTTCTAAGGCATGTTGTTCTGTTTGTACATTGTATTCAACAAACGAGCAAGCAACATCATAAGTTCTGTTGAATAAAACAATTTTTTGTTTTATTGGAATCGTATTGTCGTTCATTTCTTAAATCGTCTGTACATAAGATATATAGACAGACAAAAATATTTAACGAGGTAAATGGACAAAGTGGAGGAAGACTGCTTTACCTCCCGGCGTGCTTAACCATCAAGGAGTTATCGGACTTCAGCAGTTCAGTATAAACTATAGTATTGTCATAGTGGTAAAATTGGTAATTTTTTCCTCAATATTTATTAAAAAGGTAACTGTGGTTATAGCCTTTATTGTGTTATATATGGGTAATTAAAACGTAAAGTGCTGTATTCAGTCAGTCTCACATGTGAAGGTCGCAGGTATCTAGAAAACTGTTTATCATCCTTGGAGCATGGTCAGTATTATGAATATTATCTATCTGTACGTGTCTCAGCCTGGACATCGCTTGGTCAAATTTCTTAGGAAAGCCTTAATCATTATTCTCAGCGCACGAACTTAATTTTCTTATCAAGCTGATAATTGCATGCAGTAAATTCGTGACCATTCAATGTGTCTGAGGGGTGAGAAGGAGACGGTTTCATCAATGACGACACAGTCTGAAACTTGTGGTCTGTGTTTGATGGACAGAAATACATGGACCTCGGATATAACGAATATGGATGTGACAAAATGCTAACACCAAGCAACGACAGTACTGATCTGAAGAATATCATTCTGGAACCACAGCAACAGCGTGAGTTTAGTTTGTATGAGTGTTGTGTCTTCAGCATTGATCAGAGCAGCAGCTATTGATATGTCGAACAAATGTGAAATTTGTTACATCCGATGTGTGTTGAATGTGACCTTAACATGTTGTGTTTCATTTCTCTACCAGCTTCAGGCTTTCTGCATGGTTTATAAGTAACAGGCACTTCGTCAGTTATTCATTGGGTTGATTCAGAATAGATAAATATGTTTTATCTTTGAGGACATCGTGTCAGTAGTCAGCGTGAGTTAATGAATGAGGGAGGGACGGAGTTGGGTTCAACACCACTTTCAGTCATGGCACCGCTTGTTAGCTTAATATGGAAGGGATGCCCACAGTGAAGCGGATCATATTTTGGTGCTAACAAGCCAAGAATCATAATCACGGCGAATCCTTAAGAACGTTTCTCAAACCAATATCTTGATGATTTCTTTATTGAATACAGGAGAGGTGAGGTGAGGTGAAATTGCGTTTAACGTCGCGTCCATGATTATTGCACTTATATAGCGATGTGCATGTGTGTGCGTGAGTGTGTGCGTGCGTGCGTGCGTGTGTGTGTGTGGCTGGTTGTACTAGTCCGGACTGATGCCGATTTATACTATAGTACTAGCTCACTGAGATACCATACCGCAGTTTAACATGAATATCCCACTCAGACACAGAATACTGACTCCGAGCCGACCAGTAATATTTTTAGCCCCTTTATGCCGAGCGCATTGTAACAGGGTAACAACAACCCAGGTAGCATACCATCATCGGCCCTGCATCGGCCCATCATCGGCCCTGCATCGGCTCAACGTCGGCTACACCATCGGCCCAACGTCGGCTACACCATCGGCCCAACGTCGGCTACACCATCGGCCCAATGTCGGCAAACTGCATCGGGCTGATGAAGTTTTTCTTATCGGATCGACATCGGCCCAACGTCGGCAAACCTCATCGGCCCTACATCGGCACTACAACGGCCCAGCATCGCCCCAGCGTTTGCTAATGTAAGTAATTATTTGGCTATTCATTTGCTTGCCGCTGTCATCCTCTCACCCCGAGATTGCGACTCGTGGGTTGTACATCGTACATGATAATAAAACATATCTTGTCACGTTTTGCGTTTTGCTAGAAATATGTATATGAGGATGCAGTGTCCTGACATATTCCTCGGATTTTGTCACTGGCGTAAAATAGGCAGTGTGTTTCTCTAATTTCCAAAACATAGGTCTGATCTCTCTACTCACGTTGACACTTTTGAATGAACACTGTTTCTCTTTTCAATTGTAAGGTTTGAAAATGAATTGAACACCTCGTAAACACTGTAATGAAGTAAAATCTTTCCGCAAAATAGATTTTCCCTCAGCCCAAGTATCAACCTTTCGCGTCGTCTGCTTGAAAAGACGCGCGTGAGTGACAGCACCCTCTATTACAAGTGTAGCTTCCCTTGAAGCATGTCGTGAAAACGTTGGACCAACGTAACAAAACCGATCGCGATATTTCAAACTTTTGCCAACATCTTGTAATTTGCAGAATGAATTGTAAGATATGACGAATCCCGTCTGTATCTTCTCTGTCTGTTGTATATGTGCAGCCAAAATGGTCAGTATAAGTGTTTGATCTATTTCATTTCAAAATTAAAAATAAAGTTAATATTTTGAGTTCGAATGGAATTATTGTATTATTCGTAAATATATTAGATCTAATATTTGCCACATTGTTATCGACAAATGTTTTTTTTTGTTTTATGTTATTCTAACAAAATCAAATCATATATCAGGTTCAGTAATGTCAGTGCCAATAACCAGCATTGGCCCGACAGGGGACCGCTGCAGTTTGCCGATGCCGATATTGCCGGCGGTTGCTGATGCATAGCCAACGTCGGCCCGATGTAGGTGTGCTAGCTGGGAAATACCATCTTTAACGTATTTTGGTATGACGCGTCCGGGGATTTAACCCCGGACCTTCCTCTCTCCGGCAATTTACAACACTGCTTTTTCTCAAACTAGTTGCACAAAATATGTACATTACATTTTTATTGTGGGAGAATTGTTCAAGTACTGTAACAAGTACTGTTCCAATAATATATAGTAAGGTATTTAAAATAAAACATAGGACCATATGCATTGCACATACTGATTGATCGTATTTATTTCGACATTTATTTACCCTGATCCAACCAAAATATGTTTCTACGCCAAATATCTGTAAAAATAATGAATAGGAATTTATTTTGAGTCCACAGTTAGCGAAGCATGGCATTACTGTTGATACACATAAAGGGCTCCAGCCTTGAACTCAAATTCCATTTATTAACACAACAATTACAATTTTCAAACCCAAGGAACGTTTCCATGTCTGTCATCCTCTTATAATAATATATTGTTAAATATGTTCTATATTTTTCTTTGCATTAAATTAACCCAACTTTTAAACAATTATTGATTAACATGATTAAACAGGGACAACGTCTCAGTTTCACACACAGTACGAATCACAAAGAGACAATATTTTAGATTCAAACACGGTACTAATTACACAGAGATAATGTCTCAGATTCACACACGGTACTAATTACACAGAGATAATGTCTCAGATTCACACACGGTACTAATTACACAGAGATAATGACTCAGATTCACACACGGTACTAATTACACAGAGATAATGTCTCAGATTCACACACGGTACTAATTACACAGAGATAATGACTCAGATTCACACACGGCACTAATTACACAGAGATAATGTCTCAGATTCACAGACGGTACTAATTACACAGAGATAATGACTCAGATTCACACACGGTACTAATTACACAGAGATAATGACTCAGATTCACAGACGGTACTAATTACACAGAGATAATGTCTCAGATTCACACACGGTACTAATTACACAGAGATAATGTCTCAGATTCACAGACGGTACTAATTACACAGAGATAATGTCTCAGATTCACAGACGGTACTAATCACACAGAGATAATGTCTGAGATTCACAGACGGTACTAATTACACAGAGATAATGTCTCAGATTCACAGACGGTACTAATTACACAGAGATAATGTCTCAGATTCACACACGGTACTAATTACACAGAGATAATGTCTCAGATTCACAGACGGTACTAATTACACAGAGATAATGTCTCAGATTCACAGACGGTACTAATTACAAAGAGATAATGTCTCAGATTCACACACGGTACTAATTACACAGAGATAATGTCTCAGATTCACAGACGGTACTAATTACACAGAGATAATGTCTGAGATTCACAGACGGTACTAATTACACAGAGATAATGTCTCAGATTCACAGACGGTACTAATTACACAGAGATAATGTCTCAGATTCACAGACGGTACTAATTACACAGAGATAATGTCTGAGATTCACAGACGGTACTAATTACACAGAGATAATGTCTCAGATTCACAGACTGTACTAATTACACAGAGATAATGACTCAGATTCACAGACGGTACTAATTACACAGAGATAATGTCTGAGATTCACAGACGGTACTAATTACTCAGAGATAATATCTGAGTTTCACACGCGGTACTGATTGCACAGAGACAATGTCTCAGTTTCACACACGGTACAAAAACTAAAAATTAAAACATCTTTACAGTCAATCATATGCAGATTTAGTTTTTGGGATAAATTGTCAATCTCATTAACATCAGATCTAAGTTCTCGCTACCGCTAAACAAAGATCTGACGACATCCCATGACGTTTCACGTCAGAACGGCCTTTCGCGAGGTCCAGACTCGATTATTTACAGACCGCCGTCATAAGCTGGATTATTGCTGAGTTCGGCGTTAAACAACAAACATACAAACCATTCGTGAACTTTGACCGACCAACTGAATGATTAACAAGAAGTCGATATCAGACAATCAGAACGTAGCTTTCTCGAGTAATACGACACTAGTTTCGATTATACACTTCTATTCCAGACTATGCTTGAAAATTATGTTGACAAAGTTCTCGCTTAAAATTTTGAAAACTGAACAAATGACCATTTCAGGAATATCAAATGTTAGGTCGAGATTGTATGGCAGTGCTTCCCACGGGTCTCTTCCGTTAAACTATCCCTTTGAAGAAAGAGATAGACGATGATTTTCATTCGTCACCACTCGCCTCTTTCCGTAACCTGCAAGAAGACTCGTCCCCCTATCGATGAATGTTATGTGCGAAAATACGACAAACCAATCAAAATGCGCGTATGACTTTAAGTTCTTCGGTCAAAGAATCCCTCGGGAATAATTTTTGATTTTACATATGTCTTGCATCTAAAAATATGCACAAGATACAGTTTTATGTGTTCAATCATGCTGTATAATACCGCATGTCCCGATGTGCTTCAAATGGCATCCGAAATTATATAATATATGGGGATATATGAATCATTACGCAACGAGTAGACAATTCTTTTAACTATGCCCCTTTGCGCTTAGACGGAGCCACGTCGCAAAAATGGCCACGAGAGGGGCACGATTCGCTATTCGGCTTGTCCCGGAATAACACGATTTGGTCACGAATGTATGATTTTAACTGAATCAGTCGTACAGCCCGTAACTTCCGTTTGGAAAACCCCGTGTTAAAATTTTCGAGGTTGGGTGAATAGAAAACAAACACATTCCCACTGTGACTTTCCTGATCTGGTAAGCGACGCTCTGATTGGTCGGATGAAAGGTGGTCCTGATGTGACCCATAAAGGGATGTCCTCAGATCTTTGTTTAGCGGTAGCGCGAACTATGATCTGATTAAGTGAGATTGGATAACTTGTATAAGCTCCAAAAGAATCCGAAAAAGAGAGATATATGTGAAATGCTGGACTTCATCATTGATAACATCAATGTAAAAATTTGGGGTAAGACATTTAGGCAAGAAGTAGGCATCCCCATAAGCACCAATTGCGCTCCCCTTCTTGCTGATCTGTTTCTTTGTGCATATGTATCGGAATTCCTGCTCGGATTTGCAAATTCAAAACAAGGTAATTTACCCAAGAGGTTTTACTTAAGCTTCAGATATATGGATGATCTGATATCGTTGAATAACCATCAAATAGCCAATTTTCTTCCACTTATTTATCCACCTCAACTAGAAATACAAGAGACCAGTAAGACCTCATATGTTTCATATTTAGATCTATGCATAAAGATTCAGAGTGCCAAAACACTCTCCACAATACTGTGTGACAAGAGGAATCACTTCAACTTCCCAATAGTCAACTTACCCTCTATTTCGAGCAATATTCCAGTAGCTCCAGTCCTTGGTGTCTACATTTCACAATTGTTTAGGTACAATCGAGCATGCTCCTTCTAGTAAGATTTCATACGATTCTTGCTCAGAAATTGTTTTGCTCGAGGTTACAACAACCAAGACCTCGGTAAAGCTTTCAGGAAGCATTATGGCGGACATGTCGGGACCATTTCCAAATTTGACGCATCAGTGACAAATGCGTCACATATTTTGATTTATACCATATGTTCATGTGTTTATTCACGTGAATAATTGACTTGCCTTTGCACGTGTTTGTGACGGAGGTCACTGGTGGAGGAGGATACAGTCACCTCTTTGCGAACACCTATTATCATCACTATTTGATAATGAATCATAAACATAAGCTCATGATATTGTTAGACTCGTACAATCGACTCTGCAGAGCTTTCTTTTGAAGAGGAAAGGGGTTTGTAGCTTATATTTAATAATATTATTGTGAAACCACTGTGTAATATATGAAAGGTTATTACTTTGGGAACACGATCTGATGAAATGTTGTACCAATATGTATCTAATAAATATGTTTATCAAAATATATTATTTTCTTTAGGCTGCTGAATAAACATTTCCCTTATGAATTTGTTATTTCTGAGTAATTCAAATATGAATTCCATGTATTGAATCAGGCAAATATACTTATAGAAACATATGAAAATATGTAACAGATCATGCTATCACGATATTTCGAGAAGCATTGATTGTCAAAGGTCAGTGTTAACAAGTTTATCAAAGCGAGCGAGCGACACATTTATTACGGAATTAAAGATATCTTCAATAGTTTTAAAGATATCGGTATTTTTTTTAAAGATATCAATAATGTTTTTAAGATATCAAAAATAGTTATAGATATCTTAAATTCATTTCTGATATCCATAATACAATTACTGATATGTTAAATTGTTAAGGTGATATCAACACATTAGTTTCCGATGTCTCTAAATGTATTTAAGATATCATTAAACAATTACCATCCTACTGTACATAAATAATTTTTTAGAAATAAAATTCAATTCAAGATATCTTGAAATAAGTTACACATATCTACAAATGCATTACAGGTATCATTAATTCGTTTTAGATATCTTCTTTTCAATTAGAGATATATTTAATTCAATTCAAGATATCATGAATTCTGACCGTTACTGATATCAAAAATCCAATAAAAGATATCATTAATAATTTTGTTGATATCTTTATATGAATTATTGATATCAGTTATCTAATTTAAGTAAAATTATTAAAGTAACGTCTTTAATAATGGCAACAATTGAAGATATCAATAATTAATTATTGGTATCTGTATTTAGATTTAAGATATCAGGAATTGAGTTACTGACATCATAACAAAACATTTTGATATCTTTAAATCATATTTTGATATCAATAATCGAATTTAAGATATCAGCAAAATCTTTTCAAGATATCAGTAATACGCTTCACCATATCCTTAAATCATTTCGCGATATCTTAAATTTTATTGCAGATATCTACAATTATCTGTATTTAAGATATCTTCAATTCCATTCACGCTATCTTCAATTCAATTGAAGATATCTTCAATTCAATTTAGGATATCTTAAAAAGAATTGAAGATATCTGTCATTCCGTAATAAATGTGAAAACGGCTGCCATACGACAAAAGAATCACACCCCTGCATTACCAAACGGTTTTCGGACATTGCGGAAGTTGCGCCGAAACGCAACGTCTAGCACATACCCTCTGAGCACACTATCGATCGGCTTCTCGTTGACGTGCACTGCTTGGCTGGGAACTGTCTACAAATTGAGGTCTCCGAGGTATGTGTCCATTTCAGAAAGTAAAGGTGCCGTTTATTACGTTTTTAGAGGACAGACTATAAGTAAGTTACATGATCTGTCTGGTTGATCACGATAGGGGAGTACAAACAATGGTTTATATCTAGGATTGGTCGATATGCGGGAAATATGTATTAGGTCGGTAGATGATGCGACCAAAGGGCGTGTAGCGCCAGGGCATTGCGTCTAATTAAGAGAGTAAAGTGACGACGTCAATACAGTAATTTATGTGTCAATATTTGGACATGTTTATTTGTGTGTGTGTGTGTGTGTGTGTGAGGGGGGGGAGAGGGGGTTGGAGAAGTTTAGGAGAGAGAGAGTGTGTGTGTGTGTGAGAGAGAGGGGGAGAGGGGGTTGGAGAAGTTTAGGAGAGTGTGTGTGTGTGTGTGCGGGAGGGGGTTGGAGAAGTTTAGGAGTGTGTGCATGTGTGTGTGTGTGCGAGAGAGAGGGAGGGGGAGACGGGGTTGGAGAAGTTTAGGAGAGTGTGTGTGTGTGTGTGTGCGGGAGGGGGTTGGAGAAGTTTAGGAGTGTGTGCATGTGTGTGTGTGTGTGTGCGAGAGAGAGGGAGGGGGAGACGGGGTTGGAGAAGTTTAGGAGAGAGTGTGTGCGTGTGTGTGTGTGAGAGCGAGAGAGGGGGTTGGAGAAGTTTAGGAGAGAGAGAGTGTGTGTGTGTGTGTGTGTGCGAGAGAGAGGGAGGGGGAGAGGGGGTTGGAGAAGTTTAGGAGAGTGTGTGTGTGTGTGTGTTCGGGAGGGGGTTGGAGAAGTTTAGGAGTGTGTGCGTGTGTGTGTGTGTGCGAGAGAGAGGGAGGGGGAGAGGGGGTTGGAGAAGTTTAGGAGAGAGTGTGTGTGTGTGTGTGTGAGAGGGGGTTGGAGAAGTTTAGGAGAGAGAGAGAGAGAGTGTGTGTGTGTGTGTGTGTGTGTGTGTGTGTGTGTGTGTGTGTGTGTGTGGTATTGTTGCTAAGTGTAAATACTGTCTTTAGCAGGAAGCAGGAAGTTGAAGGGCGACGAAGATGCCATGGATACTTTCCAACATGTTCGCGTCTATCACCTGTATTCTGAAGGTCGTCATTTTATTTATTACTCTCAACCTCTCAAGAATATGTCCACCTCTACGAAGACATTTCCTGAAGAATTTCAAAGATTTTCTTGTCGGAGCATCTATTAGTGAAGAAGATTTATATGATAGTTTCCTCAGTCTGAAAACTTGGAAATATGTTCTGATTATGGAGTGGGAACTGCGATTTCGGGATCCTAAACAGAATGACAAAGCTTGTAACCCATACGTCTGGTCAGCAGACGGTAAAACCAAACACCGTCTGCTCGACTTCATGAAGAAAGGGCGCCCTCTGGTTCTCAACTTTGGAAGCTGTAGCTGACCTCCGTTCATATCCCAACTGGGCAAGTTCAACGACATTGTTCAAAACTATGGACATATCGCTGACTTTCTTATGATATACGTAAAGGAAGCCCATCCAACAGACGGGTGGCATTTCAAGAGGAACAGTTATTACATTGAATCAGCTAAGAACATGAACGACCGGGTTCAGGCGGCAAAGTTTTTACGAGATGAGAATGTGCGATGTCCCGTCGTTCTAGATGACATAACAGACGAGGCTGTTAAAACATACTTCAGTTTTCCCGAAAGGGTGTACATCGTGTTGGATGGTGTGATTATGTTCGTTGGGGGAAGAGGCCCACAAAAGTATGACCTTCAACCAGTGAAGGCGTGGCTCATCACCTACAGTGGGCAGGAGTAGGTAATGTGCCTGAGGACCGACCATTGGATGTACAAAATATATTGTTCGCTTGACATACTGGATGTTCTGAAAACTTAGTGGGTCCAGGACACAGGGTACTGAAGTCGTTTTACTATGACAGATAAAGACTATATATCCGCTGATCAATTCCAATTTATATTACTGTATCCAATATATAGTATCAGTGCCATATTCTAAAAATAATATCTATTTTTTAAAAGGAAACATTTAACATACTTAATCCCTTTGTATCAAAAGAACCGAATTATAATCTTTGTTTTGCTGCACTCAAGAATACTGACAGGTGAGAAGGAGACAGTTTCTTCAATGACGACACAGTCTGAAACTTGTGGTCTGTGTTTGATGGACAGAAATACATGGACCTCGGATATAACGAACATGGATGTGACAAAATGCCAAGCAACGATGAACACCATGAATCTCATACTGGAACCAGAATGAGTGTTGTGTCTTCATCGTCAGCTTTGATCAGAGCAGCATGCTTTTGATATGTCGAACAGATGTGATATTCGTTACATCCGAGGTGTGTTGAAGGTGACCTTCTCAACATGACACTATTGGGAGACAATGAACATTGATGTATAATAAAGATGTTGACTGTACTTGTGTTTCATTTCTCTACCAGCTTCAGGCTTCCTTTATGGATCATTATTATTTCCTTGGTCATAATGCTTTCCTTGCATGGATTATAGGTAATATGGATTACCTTGGTCATAATGATTTCCTTGCATGGGTTATAGGTAATATGGATTACCTTGGTCATAATGATTTCCTTGCATGGATTATAGGTAATATGGATTACCTTGGTCATAATGATTTCCTTGCATGGATTATAGGTAATATGGATTTCCTTGGTCATAATGATTTCCTTGCATGGATTATAGGTAATAAGGATTACCTTGGTTATAATGATTTCCTTGCATGGATTATAGGTAATAAGGATTACCTTGGTCACAATGATTTCCTTGCATGGATTATAGGTAATAAGGGTTTCCTTGCATGGATTAAAGATTTTAAGGATTTCCTTGCATGGATTATTGGTAATAAGGATTACATTGGTCACAATGATTTCCTTGCGTGGATTATAGGTAATAAGGGATTCCTTGCATGGATTAAAGGTAATAAGGATTTCCTTGCATGGGTTAAAGGTAAAAAGGATTTCCTTGCTTGGATTATAGGTATGAAGGTTTCCTTGCATGGATTATAGGTAATAAGGATTACCTTGGTTATAATGATTTCCTTGCATGGATTATAGGTAATAAGGATTACATTGGTCACAATGATTTCCTTACATGGATTATAGGTAATAAGGATTACCTTGGTCACAATGATTTCCTTGCATGGATTATAGGTAATAAGGGTTTCCTTGCATGGATTAAAGCTAATAAGGATTTCCTTGCATGGATTATAGGTTATAAGGATTTCCTTGGTCACAATGATTTCCTTTGCGTGGATTATAGGTTATAAGGGTTTCCTTGCATGGATTAAAGGTAATAAGGATTTCCTTGCATGGATTAAAGGTAATAAGGATTTCCTTGCATGGATTATAGGTATGAGGGTTTCCTTGCATGGATTATAGGTAATAAGGATTTCCGCGCATGGATTATAGGTAATAATGATTTTCTTGCATGGATTATAGGTAATATGGATTACCTTGGTCATAATGATTTCCTTGCATGGATTATAGGTAATATGGATTTCCTTGGTCATAATGATTTCCTTGCATGGATTATAGGTAATATGGATTACCTTGGTTATAATGATTTCCTTGCATGGATTATAGGTAATAAGGATTACCTTGGTTATAATGATTTCCTTGCATGGATTATAGGTAATAAGGATTACATTGGTCACAATGATTTCCTTACATGGATTATAGGTAATAAGGATTACCTTGGTCACAATGATTTCCTTGCATGGATTATAGGTAATAAGGGTTTCCTTGCATGGATTAAAGATTTTAAGGATTTCCTTGCATGGATTATTGGTAATAAGGATTACATTGGTCACAATGATTTCCTTGCGTGGATTATAGGTAATAAGGGATTCCTTGCATGGATTAAAGGTAATAAGGATTTCCTTGCATGGGTTAAAGGTAAAAAGGATTTCCTTGCTTGGATTATAGGTATGAAGGTTTCCTTGCATGGATTATAGGTAATAAGGATTACCTTGGTTATAATGATTTCCTTGCATGGATTATAGGTAATAAGGATTACATTGGTCACAATGATTTCTTTACATGGATTATAGGTAATAAGGACTACCTTGGTCACAATGATTTCCTTGCATTGATTATAGGTAATAAGGGTTTCCTTGCATGGATTAAAGCTATTAAGGATTTCCTTGCATGGATTATAGGTAATAAGGATTACATTGGTCACAATGATTTCCTTGCGTGGATTATAGGTAATAAGGGTTTCCTTGCATGGATTAAAGGTAATAAGGATTTCCTTGCATGGGTTAAAGGTAATAAGGATTTCCTTGCTTGGATTATAGGTATGAAGGTTTCCTTGCATGGATTATAGTTATAAGGATTACCTTGGTTATAATGATTTCCTTGCATGGATTATAGGTAATAAGGATTACATTGGTCACAATGATTTCCTTACATGGATTATAGGTAATAAGGATTACCTTGGTCACAATGATTTCCTTGAATGGATTATAGGTAATAAGGGTTTCCTTGCATGGATTAAAGCTAATAAGGATTTCCTTGCATGGATTATAGGTTATAAGGATTTCCTTGGTCACAATGATTTCCTTTGCGTGGATTATAGGTAATAAGGGTTTCCTTGCATGGATTAAAGGTAATAAGGATTTCCTTGCATGGACTAAAGGTAATAAGGATTTCCTTGCATGGATTATAGGTATGAGGGTTTCCTTGCATGGATTATAGGTAATAAGGATTTCCGCGCATGGATTATAGGTAATAATGATTTTCTTGCATGGATTAAAGGTAATAAGGATTGCCTTGGCCTGACTTGTGAGAAGGAGACGGTTCCTTCAATGACGACACAGTCTTGTGGTTTGTGTTCGATGGACAGAAATACATGGACCTTGGATATAACGAACATGGATGTGACAAAATGCTAACACCAAGCAACGACAGTATTGATCTGAAAAACTCCTTACTTGAACCAGAGTAACAGTGTGAGTTTGTATGAGGTAATAAGGATTTCCTTGGTCATAATGATTTCCTTGCATGGATTATACGTAATAAGAATTTCGTTGCATAGATTATAGGTAATAACGATTTCCTTGGTCATTCATTTGGGTTGATTCAGAATACATGAATATGCTTTGCCTTTGAGGAAATCGTGTCAGTAGTCAGGGTGAATGAGCGAGTGAGTGATTGAGTTGGGTTCAGCGCCGCTTTGATCCGTTTTTCAGTTATATTACCGCTCGTTGATAAATGAATCTCTATTGGCCATTAACTGATACTCGACAAACCCAATTTCCATTTAATTACAATTACAAGTTTGAAACCTAATGCACTTTTCTATAACTGCCATCATCTTAAAATAATAATAAAATATAACAATTGTAGTATGTTTTTGTTTGAAATAAATAAATCTACTAATTAAACAATATTTGTTTATCCTAATTACACAGAAACAATGTCCCTGTTTCACGCATGGTACTTATCACACAGAGACAATGTCTCAGTTTCACACACGGTACTGATTACACAGAGACAATGTCTGAGATTCACACACGGTACTAATTACACAGAGACAGTCTCAGTTTCACACACGGTACTAATTACACAAACAATGTCTCAGATTCACACACGGTATAAATTACACAGAGACAATGTCTCAGTTTCACATACGGTTCTAATTATACAGAGATAATGTCTCAGTTTCACACACGGTACTAATTATACAAACAATGTCTCAGTTTCACACACGGTACTAATTATACAGAGAAAATGTCTCAGTTTCACACACGGTACTAATTACACAGAGACAATGTCTCATTTTCACACACGGTACTAATTACAGAGTGATAATGTCTCTGTTTCACACACGGTACTAATTATACAGAGACAATGTCTCAGATTCACACACGGTACTAAGTATACAGAGATAATGTCTCAGTATAGCACACGGTACTAATTATACAGAGACAATGTCCCAGTTTCACACACGGTACTAATTATACAGAGAAAATGTCTCAGTTTCACACAAGGTACTAATTACACAGAGATAATGTCTCAGTTTCACACACGGTACTAATTACACAGAGAAAATGTCTGAGATTCACACACGGTACTAATTACACAGGCTAAAGCCAGATTACATGTGTTCAATGTGGACCATTCTCTCTTCAAACGCCACCTCTACCCGTGAGCTGCGCAGTGGAGTACCACATATTCCCTCAGGTAGAGTTGTGAAAAGAATGTGAAGCACAGGTCGATGTAACACGCACGTAGACACTGACGTTATGTGTTGCCAAATCCGGCCTGAAATGAACAAGTCTGGGTCCCTACAAAGAAATTGTTCTGAATGCTAATGCCATGTATAGCAGCTAGGTGGATAATATGAAGTCAGTATTTATTTGTTTGACAGTACGTTGATGGAGTGTATGAGTGAATGCGTATTGGGTAATGCTGCACCAGTACTATTCAAGCTGAATCCCTGCAGTATATAAATATGCGGGTCTGTACCAGGCAAACATGACCCGAATATGGGTCACCGTGAAACGACCATGACACGTATTCTGCCCCGGAGAGGTGCGTCTTTCGTCAAACATGTGAGATAGCATGTAGGTGACGTTCTACTCCACGGCAGATGAATGGGTTTGGAGTGTGGAGATCACTATCACCTGTATTGCACACATTGTATGGTGTCTCTATTATACACCTGGTATATAACAGTTGAGGCAACATCCGTAAGCGGCATATTTCACAAATACTCCTCCAAATATTGTGAGGATCCATAACATACAGCTGAGGTGACACCCCAGCGTAGATCTGGCAGGACGTTTATCATAAACACTACAGGCTTTGTTCTGGGGACATACGAAGTTACACACATGACCATAGTCTCAGGGAAATGTTTGTTTTGTTCTGGGGACATACGAAGCTACACATATAATTATAGTGATAGGCTAGTGTCTGTTTTGTTCTGGGGACATACGAAGCTACACATATGAGTGAGTGAGTTTGTTTTTTTCGCCCCTCTTAGAAATATTCCAGCAATATCACGGCGGGGGACACCAGAAATTGGCTTCACACATTGTACCCATGTCGGGATTCGAAACCGGGTCTTCGGCATGACGAGCGAACGCTTTAACCACTAGGCAACCCGACCGCCCCAGCTACACATATGACCATAGTGACAGGGCAGTATTGTTTTGTTCTGAGGACATACGAAGCTACACATATGACCATAGTGACAGGGCAGTGTTTGTTTTGTTCTGAGGACATACGAAGCTACACATATGACCATAGTGACAGGGCAGTATTGTTTTGTTCTGAGGACATACGAAGCTACACATATGACCATAGTGACAGGGCAGTGTTTGTTTTGTTCTGAGGACATACGAAGCTACACATATGACCATAGTGACAGGGCAGTGTTCGCATATGTATTCGAAGCTACACACATAGCCATGGTGACGGGTCAGTTTTTGTTTTGTTCTGGGGACATACGAAGCTACACTTATAATCATACTAACCGGGCAGTGCTTGTTTTGCTCTGGTGCCACGCGAAGCTACACTTATAACCATAGTGACGGGACAGTGCTTGTTTTGCTCTGGTGCCACGTGAAGCTACACTTATAATCATACTAACCGGACAGTGCTTGTTTTGCTCTGGTGCCACGCGAAGCTACACTTATAATCATAGTAACCGGGCAGTGCTTGTTTTGCTCTGGTGCCACGCGAAGCTACACTTATAATCATACTAACCGGGCAGTGCTTGTTTTGCTCTGGTGCCACGCGAAGCTACACTTATAACCATAGTGACGGGACAGTGCTTGTTTTGCTCAGGTGCCACGTGAAGCTACACTTATAACCATAGTGACGGGACAGTGCTTGTTTTGCTCTGGTGCCACGTGAAGCTACACTTATAATCATACTAACCGGGCAGTGCTTGTTTTGCTCTGGTGCCACGCGAAGCTACACTTATAACCATAGTAACCGGGCAGTGCTTGTTTTGCTCTGGTGCCACGCGAAGCTACACTTATAACCATAGTGACGGGACAGTGCTTGTTTTGCTCTGGTGCCACGTGAAGCTACACTTATAATCATACTAACCCGGCAGTGCTTGTTTTGCTCTGGTGCCATGCGAAGCTACACTTATAACCATAGTAACCGGGTAGTGCTTGTTTTGCTCTGGTGCCACGTGAAGCTACACTTATAATCATACTAACCGGGCAGTGCTTGTTTTGCTCTGGTGCCACGCGAAGCTACACTTTTAACCATAGTTACGGGACAGTGCTTGTTTTGCTCTGGTGCCACGTGAAGCTACACTTTTAACCATAGTAACCGGGCAGTGCTTGTTTTGCTCTGGTGCCACGCGAAGCTACACTTTTAACCATAGTGACGGGGCAGTGCTTGTTTTCCTCTGGTGCCACGCGAAGCTACACTTATAACCATAGTGACGGGACAGTGCTTGTTTTGCTCTGGTGCCACGCGAAGCTACACTTTTAACCATAGTTACGGGACAGTGCTTGTTTTGCTCTGGTGCCACGTGAAGCTACACTTTTAACCATAGTGACGGGGCAGTGCTTGTATTGCTCTGGTGCCACGCGAAGCTACACTTTTAACCATAGTGACGGGGCAGTGCTTGTTTTGCTCTAGGCTCATGCGAAGCTACACGTATACCAGTAACCATAGTGACGGGGCAAAGGGGGGTGGGGTGGGGTGGGGGTCGATGCTCAAAACGTTTGCTACAAATGTGTGATAACAACAAGCTAAACCTGAGAAATGATGCAAGTCATGGACATTTTCAGGGGTTGGGACCTGTGAGACTGAATCAATTTTTGAAGTATCGACAAGCTAAGGATGCCATTTTTGCTGAAGACATGCCTGAAGTAGGTGACTTGTTTACATTTGATTGGTTTTAGGTGAGTCCAGCTTCTTTGATCTTTTGGAATACTGCCTTGAGGTGATTCACATGTTCAGAAAACGTTATGATTTCATCTACATATATAAGTATGTAACACCAATTCATTTCTTTAACTGCCTCTGAAATGGTTTGCTGAAATGAGCATTTTTAGGACAAAGTGAAGGCGATTGCATTCAAAAACACCAGCTGATGTAATGAAGGCCGACTTGTGTTTTGTGTCTGGATGGAGTGGTAAAAGCAACTAGTACAATCAAGAACGCTAAAGTTATCTCATGGCTAGGGCCTACAGCATCAACGATATCTCCCAAACGTGGTAGAGGGGAAAATATAGGATCGGTAACTGTATTAAGGTGTCTATAATCTACGTCAAAGAGCTATCACGTTTTTAACCATGCCAATGGGAGGGTGCCATTCAGATGACTGGGCTGAATGATATTGACGTCTTGTACCTGTCTGGAACATTCTTTCCTAAAGGTTGCGTTTTGCCAATAAAGGGGGAGTCCAAGGGGTCTGGCGTCACATGTTTCTTTTTTGTGATGATGTAAGTGACTGAGTCCTAATTCTGACCAATCTGAGGCAAAAACTGATCTTTGTGATTGGAGAAATGCATTTTACTGTATGTACTTTCAATATTTTAATATTTTTTTAGAAAACTTTTAGGGACTAAAACTCCAAGATGTTCAGGGGTATTGTTTTGGCCTATTGGTCCGGTTTGTGCATAACGGGTCTCCGCACCCGGGAACATTGGCCTATCGGTCCGGTGTGTAGAACGGGTCTCCGCACCCGGGAACATTGGCCTATCGGTCCGGTGTGCATAACGGATCTCCGCACCCGGGAACATTGGCCTATCGGTCCGGTGTGTGCAGAGTGGGTCTCCCGAACCGGAACATTGGCCTATCGTTCCGGTGTGTGCAGAGTGGGTCTCCCGAACCGGAACATTGGCCTATTGGTCTGGTGTGTGCAGAACAGGTCTCCGCAATATGTATTTTACGACTGAACCTCGGACGCGCAGACATAACTTACACATTGATACGTGCATAAGTGACCTTCCAATATGGCTGATGTGAAGGCAATTTTTAGTTGGTTCAGAAATAAACGATAACCATTTGATTACATCATTGTCCAGGGTGATGTTCTGTGATGTAAAACTGCGGTATATTAAGATTCTATATGTACGTGCCTCCGTGCAGGTTTCAGTTCAGAGTGGGTCCCAAACTATCTGTGCTGGTAGTATTTAAAAGGGCATCTTAATGGATCTTGTGATCAACGTGAGTGACGCAGTACGTTGTTTGCCCGTCATTGTGCCCCGGTCGTTGCTCATATTATCTATCACTGGCTTGTCTGGTCCAAATGTCATATAGTTGTGATATGTCCTGGTGCGGCGTTAAATAACAAACTAACAAACAACAACAACATACGTACGTGTTTTGTCGTAGGGGAACGTGTCTAAACGTTTCTAGACAATTTACATGAGCCCACATTTTCATTATTTCAAAGGATTCACTGTCATATACTCAGGCAGTCTCAGTGTCTTCTTTCCAAGGTAAACGTCATCAACTTCGAGGTCCCAAACATGTCCGAAATGTTACAGGAATGACCACACCCGCTCACATAGTCCCTCGGTAAGGTGAAGACGTTCTGAGCAAACTGAGCTCAAAGACGTATATACGTATATATGTCTTTGCGTGACTCTACTGTGAACATCGCAAGAATGTGTTCACCCGTGAAACGAAAGTTTTAAGGTTTGTAGAAAAAGTCTTTGAAAGTTCCTATGAGGCGTTCCTCGTGCCGAAACGGCTTCTAGAAGAGTGGCGTCTGGGCGCAGGTTTGAACCCAGACGAGAATGACCTAGCTTGTAACCCATACGTCTGGTCAGGAAACCGTAAAACCAAACACCGTCTGCTCGACTTCATGAAGAAGGGGCGCCCTCTGGTTCTCAACTTTGGAAGCTGTAGCTGACCTCCCTTTATGAGCAAGCTGGCCAAGTTCAACGACATTGTTCAAGACTATGGACATATCGCTGACTTTCTTCTGATATACATAAAGGAAGCTCATCCAACAGACGGGTGGCACTTTAGGAGTAATAAGTATCAAATAGAAACCGCCCAAAGTATGGACGACCGAGTAGAGGCGGCCATGTTGTTGAGTGACGAGAATTTGAGATGTCCTCTCATTCTGGATGACATAACAGATGGTGTTGGCTGGAGGAAGGGGCCCGAGACGATACAATACCAAACTCGTGGACGACTGGCTTAGCACCTACAGAGGGCGCTAGTTGAAACATGCGCACCCCTGCACCTCGTCTCTTACACAGATGCATAGTACACTGTATATAATTACACACTGGACTTCCATGCCCGTCTCAGCTCTCGCATCCCACATAGTCATCCCCATGTTCTTATCTGACACTAAGATACTTGAGCTTTCTTTAATACTCGTACCTCCGTAAATGTGTAATGATTTTATTTTATCGCTATTCATAAGTTTATATCAGGGACTCTTATGTTAGTCTACCTGCATCTATCTTCTCTGGATGATGGCGACGGCGTGAATCGTTGGTGGTGGAGTCCGCCCTAGTGTGGATCGCCTGATATAACTGGAACATTGGGAACCCCTGAAACCTGTTTTCTCGGTCATTTACAGTTAAATCACAGTTATTCTGACACGCTGGGCAAGACATCTGTTTTGCAAGTTTATCTAATCATCAGACCATTGTTTTCATGTTCTCCATCGGACTGTAATTTGAACTGCGAACCAACATTTAGGAAAATTCTGTTACAAACCTGAAGCTTTTGGGGGGGGATGCTACTACTTCTCAATACGTTGAAACTATTGAACGACCACTGGCATTTACCTGAATGAACATGCTAATGGGTCTGAAAGAGTTAAACTGCCCTGTAGTGAATTAAAATCCGAGTTGACAGTAAAGATTATTAGTGGAAATGTTCACGTTTGGTATCATAAGGGCGTTAATGACAATTCCCAAACTGATGACCTTACAAAAACAAACCACAGCTGATTACGTGGTTCATTCACATAGCTGTATGTAAAATGTTCATGCACGCCCTAGACGACGTCGACCAACGTAAAACTCCAAACACTCCACTATATACACCCATGTAGTATTCGTTTTGAGTCACCAACTACGGAGAATTGGGTATATTGAGAGGGCGTCTTTGGAATAATGCCTGGATTCGGGCTGATGAACAGATAAATACGGGTTTATCTTTTTGCCTTCTCGTAGTGAATGAGTTTATCGAATGGGGTGGCTATGTAGATGACGGCTGCTTTACCACTAAACGTGTTCAGCCATAATAGAGTTATCGGACTTTGAAACAGCAGTTTCGTATAAATTTTAGTATTGACGAAACAAGGAGACATGAATTTTGTCTGCGCAATATATTATTTGCATAAATTTAAAAATTAGAATGTTGATGATCATGTTATGTAATAGTGAGATATTTACGAAAACAAGTTTTACACGCTTTACATAAATATTCTAAAATGGCCGCGTCTATCACGACAGTGAGAGATGGTAGGAACGATTCGCGGCAAATGTAAGTTTACCGCCAGATTATAATGGCAGAAGACAGTGACATGCATCTCAGTTACACCATAAAGTACCCACGATCTATCATGATGTATCCTACAGCATATACGAGTGTTATATATTTATATATTTTACATATATAACTTGTAAAAACGAAGGGGCGGAGGGGGTTTGTGTTGACATGGTCAAGGCTTTCCTTCAACTCCAAAATGATCAAACTGACACACCGTAATAAAACTGAAATGCATAAAATAGAACTCACTCAAACACTGTGGCAACAATGCAGTTTACCGGGCGCAGCCCGAGCTCTACCATCCGCTCAATTACCGCGCTATAGTGCCACCGCTGTCTCGTTATACCGTTACCGTGCCTCACGCTCTGGTGACTCTCGTTTCACGATCCAACACCCGTTTTCGGTCTTAGGGAAACTTACACATCTTTACAATCAAACACCCGTTCTCGGTCTTAAGGAAACTTACACATCTTTACGATCAAACACCCGTTCTAGGTCTTAGGGAAACTTACACAACTTTATGATCCAATACCCGTTTTTCGGTCTTAGGGAAACTTACACGTCTTTACGATCCAAAACCCCTTTTCGGTCATTAGGGTCAGCTGGCCTTGGGCAAGGGTTAGCCATAAATTCTTACCTTTTCAAGCGTTAATCCAGTTAATCCCATTGGTCGGTCATGTTGACATAAACAATTGCGGGTGTGGTTTCAAGAAAAGATGAATGGGAGAGCGGGCAGTGACGTCACACGCATGCGCAATTCATTGTTTACTGAATTACGCATGCATTTCAAAGGGGATTCTAATGACCTGTTAAACTAGCAGTGATTACATGTGATAGCGCCTGTGGTCCAGTGGTAGAGCGTCGGCTAATTAACGCATTAATTAGTAGAGCCGGTGAGCCGGCGAAGCGCGTTCGAGCCCCCACAACGCTAATTGGATCTGAAAAAGTGCGCCCGGTAAAGTGCACTACTCCCAACACTGTTAGTGTAAGACAATTCAAGTGTAATCAGATGAGCTGTAGAAACTACTTGTATTTATTTCTATCACATCAAGTATCCCCGTGTTATTGGTTTTCGCACACTTAAGAAACATTCGTAGTTTTCTCTCTAGACATAGGACCAACTGTAAACATCTCATTCACTTATAAAAGACACCTTTCTCGTAAAAACAAGCCTCATCTGAGTATTTGTGTGATGCTACACCCTCCGTTATAGCGCGAGTAATCGCGATAAACATGGCCGTCCGAAAATGTATGACGTATCGATACGAAAAGCCATGAATTGATCCGACGATAGGCCTACATCTGTCTACTTGCCTAATTAGTAATTTAACATGTTTATGGTTCGGTCAGAAATAACAGAGAGACCTGATGCAGTGGCGAAGGTGGCAATGACTCCACGAATACAGCTTGAGATATTGGTGATACTTGCAACAACAGTGTTTGTCTTGTTTGCGGCCTGGAACACCTTTAGTGCACAATTATCAGTATGTGTCACAGGTAAGGTTGATGATGATGATGATGATGACAATAGTCCTGGTACATAAAATAAATAAATACTAAATACAATGCTGTGAACATTCTGTTACCAACTTATGAGCAAGATCTTACTTACTTAATTGGGGATTTAACATGCGCTTTCCGACATATGCATATTTCGTGCACAGTTGAATATGATGAAGATCATGTAGATCATAATAGCGATTTGAGTATGTGTGGTGTGGAAATATGGGCAATATAAATAGCCTATTATTATTATCATTATTGTTATTATTATTATTATTTAGATACAGTGTGATTTGTGATTGTGCGTCATCACGCCTGGATAGATTGTTTTCATTTATGCAATGATACAGTCAAACATCTGGCTCAAGTATATACAGCCTGTGATTATGTACCTGGGCCTCCAACATATGAACAAATTATTACAAATTTGTGCGGATTTAATTTTAGAATTTTTGTCACAACAATGTTTGTCAGTGCATATTTTTTTTGTGAATAATTAAAGTATATTTTGTTTATCAGTGTCCGTCTGTTGTCAGTTTTTGACACTGACACTGAAAACCTACCTGGACAACCAGCAACCTCACATCAGACAACTGTTCAGGTAAATATGGTGTTTGTTCTTTTTGTTTGTTGTATATCACCGCACGCAGCAGTATTCTAGCTATATGACACTGGTCTGTAAATAATCAAGTCTGGGCCAAACAATCCAGTGATTGACATCATAAACATTGATCTACACAATTGGGATAGGATGACATGCATCAACTTAGTCAGCGACCCTGATAACCAGATCCCATTAGTCGCATCTAACGAAAAGCATGGGTTGCTTGAACACCTATTCTAAGCAAGATCTTCATTTGTGGTAAACATGGTGAAACAACCCTTTCAGTGATCGATGTCTGTGTGTGTGTGTGTGTGTCTGTGTGTGTATGTATGTCTGTGTGTGTGTGTGTCTGTCTGTGTGTGTGTGTGTGTGTGTGTGTGTGTGTGTGTGTGTGTGTGTGTGTGTGTGTCTGTATGTGTGTCTGTGTGTGTGATAGAGAGGGAGAAAGTGCACGACCAGTTAACCTCTGAGGTATCGTGAGAACTTAAAACTTTTTAGGGTGTAGAACATGTAGAGTATGCATTTGTGTGACTTTTCCTGTTAGCCCTCCAGGTAAATTTGTATGAGTGAAGCCATGACAACTACCTGTACATGTTGTAAATAACAGTCACATCTGTAGTTTTGAGTTGTGTTAATGTCATGTTTTCCAGATCAAAAGCAGACCTTGGTTACCTGTGTTCTATGCTGGTCCCATTGACTGTTGTAGCTGATCTGGTGTTCATAGCTAGACAGAATGTCTTCATCGATATGAGTGAGTACAGCATCTCCATCATACCACCAGCTGTCTAAGTCACAATCTAATTTTATGTTTCTAGGTTTGTCAGCACCATACCCGTGCTCGTGGGTTTCACCGAAGTGGTAAAAGTCTGAGACCTGCATCACTTCGGGCTTTCCTCCCACATTAAGCTGACACGCCGTGATATAACTGGAATACTGTTAAAAGTGGCGTTAAACCCAACTCACTCACTCACTCACTCACAATCTAATTTGTACACTAGCTGCTTGACCAAAATTTATGAAAGATTTGGCAACGGCCTTCTGTAATCAAAGCAGCTTGATACTAGCTCCAGATAAGAATGATAAGTTGCATATTTGCATAAAATTGATTGAATGGAGGCATCTCATAATATATTCATGAACATCATAAAGGCGCTATGTTTCACATATTGTTAGTTTGACATGTTTGTGGCTGTTGTGAATGACAAGTTATACTCTTGGTGGAGCACACAAACACACATTAGAAGTCACCTGAAACAGTATTTTAAGCTAAAATTATTAATAAATATGTCTGCTCATTGTGTAAAATTACCCAACAGACTGGACCCAAGAGAGTAAAAATATATAAAATACCCAAAGAAAACTATCAATACCAATTATGAAAGATAACTTGTAAGTAAATACTCGACATGTGCAATGTCTTAATCTGCAACTCTAGGTAAACGTCGAAAGTGAAATATTTTAATATTAAAAGCTATCATAAATTTTGCCACTTCATTCTCTAAATGGGCATAATGAATCTTTTTGCTTTGTGAATATTGCCAAAAGCTGCATAAATGTAATTTTGTTTCCTCACTACTTCAAATAAGCTCTCTTAGTATTCGAATTCTTTTAATGAGTACATTTCCTTTCTACAGTGAAAACGACACTGCTAATCATGCTAGTGTAGGGCCATTGAAATCCCCTAAACGTTTGAAAGCTTAATCTCTGTTTGCGGGTTTTGGTAATTATCCTTGTATATAATTCTTATTTCAATTCATGTCTTAGTTGAATGGTTTGATGAGCATCGCAAGACACTGCACGATATCATGGATATCTAGGGGCTGGATCATCAGCACAAAGCTCAAGTCTATAATCGTGGGTAACAGCAAACATTTAGAACATTCTCTGGTTAGAACACATAATCAGTACTTTCCATATCTATTTATTTACACCTGTAAAGATCCGGGTTAAAATAGGTCTCTAGCAACCTGTGCTTGCCATAGGAGGCAACTATGCTTGTCGTAAGAGGCAACTAACTGGATCGGGTGGTCAGACTCGCTGACTTGATTGATCATCGTATCCTAATTGCATATATCGATGCTCATGATGTTAGTCACTGGATTGTCTATTCCAGACTTCATTATTTACAGACCGCTATCAAATAGGTAGAATATTGTTGAATGCGGTGTTAAACAATGAACAAACAATCAAAACTGAAATATAGCCAAGTGCAGCATTTTGATATGTGCCCTGCAATTTTCTCAATGTACATGGGTACTGTGTAGGCACAAGGGCTGTAGTTATGGTGCCTAGATATGTGATCATCAGGAATGACAACTCCATGCTGTGTACAAGCCACCTCACTTATGTTGGTTGTTATTCATAAGATATGACCACTGGTCTGTATGGTCAAGGATTGATAACTTTACATGCACTCACATCTTCCTTAATCCAGTGTATTATGCATCCATTCTACAATTTTATGTATACCGCATTCGACGTAATAAGCGGCCCGCTCTAATAAGCGCCCACGGCGATAGTTGAACAATCCCGATTAGCACCCCTTCCGATTGATCAATGTACACAAGAGTTATTTATTCGCGTATAATACACACTCATGTGTTCTGTGCACACTTATAATTATGGGCAATTAAATTCTGGAAAAATATATCTGTCGTACATAAACATTTCAGGCTGTCAGCATAAACAACGATATTTATCTTTCAACTCTGTTTTTTTTTTCACCAAAATAATATTCTAATAAGAGCCCCCTTTTTCTAATTTTGAGAGCGCCCTGGGTGCTTATTACGTCAAACACGGTACCCTGGACCCATTCTCCAGCATAGCCTGCTGTTGAGCCTAATTCCAATGGCATGATGCTAAAAATAGCCATCAAATCACTCGCATGAGCACAGGAAATTCTGTGCTAAGTTAAGGATAGAAATGAGGAAGGTGGGGACCCAAATGAACCCAAATTTGTCCAGATACCACAAGGAAAGCGTGCTTTACGTGTTGCTGCAGTTCCCCTACCCTATAAATAGTGAAATTCAAATTTCAGACACGTGATTGCATTTGGCTCCTGTATGAGATTCCCCTTCCAATAGAGGTTGAAAATCAGCCATGGTGAGGAGAAAGTTAACGAACGCTGAGAGATGGCAAGTGATAGGCATGAAAAATGCTGGCATGTCATGCAGGGCCATTGCAAGACTGTTAAACAAATTGGTCGTCATCACAGTGTTATCACTCATTTGATTGTCGTCATCACAGTGTTATCACTCATTTGATTGTCAAACATGGTCAAACCGATGTCAATGACAGGCATAGGTCTGGTAGGCCAAAAAAGACCTCTAACAGAGATGATAGACGTCTTTTCAGGATAGTCAGACGAAATCCAATTGCCACTTCAACAGATTTAAGACTGCAGTGGATTACCCATCAGAGACTCTCGACGATGACCGTAAGGCGTCGCCTCAGAGCGGCTGGTTATAACGCCAGAAGACCAGTAAAACTGACTGAGAGGCACATGCGGAATCATCTGATATGATGTCGTGCCCGTAGTCGATGGAACTTGGCCAACTGGAGAAGGATCCATTGGTCTGACGAGTGTCGAATGCTGCTACGAACTGTTGATGGTCGAAGACGTGTTTGGAGGCAACGTAACACTCGTTTTGCACCAAGGAACATCAAGAAGACCTTAGCATGTGGCGGGGGTCTTTCATGATATGGCGTTGTGTTCTCTTCGGCTGCAAACTTCCGCTGGTGACAATTTGTGGAAACCTGAATGGCCAACAATACCAAGATGCCTTTCTTTGTCCAGTGGTAGTCCCTCATTTTGACAACCATCCTCTTCAGACAAGACCTGTTTACATGGACGACAATGCTAGACCACACACATCTCAGGCAGTTTTTGCTTATTTGCGTCAAGAAGCTATTGCCACTCTTCCTTAGCCGGCCTGTAGTCCGAATCTTAATCCAATTGAGCATCTCTGGGACATTATTGGTCGGAAAATCAGACATTGTGATCCCCCAGTTCAAAATTTTGCTGGACTTGAAGCCGCACTTCATGAAGAATGGATCTGTTTGCCTCAGAGAAGCATTCAACGACTTGTAATGAGTATGAGGCGTAGGGTTGAAGTCGGGTCAATGTCCGTGGATCATACACACGTTACTGACGTTTCTGTCTTGCAATAGACTCTGCACTCCCTAGGGTCACAAATATGGTGGGTGGTGCTTAACTTTTGTGCATGTGTATATTATGTACATATGATACAGTGGATGAATAAGGATCTTTCTTTGTTGTTTAACACCTCACTAAGCAATATTCTAGCTACATGACTGCGTTCTGTAAATAATAAAGTTTGGGTCAGAAAATCCAGTAATTCACATCATGAGCATCGGTCCACACATTTGGGATACAATGACATGCATCAATCAAGTCAGCGAGTCTGAACATCCAATCCCGTAGTCTCCATTTATGGCAAGTAATGGTTGCTTAAGACCTATTCTAACCCTGATCTTCAGCATGTGACAGCATGTAAGGCTATCAACCCTTGGCCACACAGACCAGTGGTTAACAGGGTTAGAAACTAACAGTTTTTGTCAACTAGTCCTTATAATGATAACATATAGCAAAACCCTTAAAATGGGCCAATTTCTACTAGTCCTTAGGATATCTTTACTATTTGGGAGTTTGGTAAGGACTACAGGACTAGTGCCAATTTCTAACGCTGGGTTAACATGGTTAATAGTGTGAGCAACATGACAGTAGCTGTAGCAATGCAGACTTCAGCATCCCAGCCACTCACTCACTCTATTCAGATACAAACCCATTACCTACTGTGGCCTGCATTATTTTTTGGTTGATGTCTCAACAAAAGTTGTGTTGTAGGATGTCTATCCACCAAAGATGAAAGGAACCTGTATAGATGTATCTTTAAACTCATAACAAATCCATTAGTTTGCCTTCACAAACTTTACAAGAGAGTGCTGCCCGGAGAGCAGAAGGTCGGGGGGTTGGTTCCTGTCCGCGTCATACTTTCGACCCGCCTCCATGGTGTAGTTGATAGGACAAGGTTATAGGATAGTACTTGTTGTACGGCCTGACACTCGGAATTGAAGGGATAAAACAAAGACTGGTTGGGGGGTCAATATACTGTGTCTGAGAGGGGTATTCATATTAAACTGTGACATGGTATCTCAGTGGGCTACTACATGTACTATAAAATCAGCATTTGTCTGGACTAGTACAAGTAGCCACACATACACATACACATGCATGCACGTCCCTATCTAAGTGGAATTATCTTGAACACAACATTAAACCCCATTTCACCTCACCCCACCCATCATGTAATGATAGAAAACAAGATGAGAACAAAACTTTCTTCAAGTAAATCATAATTTAATGTTTACATAGAACTTGAAGTCCATTGAAACAATGTAAAACAACACTCATCAAATTCAACAAATACAACATTGTCTGTATTCTGTAACAAACTTGAGCTTCTTACCATGTGCACAGTAATCACATACAATGGGCACACAGTATTTGGCCAGTTTCAGGATTATGTAATCATGACAACACAGTCAAACATTTCACAAAACATTGTTCAAAGTCACATTTACATGTCTGGATGTATCACAAAAATCATGGTCTCTGTACAAATTGTAGCAGTCCTGCGGAGTTCACTCCACTTTTACCATTCTTGAAGTTGTGTGAGGGTCGTATCTCTCCACGAAGTCAGACATGTTCTCCGCAATGTTGTGCACTGGCTGCATCACCCTGTCCAAGAAGGACTGGACCAAGTGCGCCCACACCAGCACTGCCAGGAAAACCAGCCTTTTCAGGGTACCCACAATGCCTTCAAATGACACGTCTTGGGGTGCGACCTTCCTGGCCTCAACTTTGATTGGTTCAAAGGGAGCCAATAGGGTGTTCCACAGTTTGGCCAGTGTGTGATAGCCCAGCAGCAGGAAGAGGAACACGTACCGAAGCCCCAGGTAGAAGGTGCTCTTGATAAAACCCATTTCCTGTCGTTCTGAAACAAAATGGTGTCTGTTAGAACATATTGTTTTGTCATACGTTATTATCAAAACAGCGTGGCAACACGTGGGGATGGTTTACATATCTTACATTTATGTTCATTCATTAAATTACATGTACAAGTTACGTGTATGCTTGGTTATTGCAAAATTTTGATAGAATGCAAAACTGTTACGAATTTGACTTAAAGTATAAGTTCGTACGTACATGACTTGGGTTGAAATGGAGTGTAGATAGACCTTATTATGTAGGCTCCCTCACTTAAACTAACTAGGTATCATTAACTCAGACAAATAGCTGCGATCTCGTTTGCGAGAAAATCCCAGTATTACTATCGGACGTGGACCGAACACTAGAACAGAAGTTCGAGAGTAGAAAATGGACAGGTGTGTGTCCGATAGTTGAATAACGACCGGTGCTATGTTCGATAGTAGAACATAAAATGTGTGTGTCCGATAGTTGAATAACGACCGGTTCGATAGTAGAACATCGAGAACAGTTGGATAATGACTCGTTGTACGTTCGGTTGGAAAAATATCCAGGTGTGGTCTGATAGTTGATAAGGACCGGCGGTTGTACTTTCGTACAACATACATTTTGTTATTATTATTTTCAAACAGACATAAATTACAATGTATATATGATAATCTTTCTTACTCTCTGAATCTGCAATATCCATCTTGCTGCAAACCTGCTGACTTGGGAATTTGCTAGGTGTGTTAGATAATCTGACACGATAACGGAGGGCATTAGGACACTGACAACAGCGCCGACTGTCATTAAAGTGCTATACATTTTCAGAGCAATTGCCACTATACTTATTAATATTCAATGATTGATTAAAACACGTTATGCTGCGATTTAAGAACAGGCACCTAATGACATGTTTTAGTCTTACCTTAATTGAAATCTGTTTTAGGCTACGCTGACGAAGATTGAAAAGGAATTGAGCGTGGTAACGTTAGCTTGATATTTATAGTTGTTTTAACCGGACAGGATTGTCTGAACTTCGAGCCACACGCATTTACAAATGCCAAGGTTGTCAATTTCAGTCGGGGAGTGACCACAAGTGACGTCACTTAAAGCCCCCGTGAAGAGCGTGCACCAATCCAGCACGTGCAGTTTTGATTTTAAGAATCCCAAATACATTACCTTTCGATTTACAGCATGAATTAGTCTGATTTCTGATATCATTGAGGCATTGTATTATATATAATTCCAATCAGTGGACATTCATCTTACTTCTGTTTGCGTGACCTTAACAACACACGTATTTCCTGCCCGTGACCCCAGTGCGGACTTTAGACCCGGGACTGCTGCCAAGCGAAATTCTCAGGGTTGTTGGGTCATCTGATAATTGTGCAAGAAACACGCCACCTTTCATGTCGTTTTCAGGCTGTTGTCTTACGAATTGCACCATAAGTCAAGGGTGGTATCACGAAACATGAATTAGAGTTTATGAACATATTTGTCAGTAACATGACAATATATGTCTCTGTTTACATTTCCCCACGGACCACACATGGTTTTGAATGACCTCTGTGAACTCAGAGTGTTCAATGATCAAGGTGCTTGTGTCGCGCGATCAGTCAAGTCCACGTGATGGAACACGGCGAGTGAGTGAATTCTGCTGTGTCGTGCAAGATACTAGAATGTCACAACATATATAGCACACAAACCTCCATATGAAATCTACATGTCAACATGACCTGTTTGGTGTAAAGGCCTTCCCACACTGCAACAGGGCGTAGTAAGCTCGGTGCAGCGCGTCGGCAGCAAATAATTCGCTCTTGATGTTTTAAGATAACCACCCCTTATTATCGCAGCTCAGCGACTGCGTGACGGCATTATTGTTTTTCAATCACGAAAAAAAACATCGATATGCTTGCTTCCACGACACTGTGGGAAATAACCTTTTATGATGTCATTTCAGGGTGAAAAGAAAATCACGTTTGACAAATACGGTCTTTATTGAACTAAACTCGATGCCAAAATTACATTTAAATGAAGAACTTTTGATTCTTGAAGTAAAGAAACATCCCTGTCTGTATGTCATTCAATCCAAGGTTTATAAAAACGCCGAAATGCCATATAAGTCTTGGACAGTCATTGACAACTTTGTTTTAATTAATTGAAATCAAATCCCTTTGCACAATTAAGACCTCCAAGATTAGAACTATTCAACTGATATCTTATATGCTATATTTCTTTCACAAGCTTCGTCTTTATTTGATAATGGACAAGTTTACTGCATTGAAGAGCTGCCCAAATGTGGGTTAAAATAAAACGCACGGACACAATGCACTGCACAGCGCTGGTTTAGTGTGGGGCGCTTTATGGTCAGTTATAGGATATGACGCCTCTGGGCATAAATACCCACTGTCTATTGAAACTTGGCGTATCATCGAATCACAGTTTAGCGGAGAATTATCCAGTTGAATAGCTGAATCGCAAGTAAATAGTTACACACCACTGCACATTTGTTTCATTTTAATTCCTTGGCCAGTTTGATAAGAAATACACGTGTTTTCTACAAATATCAAGTATACTACAAACTGTAAATCTGGAACATTTTGCATCATGATATTACTGCGACTGTAATTACCAAGACAGCATTAAAACAGGTGAATAATTAAGTGTTGAATAGTGTCTTTAATTACCATGATTACCAGGAAGGTAGTGAGTAAGGTTAAAAATTTATGAATGAACACCTTCTTTATACAATTAAGAGCGACGTTTTGGTGTAGGTTCGAACACCGTTATCAAGCAAGTGATGAACCTACACCGAAACGTCGCTCTTAACTGCAATAAAGAAGTTGTTCATC
This sequence comes from Haliotis cracherodii, assembly GCF_022045235.1. Lineage (NCBI taxonomy): Eukaryota > Metazoa > Mollusca > Gastropoda > Lepetellida > Haliotidae > Haliotis > Haliotis cracherodii. Next base: position 36,618,977 of record NW_027266264.1, read on the forward strand.
CATAAATTCTTTTCCTTACTTAGGTCACCAACTTCTAAATGCCTATCAAAGAAGGAAGGTAGTGACTGCAAATATTCACAATGACATTATGCTGCCTCTTCACAATTGCATGCAGACTTTATATCATTCAGCCGAAATGCCTGTAAATACATGTTGGTACCACGTTGTTTATTCTACATTTTTAAGACAAGAATGACCAAGTGGCATGATTATGTCATTGACATACTTTTATATATGGTGAATGAATGTATGTATGTCCCATCATGGTGACCCGGAACAGGATATAGGTCTCCAGTGCCCCATGCTCATACTGTTAACCATTGGTTTACTTGATCGAGACGCGATTATTCATGACGCCGAAGTGATGACGCTTGTATATTGCAGACTGGCGTCAAACAACCACTCACAATTACGAAGTACTTGGCTATTTATGTGTTATCGTCATGAATGCTAAATCTAACTTTAGGCTGATGACTGATGATAAGGTTGTCTGTTGCCTTAACCTCCACGTGCCCACACTACAGGAGTACTCACTTGAGTCGGTCTGGTCCTCGGCCATGCAGGAGTAGAAGGACATGTTGGCGAGACTGTTGGACAGATCTGTAACAGAGGGACGCTTACAGAGGATATTTGTACTAACATAAGGGTCATGCGTACTGGGCAAGAGGACATTAATTTGTACCTAACGTAAAGGTCATGCATGCTGTACAAGAGGGCACCTGTACGTCACGTAATGATCCTGCATACTGTACAAAGGGCATATGCACGTCACGTAAAGGTCATGCATACCGTACAAGAGGACATATGTACGTCACGTAAAGGTCATGCATACTGTACAAGTGTACAAGAGGGCACATGTACGTCACGTAAATGTCATGCATACTGTACAAGAGGGCATATGTACGTCACGTAAAGGTCATGCATACTGTACAAGGGGGCACATGTACGTCACGTAAATGTCATGCATACTGTACAAGAGGGCATATGTACGTCACGTAAAGGTCATGCATACTGTAAAAGGGGGGCATATGTACGTCACGTAAATGTCATGCATACTGTACAAGGGGGCATATGTACGTCACGTAAAGGTCATGCATACTGTACAAGAGGGCATATGTACGTCACGTAAATGTCATGCATACTGTACAAGGGGGGCATATGTACGTCACGTAAAGGTCATGCATACTGTACAAGGGGGCATATGTACGTCACGTAAAAGTCATGCAAACTACAATATGGTATTGCATAATAACGTGCGCATTCTACTGGATGGTCGTCTTTAGCTGTATTTTAGAATCTTTATTACTAATGGAGTGGGTGAGTGGACTTTTGACGTCGCATCTGCAATAGTTCAGCCACATAGCGACAAGATCGAATTTTATCATGTAGTAATCAGTCATGTGCAAAATGTCCATTTTCTTAACGTTAAACATCCGGTTTTGATCACGTCTTTCCAATCCGGATGATAATCGTCAGTCAGATGACTGCGAGATGTTATACTTAGCAGTGACCGTGGTCAACAGCGCTTTAAATACAACATCTGCTCGTATTTTTCTTTCTGTTCGTGCTGATAATGTACGTACGCTGCAGACAGCCGCTCGCAGTCACCTGACTGCCAAGCCTCAGTTGGATTGTAACCACGTGATCAAAACTCAATGATGTTTATTTGCAAAAAAGATATTTCTTGCAAAGCACGCTTTGCAAAGTTTGTCATTACTGTAAGTATTATTCCTTATCGACGGAATGGCTTGTTTTCACTTCATAATCATTAGCACACATGCAGCCATCTTCGTTAATTTATCATCGCGATATACAAGATGACTTGGATTTCAACTTCTTTATTACTTTATTGCTGCTCCTTAACAAACAAACAAGTGGATCAACAGCTTTTTAGGGGTAGGGGGGGGGGGGGGGGGGGGGTGGGGGGTAGTTATTTAAATATGAACAATCCCTCATGGTATAAGCTTAATGCTACAATTTGTCTTTGTTTGCAATTTTGAGTGTCTCGACATAAGGTACGACTGTTACATGTTATACGCGTGTTTTGGCGGAGTTATACATTTTTTTTCAATGTCACGCTTAATATAATCATTACGTTATCGTCAGGTTCATCAAATAGGTAAATGGAATTTTTCATTACGTTTTCGTCAGGTTCATCAAATAGCTGGAATTTGTCATTACGTTTACGTCAGGTTCATCTAATAGCTGGAATTTACGTAAGGTTCATCAAATAGTTGGAATTTTTCATTACGTTTACGTCAGGTTCATCAAATAGTTAGATGGAATTTTGCATTACGTTTACGTCAGGTTCATCATATGACCAGTGGGTTAGTGTAGCACCGATCGATTCAACGTAATCTGACCTTGAACACGGGACTCACGCTGCGCTATGTCCTCTCCACATTCTTGCGTCATCGTGGTCGACATCCTCACGATAGATATGCCCCTCTTTAGCGCATTCTTCTGGCCGATGGTCAAACCAAGATTTTCGATGTCCGAATCGGACAAATCCAGAAAATCCTCCTCCAAAACGATGTTGTTGCCTTCGAGACTTTTCACGGTCTTCTTGTTAAGTTGCCATTTGTCGGAGAAATCCTTCAAGAAGTCCATCTCCATCGTGCTGCTTTCGTCTGCGTCTGCTTTTGGCTGGAGGTAAGAGGAGTCGCGGGGCACTGTGCATGTAGCGCAAGGTCAGACAAGGTTCACGGGCTGGTCAGCTGAACGATCAACCCTCCACTGCATCAGAACATAACCACTAGTAACCCCAAACCGGTCGCGGTGCAGGTTTTAGCGGTGTTTGTGTTTACGAGTCGCCAGCGTTACGTCACTGGTGTATTAGAGACTTGGCGAGCGTTGCGCAACTAACCATAACACTTGCAGTGTTTGTCACGAATTGTTAGTGGTAACAGATGGATGTATGTTATGGTCACTGGCCCATGACTTGACACAACTCCGTGCCCTTAGACTCACAACTAAGCTACGTATTATACATATAGCCTCAGGGAGACGAGGTCCAGTGTGATTTGGGGGCTATGGCTGTCATTGTGATGTAGCGGCATTTACTTGTATTATCACCATTTTGCCGCTTAGTTTCTTGGTAACTGCGGTACCAAAAGCGTATGGGGCGAGCTCGTATCGCGATTTATTGTGATAATTGTTTGTAGCCGTAATTCACAATTGTAATTACCATTTGTTTTACGACCCTTTATTTTCGCAGGGCAGGGTAATACACTCCTTATTGTTGTATGTGTTTCGTATGTGTAAATCTCCGTCGAGACCTGACGTAGAATGTGTCCCTAGCACCGCAATACTAGGCCTAAGAGGTAACTTAATTGAGAACACGTTGGGATTCTGGGTTAGAATTGGCCTCGTTGCATGTGGTCTTTAGAGGCATCTCAATGCATCACTTAGTTAGGCTCCAACACGCAAGCACGCCCGCACGTTAGCGCTCACCCCATCCCCACCCCACACGCGCTCCTACATGAAATAAAACGCTATACTCTGTCACAAAACCAAAATGCTGTAACACGTAATGCAATTTCAATACGCTGCATTCATACATGCAGTTATAATGTCTTCTTGCTGTTGCAGTGAGTATTTCTTTGTTTCTGTTTTGTGTGATCTAGTTTCACTTAACCTAACACTGAAAAACAACAAAAGGATCTAAGCTGATTAATTTGGATGATCGATCCAATCCAATATGCAACCTGTTCCCAACTCTACTTCAGGATGACGTATTTGTATGTCCCTTTTAATAGGCTTTATGTACTGGAGAAAACATGCTCACGAGGTTTTGGTAGACAGAGCATTCCCTGGGGAGAGGGAAAAACCAAGGGGGCGAAGCCCTCGCGGGTTTCCCCGACCCCCAGGGCATGCTCTGTCTACCGAAACCGAGGGAAAGTGTTATTCCATGCTTATAAACCGAAAAAAGAAACTTAAAACAACATTTATCAACATTTTTATGTTTCGAACATACTTTCCATGAACCTTAGGAAACGCGCGTAAAATATCTGTTGCTGGCGTACGGATCTTGAAAAGGACATTCTAAAAACCAGTGAGGCTTATCAACACCTCTGTAGCCTCGTGGTACCCTCACTCACATATGAAGGTTGCGATCCTCGGGAATATAAAGAAAACATTTGTCATTTGATTTTACATTTCATTACATGTTACAATCTGAACGGAAGTTATATTAATAAAATACCCAGGACATTATGTGAATCCCTGGGATATTATATAAAATCCCAGGGACATTACAACGTCCCTGTTTATGAGATTTAACCCGACTGGAAAGTAAAACATCACAATAGGTTTTAATGCCTATAGAAAGAAGTCTCTTACTTAATAGCGATCCCAATGAATAGGTTTATAATCAAAGATTAAGGAGTGTTACAACTGGTTGAGCAGGTACCTATAATATAATTTGGTAGGGGGTTCCTAGTTTTAGGTTAGGGATAAAGATAAAGACATTTATTTTTGTCTCATTCAAACACTCTCATATTATAACATATAAATGCACACTTATTGTGCAGATCAAAATGGGTGTTTCCTTGAATCACCAGCTAAATGACCAACGTTTGTGTGTAGGATAAAACACGTCAGGTTTTGTTTTTTTAAATGAAACCCAAATCCATGGGATAAAACAGAGGGGAAGTGTTTTATCTAACACATGAACCGAAAAAAGAAACCTCAAACAACATGATCAACATTTTAAAGTTTCATACGTACTTTCCATGAAGCTTAGGAAACGGGAGTAAAATATCTGTTGTTGGGAAAATGGGTTGCTGGGTACTTGAAAAATACATTCTTAAAAGCATTGGGCTTAATTTATCAGCGCGTCTGTTGCCTTGTGGTACACTCGCTGGGCTACAGATACAGAGGTTGCTTGTTCGATCCACGGGAATATGTAGAAAACATTTGATTTTACTCTTCATTACATTGTGTTCACAATGCGAAATCAATTTCTCGCGAGAAACATTTATATGTTACAATAAAAACGGAAGTTGTATTAATCAAATCCATGGAATATTATAACATCTCTGTTTATGAGATTTAACCCAACTGGAGAACAATAGGACGACGTAACTGGAGGTTTATAATGGTAGTCAAGTGAATTATTCATTAATATGAGGCCTAATGGTAATTATGTTAGTTTTTCAACAGAACACAATAGTTCAAGTCCTGCATGTGTACATTGTGTGAAGCCCATTTATTTGATCTTCTGCAGTGATATTGCTGGAATACTGCGTAATCCCACTTACCCATTCCATCCTAATGTTTGTTTGTTTATTTGTTTAACACCGCACTCAGCTATATGACGGCGGTCTGTACATAATCCAGTCTGGACCAGACAATCCAGTGATTGGCATCATGAGCATCGATCCACGCAATTGGGGAGTACAGGCTCACTGACTTGGTTGATGCATGTCATCGTATCCCAATTGTGTTGATCAATACTCATATCATCAATCAATGGATTGTCTGTTTCAGACTTGATTATTTACTGACCGCCGTCATATAGCTGGAATATTATTGAGTGCGGTGTTAAACAACAAACAAACATTTTACCTGCTTGTTACTCATGCTTTCTGTCATTGGTTTGTTTTGTCTTGATTATTAACTGATCTCTGTATTTGCTTCAGTTTGAAAATTGCTGTCCTTGGCATTACACATCACTCACTTCAGTGTACGAAACTCAACTTATGTTGCAACCAATGTTATAAGTCAACAATAGAAATAAACAATCTGATGCTTTGTTTTGTAGACTACGCCTACTCCATGTTGGGATGTGCCTTCCTGGTGTCCTCCATGGCTGCCCTGGCGGTCATCACCAACAGAGATCCCAGTAAACGTCTTCCCTCTACCTGCTCCTTGTGGACAATGCCCGTGTTCATTACGGCATCTGCTATTTCATCTTCTGTTATGTTGGTCATGGCAGGTGTGTGGCATTCAATTTTAATACCTTGTTGTGCTACATATAGACTTAGTAAGAGACGACTAATGGGATCAGGTGGTCAGGCTCGCTGACTTGGTTGATGCATGTTAATGTATCCCAATTGCGTGGATCGATGCTTATGATTTCAAACACAGGGTGGTCTGGTCTAGACTCGATAATTTTCAGACCGCCCTCATATAGCTGGAATATCGCTGAGTGTGCTGTTAAACAACAAACAAACTAAAAATAACAGATAGATTTGCATCCTTCCTCTCTCTCTGTTTTGCAATTTTAGCTCACCTGAATCTCAAGTATGACCTTTAGCATCTTACTTTCAGACGATGAATAACTTAGAACATTCTGGTGAGCTACATTGTGGCATGATCTTTTACAGGATACAAGTCAGTCATGTTAGGAATGTTGTTTTGCTGTAATCATCATGGAAAAGTTTTTGTCATCTAAAAAAGACAGCAGATCACACTCTAAAGATTCCATACTGTTTGAAATCTAAAGGTATATGCATTCCGTTCACAAAATATCATTTATGGGATCCTGATCTCAAACGGAATATCACGATATTCTTGTGCCACATCTTTACTCTTTAATAAGTATGATTGGTACGATTTGCTTAATGGTAAATACCAAGTGACATTAAGCAGGATGTTGTTCCTGATATTGCAGGTACCATGGCAACTGTGATGGCTCTAGTGCTGTCCGTCCTTGTGTTTCTTGTCATCTTCCATCTTCCAAACCACCTCCCCAGGACCTTCACCCTGGGAGAGTTGTCCTGCAGCATCCAGCTCCTGGCAGTCCTGCTGTGGAAGCCAGTGCATGTTTATACCTCTGTGAGTCGTCTGTCACCCGTTGGCTGTCCTCACTCCTTTACTACAACATAGACTTACAGAAGTCGCTTGATTGCTTTGCTTGGAGCATTATCATGCAAGGACCAGCTTTCACAGTGGAAACTTAACACTATTGTAACTCTCTTACCTCAACATGGACATACTGTAGTTGTTGCAATAAGATCGCTTGCTGTTGAACAGCGCTGTGGACCCCATTGCATAAATCAAACTTAGTGATGAGACTGTTGTAACTCACTCACTTCAACACGGTCTCACAATAGTCTTAGCGCTAAGATCACTTTGTGCAAGTTGTTCCTCAGGTTTACCTAATACCTTTTTATCAGTTTTTATCAGTTTTTATCTGTTATAATGATATGTGGAAATTAAGAAATGTATGTTATGAACTGATGATAAATTATAAAGAAACTGAAGCTGAATCATACAATTCTGTTCTTGTTTTGCAGACAGACATCATCAACTTTAAAATATACAGCATAGATTCTTTGCATACAGTAAGTTCACCTTTCTCAGAGCACATACAGTGGAATAATAATGTACTGAACATATGCATAGAGGTCAAGTGGCCCTGTGGTGCCTCACCGCACTTTAAATGTCATTATTTTAAGGTTGATTTTATTGAAATGGATTAAATACTCTACAACCAAAAACAGAGTTAGATTCATGTCTGAATCAAATTTCTTTTTATAGACGGGGTATATAAATTAGCATAGATTTTAAAGGCTTGTACAGGGGGGTCGTCTTATACGTGGGGTCGCTTTATAGACGACGATATACGGTGAGATATCTATACACATAACCGTGATACCATGTGATGTATGACTGCTTGTACAGGGGAATCATGAAATGAAAAGACCATAATCTCCTATCTCCAACCTGTTTAGTGTTGGATAAAGATACAGGCAGTCCAGTTTTCCTGAATTAATTACCAAACAAATCTTTTCCTGTCAGGATGATAATCGAACACTGTGATGTTTTCAGATTATATTTGCTGCTCTACTCGTGATTATCATCATGTACGTCCTCCTCCCTGCAACTGTCCGTGGAGAACGTCCGTGGGTGTTCTACGTGGTGTTCACATGCGTGTCAGCAGTGTTCGTCATCCCTGCATCATACCTGGTCCTCAGGAAGGACATTGTCACTTGGATGTTCACCAGCATATTCAAACATCCGAAGAGGGTAGGTGATGGGTGTGGCCTTGACGTTGACATCAGTAACATTCTAATTCATACTCACTGGCATTTACAGGGAGAGATGTGCATCAACCCCAAACCCTTTCTCTTTTGAACCCAGATTGCCTTCTTGTTAATTTTGAAGGTCTGAACATGCTTCAAGATTTCCCCAATTATTGTCAAAGTGGGGCTGGGGATATAGGGACGGAGTTCGTTCGTCCTTTCATCCATCTTTCCTTCCTTCCGTCTGTCTGATTCTCAAGGCAAGAACTATTTAAGTTAGAGAAATGAAATTTTACAAACTGATCTTACTGGTCATGATATTATATGAGTCAGAAAATTGGTGTTGTAAATTCATATTTTACAGAGTTATGGCCCTTGCTACATGTTTTTATCAACCTGCATAGTGTCAGAAATGGGGACACGTTGAATAACTTCCATGTTATTTACTACTAATTCTATAGGAACAAACAAAATTCTAATGTCCCCTATGGCAGGGAATAGTGATAGTGTTGTTTTCTGGTGAAAAATCTTTCATCTATAAGATTTAAGCACCCTGTTATTTCTGCGCACCATGGCTTCTACACCATACAGGGAGACCATCGAAGGCATATTTGTGTTCTGTGTGGGTTTTCTTTTGTACAAATTGAATATATGAATCAAGGGGTGCATTGCCAACAGCCAACGCTTGCAAGCGATGTACAGCACCTAACAACAGCTCTCCAACCTTTAGCCGCTTGCAATCGCACCAATCGCTGGCTGAGGTCGCTTCCTTCTCAAACCAAACTGGAAGAGTGTGCTTCAATTTGGAAGAACTTGCAAGCGCCTCGAGCTGATGCAGACCCAGGGGTTAGCGATTTATTTGCTTACCGGCACTCTAAGCAATTCATCGCCTGCAACGCGCCCAAGGTGGTAAAGAGGTGAAACTGAATCATTTGAAGTAAGCTGACATCTGAGTGGCTCAAGAAACCACACATCCTTCATTTAGATTGGGTAGTCAAGTTCAGTTCTGGTCCACCTGATACCACCTCCCATGGAGGTACTAGGAGGTCTGTATCATCATATCTTCACACAGATAGGTATGGTATCAATGTAGGACATCTGATGTTTACGAGATTGACGTTTACTGACTGGGGTACTTGAGTGCCAGAGTGAACTCTCCGCTCCATGTGGATATGCTGAGCTGTGTTTTCTGCTACAGGTGAGTCTACTGCTGTACTGGCTGGTGTGCTCTGTTGTGGCGGCCGTGCTGAGCTTGTATCAAGGGTCGAGTGCTAAGGGAGACACCATCACCCGCAAGTCATTCCATCTGGTCATAGTAGCCGTATACATTCCAGGGCTGATGGTGGATGCAGAGTTCCTGCACCTAGCATCTGTGTGTGCTGGAGCCTTCCTGCTGCTGCTTGAAGTGAGTTCACTCCCTTTATTTGTACCCTCCACATGTGTCAGATCCATCCATTGAGGACTGGATGTCAATTAAAGGAATACAGTATTTGTATTGTGTTGTGTATTGATACATTACCAATTGCATGATAAACCCAACACTACAGAATATGCCTCCTACTGTCACCCAGTACATTGACTGACCCAGTCTTACTTACAGAACATCATCTAACACCAGTAAAAGTGCTGCTGATTTGGACACAAACAACATTCTGGTAGTTTCTTGTTGAAGGCATATATGAAGTGAAAAGTGCCAGATTAAGAGCACACATCATTTACACATGTATGTTTTCATACAAAACAAAGGGTATTTTTTTATGTATATTTGATTGTATGGATATAGTGTTCCCTGTTCCTCTGATGGTGATGTAGCTTGCACTGTGATGTTGGATGTCGTTCCAGGCTGTGAGGGTTCACTCTATTCCTCCTCTGGGGCAGGTTATTGACAGCTCATTCAAGATGTTTGTCGATGACAAGGATGAAGGCCCTGTGATACTGACCCACATCTACCTCCTTGTGGGCCTGTCTCTGCCACTCTGGATCTCCAGCATCAGGCCAGTCAATGGTAGGAATAGGGCGACGCATAAATGTGCATGTAGTATGCTTCATGCACTACATATATAAACACACAAAAGGACTAGATTTTATATCGAAATTTATTAATCAATTTGATCAATAGTTTGAAAAGACTGTAACCCTGTGGGTGTTCCAGTTTAGAATAGGTCCCCAGCAGCCTTAATGGATCCGGCTCTGTGACTTGCTTGACTGTATGTCATCGTCACCAACAGCATCGATTATTGCTCATGATATCAATCACTGGATTGTCTGGTCCAGACATTATTTACCAGCCGCAGTCATTTAGCTGGAATTTTGACTGTGGCGTTTAACAATAAACAAACAAGTAAATAAAAGACACTAAGTTTATTGTCATGATTATTAGTGTTTAGATTATACCGTATGTGACCAACAACTTGAAACGTACAATGTCATTGTGTTGTATGGCTGGACCCTCCCATATTCCAACTGGACCCTAAACAATATATTTTGGGGGTCCGCTTGACACAGGTTAAACCCTGAGGTAATTATTTGGGGTTTACTCTGGTTCATTGTTGAAAGTATCATCAATGTTATAGGCCTCAGTTCCACTGAAGATATTAATTGCCTTTAAGTAACAAGGAAATAGTATACAAAGGGAAGACTGTTCGTCAGGCTGATTCCTATCAATTATGTTTCAGGTGCTCTGCTGCCAATGTACAGTGGAGTTATCTCCCTTGGTGTGGGCGACACGGCAGCATCTGTAGGGGGAGTTCTGTTAGGTCAACACAAGTGGCCAGGTAGCACATATTTACCACCTTTTTCACAAAAACTAAATTCAGTCACAAGCCAGCTCAGTTTTCACATTATGTTTTCCAAAATGATGAGAGGTCCAAGTGAGAGCATGGTATGCTGTGTAAGCTGTAAACATTACAATCTGCTCTGAGAAACCACATGGCCAAAGCAGCTGAAACTTTATGAAGAAGTGTGGGACTGTTATGTGACCTGGAATCATTGATGGCAATATGTGAATATTCAGGGTGTGTGTGGTGGGGGGTTGGGGGCTGGTGAAACACACATTTTTGTAACTCAGTGGGGGTGGGGGGATAGATACTGATTCAGAATCTTCCCGAGACAAATCAAAGGACAAAACTAAAAAGCATATTCTTAAATCTAAAATTATTTTGATTCTAAATTTGGTTTCTCAGCAGAACACTCTGTAGTTAGACAAACACTTTTGCTCCCTTTTTCAATACCTAACAGCCCAGGGTTCACGTCATGTTCACACTTCAATAGTACAGAGTACACGTTGGTGTCAACAGCTCTGCTTTACTACCTCCAGTAAATGAATGCTGTGTAAACAGCTCTGGCTTACAACCTCCAGTAAATGAATGCTGTGTAAACAGCTCTGGATTACAACCTCCAGTAAATGAATGCTGTGTAAAGTGCTCTGGATTACAACCTCCAGTAAATGAATGTTGTGTAAAGTGCTCTGGCTTACAACCTCCAGTAAATGAATGCTGTGTAAAGTGCTCTGGCTTACAACCTCCAGTAAATGAATGTTGTGTAAACAGCTCTGGCTTACAACCTCCAGTAAATAAATGCTGTGTAAACAGCTCTGGATTACAACCTCCAATAAACGAATGTTGTGTAAAGTGCTCTGGCTTACAACCTCCAGTAAATAAATGTTGTGTAAACAGCTCTGGATTACAACCGCCAGTAAATGTATTTTGAAGTTCTTATGAAACACTAAAGACTCAACAGAATTGTAGAAGTGAGTTACTACAGATTCCTATCCGACACTTTGCTTTCAGAAAGTAACAAGTCTCTAGAAGGAACAGCCTTGTGTGCCATCAGTCAGGCTCTAGTCATGGCCTGCCTCACACTGTCAGGTCAGACACTATGCACATAGTTACATCTTGTTGAGGTCAAGCTGTGAAACCAAGGACCCAATCCATGCAGCCTCGGTCCGGTCAAACTACCAAAGCAATAGTGTCCTTGAGTCGTTGTTTTCACATAATAATCTTGCCAAGACTAATCAGTTTGTTCAAACAAAATTTATTTATAAGATGCTTAATTACACCTTATTTTCACTCTTTATTACAATTACAGTTCAGTAAAGTTCTTCTTCAGAAATATTGCGGAACTGTGTATTGACACTCACACCTTGCATTGATTCCTATTCTTGCCGTAAAAGGGGACTATCATTGTCGTAAAAAGAGACAAACGCGATCGGTCGGTCAGGCTTGCTGACTTAGTTAATGCATGTCATCGTATCCCAATTGCATAGATTGATGCTCATGATGTCAATCACTGGATTGTTTGGTCCATTTACAGACTGCAATCATATAACTGGAATATTGCTGAGTGCTGCGTTACACAAGAAACAAACAAACAGTTAACACTGATTCATGAGTGTAGGTTTCTTGCTTGTTTGTATCTTTCATATGCTACACTTATGAGTTTGGATAGTCAAAGATTTGGATATTAGCCCTACTTGTCATAAAAGGCAACTGAACTTATGCATCTAGTGGCCACAATGGCTGCTGAGTGTGAATGGCACCAGGATGGTGTGACTACTTGGTTGTGTGCCACATTTATGCCTTGACCACATCTGAAACCGGTCTTGTTCATGTTTGATGTCTTACAGGCCAACATTTATATGGTTTGTTACTTAACTATACTGAAGCTTTAGTCACCATATACTGACCAGTTCTAATGCTTGTCAACCATTCCATATAGAAATGTTTCCACTGTGTTCCTTGCTCTTTTAGGGGGAGTGTCGAGTCCACTCGGCCTGTCTCTTGTCCTACCAGTCATCCTGTCTTCACTGTATGAAGCTTTTACGCTGCAAGTAGACAACCTGGTTCTACCCTTGCTGACTTATTCTCTGCTCTGTGTGTCATGACAGAATCAGCACGGCATCAAGTCAGCATTGTCGTACAGTACTCTACACTGTGTGTTTCCTGTCTGAAGATAAAGTCATCACTGTCAAAGATCATGCACCTATCTTACCTCAGGACAATGTCATTTTGTCAAATTTCATCATTGCCATGCAAACAGTACACTTCTTCATTCTTATCATGGAGAATGACAATATGTCTGTCATTATTTTCATGCAGAACTGTCTAATATTTGTCCAGATGTCACCTATGTTATGCAACCCATGAAGATCTGGCGTAGAATAGGTCTTCAGCAACTCATGCTTGCCGTAACGGGATCGGGTGATCAGGCTCGCTGACTTGGTTGATGCATGTCATCATATCCAAATTGCGTGGATCGATGCTGAGGATGTCAATCACTTTATCATCTGGTCCAGACTTGATTATTTACAGACCGCCATCATATAGCTGCAATTTTGCTTAATGCGGTGTTAAACACCAAACAAACCAACAAACCTATGTCATGCAGCACACTGCACCATGTGTCATGATGATGACAATGTCATAACTTCATCATTGGCAACCCACTCCTCTGGGCTTTCCCTCTTGATTGAAATCCAACATTGTTACAAGTATACTGTTTATGATAACTATTGTTCATACTTCCATAAAGATCATTTACACTTGTTGCATATATTTTATACATGATCAATAAATTTGAATTTACAAATAATGCTTCCATCTTTATGTCACAGAAAGATGGGTGAGTGAGGCTCTATTCCATCTTATCAATATTCCAACCACATTGCAGGAGAACACCAAGAATGGTATTCAGGCAATGGTTCGCAAGAGAGTGAGTGGGTGAGATGGGTTTAATGGTGGTTTAGCAGTATTCCAATTATAGCACAGTGTATCCACTTCATGTGAAAGGAAGGCCTGAAGTGACCTTTACCACTTTTGTGAAACCCTGGAGGACAGGTATGATGCTGACAAACCTAAAAACATCAATGTATCTTTGTTCACACAACTTATTCACACAACTTTAACTATTATTTACAAATTTGGTTCCATATAAAAGTGTGTGACTCTATTAACTGTGAGTTTCCATTTATCACAGTAATTTTCTCAGACACCAATTTGCTTTTGCTGTGTTTGATAACATAATATCATCTGCAAATAAAATAAAAAAGAGTTGGAACAACATCTGGATGTAATTGAATACCGTTTGTACAACTGTTATAGATTTCTGCTGTTTCATTTATAAAAAAAGGGAAAATAAAACACACTCAATATACATCCCTGGCGCACACCTTATTTGCATTCAAACATATGACATTAAACCCTTGTCTGGTCAACACGTTTTAACATTTTCATATACACTACATAATAATTTAAAACATAATCGGAGGGACCATAGATTTTTTATATTCCCACACAACTGGTAATTTAACGTCTTTTGACTTTCTAGGTCAACAAAGACCACACCCTTTGCATCCCAGAATACACTTTTTTCACCGGAGAAGTGGAATGGTGCCAATCAATGGATTGACGTTTTGACTCGGGATCAAAGTGGTAGACCCATGTTTCATCACCCGTTAATAATCTCTTTTTGAATTAGACGGAATCCACCTCTATTAGCTCTTCATGTTCTCTGGCAAGGTCAGTTTTTTCCCCTTATGATGAGAATTTAGAAGCTTTGACACCCAACGAGCAGATATCATATTCATCTGCAAATGTTAATGAATAATAGTTCTGTGGATCCGTGGCTTAGACCTGTGTCTGCCTCAAGTTAAGTAATGGTAATACGTCTATCTGACAGTAAAAGTTTTTATATCTCCTTGATTGAATCTTCATTGATGGAAGTTGAGGGACGTCCAGACCTACGGTCACCATCAAGGCTTGTACTCCCAGCCTTAAACATAGCTGCCGTTTATCACTGTAATAGCTAGGGCATTTATCCCCATACACTTGTAACATGCAGTCATGGATTTCTTTTCTCTAAAGTCAAAAACTTGATGAGTGCCCGATACTCGTTATTTTCCACGTCTGTGTCCATTTGTACCTCTATTACGTTCAACTGGCTGTCACTAATATACAAACGGCCTCAACACCCAAATACACTTGCAATGAACTACTCAAACAATGTACTACAACGAGCAGATATCATATTCATCTGCAAATGTTAATGAATAATAGTTCTGTGGATCCGTGGCTTAGACCTGTGTCTGCCTCAAGTTAAGTAATGGTAATACGTCTATCTGACAGTAAAAGTTTTTATATCTCCTTGATTGAATCTTCATTGGTGGAAGTTGAGGGACGTCCAGACCTACGGTCACCATCAAGGCTTGTACTCCCAGCCTTAAACATAGCTGCCGTTTAACACTGTAATAGCTAGGGCATTTATCCCCATACACTTGTAACATGCAGTCATGGATTTCTTTTCTCTAAAGTCAAAAACTTGATGAGTGCCCGATACTCGTTATTTTCCACGTCTGTGTCCATTTGTACCTCTATTACGTTCAACTGGCTGTCACTAATATACAAACGGCCTCAACACCCAAATACACTTGCAATGAACTACTCAAACAATGTACTACACTTTGTATGGTCCATAGTTAGTCAGGCTTAGAACTGTTTTACCAGCCCTCGTATATTTAGATGCTAGTGTCGTTTGTAAACCGGTCCGTGTACTGCGGACGGCGACGGCATGTTATAAAAACATGTGGAATGTTCCCGTACCGCTGGACTGGTGAGGGCACTGTGTATATAGACTAATAGGTTTCCAGTGGCTAGTTGGACTGTGTGTAAAGTGGGAAAAGAGTGTTTACGCATCTCTCACACTATGTTATCACATCAAGACCAGCTTTCGTGTGTGGATCAATCATCTCCTCTAATTCTCCCTGCGTAGGCCCATCCCGGAAGCTCGACCACCGTCGCCGCTGGGTGAATATAATATCATCACTGACTTTTGAAATCACCACTGTATTTTTGTAATTGATACTGAACATTCATACAACATAATATAGTATATACCCGGTTGCATACAGTGTTTACCCTGTAGGATGGAACCCTTTGTCAAGTTTATAAGAATGGGCTGAAAGTTTTTTCAAGATATTTAGAACACCCTCCACTCACAAACTTACGACACCATATACAACAAAGGCTGCCTTTTGTTTCTTAATGTTTATTGATGAAGAAAGAACTATTTGCAGAATAGCTTCTCTTGAGTTTACAAAGGCGAGTCTTGAACCAGCAAGACAATAACTTCAGTATCAACAAGTCATACATCAAACAGATATATAAATAATATCACGTGACCCTATTTGAAATGCACCATCATGTATTACAATTACAGCATCCCTACATTTGCACCACGCGTCAACTGTGCATATACAGCTGTCCATCAGTAGATGTGGGACCAAGGTTGACAGCAATCATGGCATCAGACATAACCTGCAGTATTTAAGGTCATGAGATCATTGTCGATTCTGTCAACGTTGATCCAACAAGCAAGCCCTTTGGTGGTAAATAGTGATATGATTTCAAAACTGCTCTGGTTGTATAACAGTAATAACTTGTAATAACTTCTATAATAACATAGAAGAATTCTGATTGAGTGGAATTCTGCGACACTGGCACCATGCCTATGTCCGTATGGCTATATAACATTCAAAATGCCCAAACGTCGGACACAATTCCCTATATTCATCGTTCTTTAATCGAAACCGAAATACTGCAGTCTAAAGGTCAGTAGTTACATTTCGTCACATCGTCGATAATATCAGAAGACTACATATATATTTCCATTCTGTTTGCGGAACTAACAAGCACCCCAAACCCACAGCATACCTATATGTATACTAAATGTATACGCGATTCAAAAGGAGGGTGCCCACTCACCCTGCATTTTGAAACATATTAATCGTGGTAGCGTACACAAAACATATAACAAAATCAATTGTGACTTGTTTTAAACAAGAAATAGTTATGTAATTGAATTTGTTTTGATTTAAAGTAAACGTCTCCCCTCACACCCACCCCTACCCTCCTCCCTCCCACCCAAAGCTATATCCGCGATTGAGTCGACCAAGGATACTGGAAAAAATCGAAGACACATCTTTCTACCAAATCTTCATGAATGGACATACTGGGTTGGAAATTTATCTAAAGCAGAGCGATTTATGATCAGGTTCAAAGCATCTGAAACCTATTCACTTAGCTAACATCGCAATTACAAACCTCAATAATAATTGATATTGTTTGTCTAAAGCCAGCCCACCTTATCGGCCCTTAGTCGCATTGAAAGGTCGTATATCGATATTCAGTAAGATAGCTTCGAAAGAAGCCTTCACAAAGATGTCTTTAGTCATGACAACCTAATGTCTGCAGTAGCTTCGTGAATACACCCCTTCAGCCACTTTCACGCTTTTCTCCGCACTGCAGTTTACCTTGACGACAGTCCCACATACTTTTTCTCGTGGGCCCCCTAAGTCGTGCACTTTGAACACGAGGACTCCTGTTGATATGCCACCATGTGGTACTATATAATTCAGTGTAAAAATATTTTTAAATAACAATGAAATGTAACAGTACCGTGCTGGCAGTGGAAAATAGGGTTTCACTTTAGGGAGGTACTAGGAATACCGAGGATAGAATTTCCCTGCGATAACCTCTAAACCAGCCATGAACTGAGCTCTTTGAAGCGACCTTCATCTTCAATGATAAAGTAATGATTAAGTCCTATTTAATAGACTGACTCTGATAACCCTTGTCCTAATTTATCAGCCTATACATATACACAACATTATTACTTAACGGTTTCTTCTATTTATGTCATATGAACTACTTATACTTTTACCACTACTACTGCTATCACTAGATAATACGCCCTTAAAACAAAACAAACAGAATATCCTACTACCACCGTTGCTGTTGCTGCCGCTACTACTACTACTACTACTGCTGCTGCTGCTGCTGCTGCTGCTGCTGCTACTACTACTACTACTATCACACAATAACATGCCCTTAAACAACATCACAAACAGAATCTAGTACTAAACCACTGCTGCTAATGCTTTCACACAATAATACGTCCTTGAAGTATAAACCCCCAACGGAATCCTACACCCATCATAAAGCAGCAGACAGTGACGATGGCACCGGTAGATAACCTGAGTTATCCTTGGTGACTTGTCACCGCCCACTGATTTCATCAGCAGTAGGCAGACGTACACCCCCCTGTCCAGAATCTAGATCGTGCTAAAGTACAGATGTGTAGACGCTAAAATGCGAAATCGCACACCAACCAAACCCGCCTTTCTAACGAGCAGTTATTAATACGTGGATGGATTTGATTAACTAATTAGATCAAATAAGCTTGAAACTACGTAACTAACATATACCAGCAATAAACTATCTGACATTTAAGAATGCAAACTGTAATCAACTAACAGGACCTAGTTGTTAACAGTATGTTGTTTGCAGTAGTTGTTCAGCCAGTGCTCAAGCTCCTGTAGACTGTAAAACATCGGCCCTGAGCCTCCTGCATATTCTATGACTCCATCCGAAATTACATACAGACGCTCTGGCAGGGCGGAGTATTTCTTGTTAGCATTGTCCGACATGTCATCAATGACTATGGGGCAAGTAACTTGTTCCACCTTCAAGTAATTAGTTCTTGTTGCTCTGTCCTCCAGCTTAGTAGATGTTTGTACGTTGTATTTGTTCCCGCGGAAATACCACCCATCTACTGGATGAGCCTCTTCTATGTAAACCACTAGGAAGTCCACGCAGTGACTAAATTTGTCAACCATTTCGTTGAACTTGCCCAGCTTGGCTATAAACGGAGGTCAGCTACAGCTTCCAAAGTTGAGAACCAGAGGGCGCCCCTTCTTCATGAAGTCGAGCAGACGGTGTTTAGTTTTGCCGTCTGCTGACCAGACAACTGCGTCGGGCGGTCTCTTATCCTGTTCACTCTCTTTAAAAAATTCAAGTTGCAAGAGGTAGGGAATCAGTCTCCAGTGTTGCCAGGACAACATAGTCATGAGAACCTCTTCTCCAGAAACTGTTGTTCCTTCCATTATTTTATCACCGAGACTTATTAACTTTCTTTTAAGAGGTTGACATACCATAGAGATATGGAGCACAGCAAACTTAATGAACGTCCAAGCGAAAAGAGAAAACAGAAGCTTCACTTTACCAAGGATCCATACGGCTTCCTCTGCCATAATTCCACTTCTGTCCACCACCTGCAGTAACATGAATAATTGAAAGTCATCAATATACAAACTAATCAACTCATTAGTTTGCAGGTACAACAATTATAAAAGAATCATTGATGAAAATGTTCAAAGACACAAGGCAGTCCGTGAAAGACTTTTTTCATTTGAGGGACGAAAACTGATACTTCACGGTTATGCAACTACCAAATTGAGTGTCACACAAATAATGGGGGAAGAAACAAGTCATCACTTATAATTTGTAGGAACAGAACTTAAGATCTGACTACATAAATTATCGTGCTGTGTCACCTGCACACAAATAGTTGACCCAAACTGGCATACGACACACACTGGTATAAAGTTCCTGAAGCAGCAGGTGAGAGGTGACAGCTGGCGCCCTCTGTTTCCTACCAAACATCTACACGTCACTATATTGCTACAGTATCACCCAAACCGTGAAGATCCGGGGTAGAATAGCTCTTCAGCAACCCACGATTGTCGTAAAAGGCGACTATGCTTGTCGTAAGAGGCGACTAACGGGATCGAGTGGTCAGGCTCGCTGACTTGATTGATGCATGACATCGATACCAATAGCGTAGATGATTGCTCATGATGACAATCATTTGTCTGGTCCAGACTCGATTATTTACAGACCGCCTTCAAATAGCTTGAATATTACTGAATGCGGCGTTAAACAACAAACAAACAAAGCCTCATTTGTGCTGTTAGTGGACAACTAACATCAAGTTCAAAATGTGAACACCACAGAAAATACTCACACGCGCTTAAGTCCGGAGTTTCTCTTTGTCGGGTTCAAGATGAGGTTAAACACTATTGTATACGCTCTCACATGCGTTGGGGGTATTATATGAAGGCGTGTGCACCAATCGGACACTCTGATCTCACGCTACATCTAGAGTCCACGGATTTCCCACAAGACACTTTGACCAAGGGCAAAGTTTCACGGGTGATATGTCGACCCAGTGACACGTATTTTTCAACAGTTATGACCAATACACTGTTTAATTAAATGCCATTTCAGACACATAGCATATGCCATTAATATAGTGTCTATCTAAACTATTACTTCGTGTAAATGACAGCAAATACATACATGTCACTTTCAGTTAGACTAGGGCAAGAACTGTCAAGTTGAGATAAGTGCGATTCATACTTTATGGATTTTCTTCTTTGCCTCTTTGTTTGACAAGCGACATTGCCAGAATGTGTAAATGATTTGTTATGGGCAGTTTTGTCTTTTGAATTCTGACAAATCAAAGAAAATGAACATTAACATATGCGAGTCCAGTATACATGATGATTATTATCAGTTATCCAGTAAGTGTAACAACTATCAGATGACGAGTTGTCAGTTGATAACATGAAGTACAAAGAGTCATTGTCCCACTGTTTTGATCTTCATCGTTCTCAGTTGATCACATATATTGAGAAATGTCTTAATCACGAACGGTTGTTATCTGAATTTACGTGAGTGCGGTTTATTCCAGGCCACAGTGCACAGTTCACAGACACAAATATATTTTAGTTGCTTGTGTACAAAAGCAGTGAGTCATTTTTACAAATCTGTATTTATTGATCAAATACAGACATATCACCGCATTATTCAAATATTCTAATTCATTATTATTTATTTATTTGGATGGAGATGGGGTGGGGTGGGGTGGGAAGGGGTAGAATTATAAACCTGTTATATTCCAATAATTAAAACATCACAACAATGACACTGGGATAAAGTCGGTTAATAAACATTCAGATTGCAAATTCTAATATATTCAGTCCACTGAATTGGTTGTTTTGAAGATAGCCAATTGACATTATATTTATCATACACATACCTCAACTATGCTTCCTCTTTGATGCAAGACGGGTTATCGCGCGCCATTTAGTCGTCTGCTTTAAACAGGGGAGGCTACTCCAGCCACTTAGTGGCTCTTCGTAAACAAATGTGGGAAAAAACATATTGCAGGGAGTGTTGTTAGACCGCTGTGTATTGTGTCATAGGACGGAGGAAACTATAAACCCTCAGTTCGAGTGACATAAAGATTAGGTGTAGAACCCTTGAACTGTTTACTGATTCCAAATTTACTACCCGGGTACCCACCCCCCTATTACCCGACCATACCCGGGTACCCACTGTAGGTTTCAAGAGATGCAAAATGTCCGATTGGAATCTTTTTTTACCACAGCACTTGCAAAACTTATTTAGATACATGTATTAAACGATCTGGTCATGCATACACTGAAGTTGACTTAAGTTACATCTTTATTCAACCATATGAAAAGTCGGAAGGAATGGGTGCATAGTCAGAAAGACATTAGTGACTTGTAGTGTAACCATAGAGTTCTAGATGATTTTTGTCATTAAACTATATATCACATGACTAACCACGGGTCCGGGTAGTTCTCTCGGTACCCGGGTCCTACTCAATACCCACCCGACCCGGGTACCCGAGTTACCCGTCCCAGCCCAATGTAGGTGTATATACCGTGAAGAGAATTACAGGGCGGAACAGGTCTCCAGCACCCTGAAGGAGCCAATGTGACGTTGATTTTCTACCCGCCACTGAGAAATGAACCGGCTCATTTTTCAACGACCTTCGGGGTCTTAATTTAACGCTGAATATTGAACCTAAAATAAAACAAACTGAAATCTTATTATGACCTGAATCAAACTTACACACTAACATGTAATCGTCTTACAATTCATCGCTGAAACAAATATCCATAATTAAACATTGCCTATAGCTCCTGCACTCATTCTTCTTCGCTACTTGGGGCGTGATAGCGCGTCTCAACAACCTGGCCACCAACCGCGGTCTATCTTAGCAAACCTCGAGTATTGGAGGGGTAACTCATTTGTACCATGTCGTTTCACTGTGACGTCATACAATAATGACGTCACAAACTATGTTTTGTGGGATTTCATCAGTTTGCCGCACACTGTCGCCAGATGATAATAATGTCGGACAAGCGGGCAGTGGAAATTGGCAATGAAACGCATCTACTTATGAATTCTATATCATATATAATTACCACAGGAACTCGATGATAGCGTGTATAACATAATATGTTCGTATAGAAAAGAAATCACACCCCTCTATATACATAGGGACTCTATGTATATAGAGGGGTGTGATTTTTTTCTATACGAATATATTATGTTATACACGCTATCATCGAGTTCATGTGATAATTACATAGCTTGCTTCCTGCGTCACCTACAACAGAATTCATGACACCACTTGGATCTGCTAAAAATTAAAGATACAGTTTTGATAGATAACTGATGTTGAAGGCGTATAGGACCAGCTGTGCTGGTTGCACTGGTCATCATGGACTAGCATGATGTGTCGCCAAACAATCATGGTCTGTCTAGGCACTTTCCAAATAGAGTATACCTTTAAAGAATATCTACAATTTCGTTTTAATAACAGTTCCAGTAGCATCTTTGAGTTTTAGCCCTAAACGGTGAAAGGTCTGTTGTTATGCTAGTATTTTAAAACTGAAATTTGAGATACGCCTACGGGGCTGATAACATTTTAGCCCCATGTTTGTATTGCATTTAATATACATTTCTTTAGATTGTTCAGAGTCTCACTGCTTTCTATTGAAATCCAACTACACTCACGTGCAAAAGAATTATATTATAATTGTTGAATGTAGTCAAAAACATGAAAAAGTTCGGAACACATTGCCCAAACACACCAATGCATGGTATCTCAAAGAAATTCACGTGCTGCATGTCAGAAGCGGGTAAAAATGACTTTATTCAGTGAAATTCCCTGCACGTGCAGAAAATCACTCGTACGAAGATCGGTTATAAAACCCGTTGGAAACTGTTCTTTGCAATCATCAGCGTCTGAAAAACCCGCAGAACATGCCTAGATTAACTGTGGAACAGAGAAAAAGAGCGATTGGAATGTTGGAGATGGGGGCAACTCACGACCATGTTGCAATAATCATGGGCTGCGCAAAAAGAACGATTGGCAGACTAGTCACACGTTACAGACAAACTGCCAGGACAGCAGACAGGCCAAGGAGCGGTCGACCAAAAGTCACTGCGCCACAAGAAGACCGTTATCTACGTACGCTTCATTTAAGGAACAGATTCCTCACTGTGACATCATCATCAGCGCATAGCTTTGGTCATCGTGTCAGCAGGTGGACAGTCTCGAGACGACTCCGTGAGCGAGGAATCAGAGCCTACAGACCATTCAAGGGCATGACGTTAACGCTTGAATTTCGACGTCGAAGATTGGCATGGCCAAGACGTGTCCGTCAGTGGCAGCAACGAAACTGGCAAAGAGTCCGTTTCAGCGACGAGAGTAGGTTCCAGTTGAACAGAGCTGACGGCAGAAGACGTGTCTACCGCCGGCGTGGGGAACGGACGGCACGTTGTTGCGTTCAGGAAACGGAACCATATGGTGGTGGGAGTGTGATGGTTTGGGGAGGCATTTGTGGGAACACCAAGACCGACCCTATTATCATCGATGGCAACCTGACAGCCCGTCGGTATATTGATGAAGTTCTGCAGCCCCATGTCCTGCCTTTCCTCCAGCAAAATCCTGGAACCTTGTTTCAGCAAGACACCACACCACACACCGCAGCTGTCACAACGGCCTTTCTCAACGCCAACAACGTGCCCGTCCTGCCTTGGCCACCAAGATTCCCAGACATGTCTCCGATAGAACACTTGTGGGACCATCTTGGACGTCGGATACGACAACTGCCACACCCTCCGTTGACGAGAAATGCACTGGATCAGGCACTGCAGAGAGAATGGCGTCAGATCCTCAATCACGTTATCAGAAGACTTACACACTCGGCCCGACGACGTGTTCTGGCATGTATCGACGTTAGGGGTGGACATACGCGGTATTGACAGTCCGCATTCCAATTTCAACCTCTGTGTTTTTGTGATTTGCCGCTTTGACTTGTGCTCGAATACTGGACAATCGACCCCCTTGTGATAACATTGACTCTACAGCTGTTCCGTTTAACATGTTCTTTTTACTTCTGTCACACATGCTTTACATACCTTTTCGTTATTCATATATAACGTCATTATCTATTCGTGTTTGTGTTTGTGTTGTTTGTTAGTTGAAAAATGTTTTGAGACGTTTCTTTTGCACGTGAGTTTATGAAGGTTATGGAATTATATTAAATGAGTGTATTTTCAGCTCGAATAAATATTGATTTGTCACCGATCTTACTTTGTTCATAATGTGCAACGTTGTTGTCATCGTTACATTTGCAAGATCGATTCCAAGAAATGAGGTGTGTGGCTTAAATCGGTCAATGACTGGCCTGTTTGGACGCGGCAGACACATGGTGTTACTAGAATGATACACCACGAGTAAGGGACCGACACACTGTCATGGTAAAATTACACAATAGAACCTGATTTGCCTTATTTGTTTTATTGTACATCAATTTCATAACAACAAATATTCCACGTAACTTTTTTTTCTCAATTTATGTAAGCCTATCTTTGTTCATGTTCTGTTAAAATAAATTTTCGTTTGCATATTTTCTGTGACGATAACGGGAATTTTGTAATTGTTCAACTGGCAAGAATCGCACGTGTGGGACATCAAAGAAACAGTGTCGGTAGTTATAAAGGTCTGTCCGTCAGTCACACTTTCATTTCTGGAGGAGAACTTGAAAACCGTTAAATATATTTTAACCAAACTTGGTACACGGACCAGTCAAGTGCAGGAGTAAAGCCTTTTGTTATTATGTATATCTGATGCTTTTTGGGGGGTTTTCAGTTTCCATTGAAACGTGACTCATTTTGGTTATAAGTGTAATTTCGAACATAACTATGTATATTTTCAGTTAAACTGTACATGTATATCAGTCAGTTTGTAGAAAGGTGTTGTTTACTATCAAGGATCTCTGAAACATACACAGATCAAGAGCAGAACTCACACATCATTGGCATTTATCGAAAAACATTTTGACACATGCCGACCTAAATTCCCAAGCAGAAATTGAAATTGGTTTATAACACTTGCAAGCCCTAACATCCCACATCTTTGACATTACAGTGGAAAGTGTTGACTGCATCTGCCATTTATGTACATATGAACATTCAAAAGCTCTCAATTTATAAATTCCATACCTTTCAATTCAGCTTGCCCAGGATTACGCATGCATACCGAATTCTCTAACAAACTAAGTTTTATTGGTTTTCAATATATGTATTTGGTTGCTAGCGAAAGCTGCAGGCCGGGGTATGTAAGCTTTGCTAACCTTTCCCTTGTTCAGAAAATCATGTTTACAGTCACAATGGTATGGCGTCATAACTTTTGTATGTTTCGAAGTCACAATTATAAAACTAGCGTCACAATGATAATACTAGCGTCACAATTATAATATATTATAATACTAGCGTCACAATTATAATATATTATAAAACTAGCGTCACAATTATAATACTAGCGTCACAATGCAGCCTGCTCAGGTGGAATCCAAATATGGTCTGGGGGTGTACAACTTTATGATGGTTCCACATTGCCGAAAATAGAAAAAAACATTGATGGAAAATCACTTATCACCACTTTATTAATCTTGAATGGAACATTTAATGTTATGTACTTTGTTTCATTTTGCTTGTGGAGACAAAACCATTCACCCCCTTTTCATTACTTTCGTCGAAGGCAGTGACCGCATCATGCAACGATGTCTACATTGAGAGAGTTCCTTATAAAATCGTTTATAAATTCGTCATTGTAGTATTGCACTTTGATTTCAGTTTACAGAAAGGTTATCGTCTTTTAATACCTTCACGTTTTCATATAAAACCTCACGCTGACGCGTTCTGTTTAAAATAATAATTTAGTACGTTTATCTGCTAACAGTTGCATATGGGCGGCCAGTGTTGGAGCAGCTTGTGATGGAATCAAGGGATAAAATTCTATACTGTGGGTACAATCGCCTTGTTTCACAGACCAGCCTGAGTGTTAAGGAAACCTTATCGTCATGTCAATGAAATAAACTTATGATAACTGTAGTGCTACGGCTACTTTGTGAAACGTGGCCCCGACCTTCCCCATTGTATCCTCAATAAATGCGCATTGAACCCTTGCCACTGCTGAGAAGACACCAAGCCGTACACCTCGGAAATATCTGTCCCAAGTGAAGCGTTTCCTACAACCAGAAAAGTGTTTGCGATGCACCACAAAAACAAAGCAAATGTTCCTATATGCAGAGAACAGTTAATGAAAATGATCTTAAACAGTATGAAATAGTGTAAAAATATAGACCGTATTTGTAGCTAGATATCAAAAATCCAAAAACTCAACACCCAGAAAGTCACTATGACCATATTTTGATATTGTCAGATGGGTTTTCTCAAGATGCATCAATAAATCAAGACTTTGCATCAAATACATGTAGTATAATAAACCGAGAGGCTAAAGACAGTATACGTCTGACGTTTGTGATGAAGCAGAAAAGTGAAGGAAGTTTTCATGTTTTTGATTTCGTCTAACTAATCATTAGACATTTCTGCAACAGTTTGCCCACAAAAACCCATGGTGTTTTGGGGTAAATAGAAGTGGGTTTAATGAAGACTGGGGTAAGAAATGAAATATACACCCACATGACCTCTACCATATTTAAAGTGCTATCTACTTGTGCCGACAAACGCAAATCAATCGATAAGAGATCAAATATGTCCATCAGCAGTTTAATCTTTTCAAATAATATTTTATTTCAAAATATTAAAATCATACAGTGGTATTCTTTAAGTACTGACTAAACTCTAGTTCTAGCGCTTATCACTGGTACTATTCATTTTGGGGGGACACTATGTCAGCACCTGGAGAAACGTGAAATTGAAAAACAAGCATATGATAAAATCAACTGAGATGTGTACCCTCTTTTGCCCGTCAGTTTAGATATGGACAGGTAAGTAACAATCGATAGACATCTTGTATAAAATTACCAGCCATGACCTTGACCTTTGACAGATTTGACCCCAAACCAAAACCAATTCGAGACTCCTCCCTATCGATAAATCGTACCAAGCTTGTAGGAATCTGTATCCATAGGAGTCGGGCCAGGACGCGAATACACACGCACTTGGGACGAGATGAGGACGTACTGCGAATGAGTTGGTCGGGTTAAGAATTAGTTAGAACTGGCTTGGACGTATTGTGAACGAGGTTGAACTGGTTAAGAACGGGTTCAGAACGGCTACGGACGTGCTCGAACTGCTTCGAAACGTTGTCGAATGAGGTGAACGTGCTTTTTTTACACGATCTGAACTGGATACAATCGGACTGCAGACTGGCTAAGAACGAGATAGACGTATTGAGGACTGCTTATGAACCAACTAGACTCGTATTTTATGCCAAACTACGCGTTCTACCGTGATCACAGCCCGTTCTAGTATTTTGTTAAGAACAGGGTAGAACGGGATAGAACTACTTTGGTGTGATGGTAGCATTATACTGCTGGCAGCTTGTCTGCCTGGCCACTCGATTGTTTACAGGTCACCGCTACGTCGGAAAACATCATGAACTCATTCACTGGTTAAAGTAAGTGAACATTTCTGGCTTATGCAGCTGCCGGAACTTGACCGAATGAGCATCGTTCCAGGTCATTATGAGACCAGAGAGTTCACACCACGACCTCGGGCGTCCAGGGTCATGTTGCCGTTGGTTGGTTTGTTGTTGAACGCCGCACTCAGCAA
Organism: Haliotis cracherodii; assembly: GCF_022045235.1. Lineage (NCBI taxonomy): Eukaryota > Metazoa > Mollusca > Gastropoda > Lepetellida > Haliotidae > Haliotis > Haliotis cracherodii. Next base: position 36,646,746 of record NW_027266264.1, read on the forward strand.
TATTCCAGCTATATGACGGCGGTCTGTAAATAATTGAGTCTGGACCAGACAATCCAGTGATTAATATCATGAGCATCGATCTACGCCATTGGGATCGATGACATGCATCAAACAAGTCATCCAAAATATCCCATTGTCGCCAATTAATGCCACAAGCGTTCACGATGCTCTCATCGTATCCAAATTGCGTACATCAATGCTCATGATGTCAATCACTGGATTGTTTGGTCCAGACTCGAATATTTACAGACCGCCGTCATATAGCTGTAACAGGCAAACTGCTGCAACGTCTGGTTGTGGTTTACGTCGGCGTAGCCGTCTATACAATTTAAATCCGGGGATCTGGAGGACCAGGGGAGAACATCAACGTTGTTGTAGACAGGCTCTTGTGATCCGTGCTGTATGCGGTCGAGCGTTGTCCTGCTGGAAAACACCGTTGCCGTTGACTGCAATTTGGAGGATCCGTAATAGGAGAATTTCGTTGATGTATCGTTGAGCCGCAAGACTGCCCTGGATATGGACCAAACCTGTCCTGACCCGATGAGAGATAGTCGCCCACATCATAATGCTACCCCCCACCTAACCTGTCCACTACCTGTACACAATTTCTGGCGTAACGTTCTCCCAGACGTCTATGCTCTTCTATTCCCTCGACGAAAGAGAAATCTTGATTCGTCGCTGAACCTGACATCTCTCCATCGCAGTTGAGGCTATACCCTGTGTTGACGACACCAATGCAGTCGTTGTTGACGATGTTGCCGATGTCGCTTTTGACAGTATTACAGTTATATCGCGACGTGTCAGCGTAATGTGAGAGGAAAGACCGAAGTGATACAGGTCTCAGACGTTTACCACTACGTTGAAACCCACGAGCACGGGTATGGTGCTGACAGACCTAGCGATATAACTGGAATACTGTTAAAAGCGGTGTTAAACCCAACTCACTCACTCACGTAAAATCAGCCGTAATAAATACAAGATACATTATCATACCTCCATGTCTGAATGGTTTGGTTGGTTTGTTCTTTAACGCCGCACTCAGCAATATTCCAGCTATATGACGGCCGTCTGTAAATAATCGAGTCTGGACCAGGCAATCCAGTGATTCATATCATGGACATCGATCCACGCAATTGGGATAGAATGACATGCATCAACCAAGTCAGCGAGCCTGACCACCCGATCCTGTTAGTCGTCTTTTACGTCAAGCATAGTCGCCTTCACGGCAAGCATGAGTTGCTGAAGACCTATTCTATCCCGGATCTTTACGGATCCCATGTCAGAATGATGACATCTGACTGGTCCACGGAATCTTGATAAAATACTGTGTCACCCGCCTTGGTGGGTAATAAATTTCTCAGCGGGGAATACATCTTTATACCCGGCCACGAGCACTACAGGCTGCACGTGCATTTCTGAGAGACAGAATAAATCCTTCAAAGCAAAAATCCGCACGCTTTTTCCGAGCCAGTGGATGTGACGTGACATAGCGCAAGCTTACCTCAGCTCAATCGAACCGCTGTTTTCTATCAATTTGGAATTTATTTGAATTATTTTACAATGTCATATTAAAACATGTCGGTAAGATAAATTCGTTGTAGTAGGATCACTCGGGGTACATGGGGTTTTATGTGCCCGGCTCATGATATAAAACCTCACGCGGGACGCTCAAAACCCCATGTACCCCTCGTGATCCTGCTACAACAAATAGTATCTCAGTGGATAATAAGTCACTGGATTTTGTTCATAAAAGTCCAGTTTTTCGCTCGGTCAAAACATTCAGCCTTGAACAGCGAATTTCGAAATATTGCTGCGGTAGGCAATTGCGACGCAAACATTTCGAATCAGACTTCATGGGTTATTGTATTTAGGGTTCGTAAGCGCGACTCTCCGGTCTGTGTATCATCTTGGCAACGTTTCCAGCCTGTTCCGTTCACATTTAAGTCCACCCTCGATTAACTAGTGAATTACATCTCCCTTCAATTATGACAAATGACATTCACCAGAAAAGCTTCGTTTGGAAGGTGGTGTCATGTTTCTTATTACTAATTTAGTACAGAATTTCGCTCTTGAGTGTAATTTGAAAGGACAAAGAGGTGAGGTGAGATGGGACTTAACCTTGCGTTCAATATCATTGGACTTATACAGGATGTGCGTGCGTGCCTGTGTGCCTGGGTGTGTGTGTGCTTGTACTGGTCCGGACTAATGCCGGGGTTTTAGTGCTAACCAACTGAGATACCACGGACACCATGGACACCCCATTCAGACGCAGTATACTGACTCCGAGCGGACAGTCCTTGCTTTTGCACCTGAATGCCGAGAGGCAGGTACCACAAGCATGACAAGTGCCATCTGTTAATGTCTTTTGATATGACGCGGTCGGGGATTGAATCACTAACCTTCCGCTCTCCGGGCACACCACGGAGGTCCTGATACTACGGCAATTCTTATGTCCCCCTTTCACTACGACCAGGAATATCCCGAATCATTCCCGAATCGGAAACTTTCGAAATTAGTGATGATTCGGCCAAGAATGCAAACTTTCGTGGCTAGTTGGGTTGAAAAATATGAAGAATGCCAGGAATGGGTTAAGAAACATGTACGAATTACAAGATTCATGTACGGAACATGCACAAATTGTAAGAATCGCCTACGACGAAGTTACGAATATGCCGAATGTTGTTCTTACTTAAGTCTTACATGATTCGTAGTTGACTCGGGACATTTGTGGCTGTTTCGGGATGTTTTCAGGTTGAGGACAAGAATTTTTGGGAGCCACGAATCGCTAAGAATAGCCAAGAATGCAAAAGAATCGATAACAAAGCTGTTATGGAACATACAAATTAATTACGAATGGGTTACGATACAGCCACGAAATTGCAATTCGGGGACCCTTCCACGAACGTTTTTGACAAACAAACAAAATTTCTCGCCGATTCGACGAACTCCCGCGAACTGTACGAATGATTGGGAATCAAATAAGATTCATTTAAGAACAAGAAATGATTGAGATTTATCTACGAACATGAAAAAATTCCTATCCGGGGTGATTCGTGATATTCGTGGTCGTAGTGAAGCGGGGGCATTGAGTCGTGTCATTCGAATCCCATTCAAAACGAAGCAATGGTTGCGACAGAGTCCAGGGAATTTATCGTCATGGAATGACCTTTATGTTTAGATTTTTACGATGGTCGACCACGTGTTGGGCGTGCACAAGATGAACGTTTGGTGAATTGTTAAGGTGTTAAGGTTATTATTATATCAAAAATGTCAACATTTTCACTAATAATCTTTACTGTCAACTCTGAACTGTTTTTTAATCACTCCAAGGCATTGTAACTATTCTCAACCTAAAAAAATGTGCATTGGTTTAAAACATTTTTACTTTGAAAATGTCTATTCAGGTACATGTAAATATCCGTGGTCGTTTAATATCTTCAGTGATAATATGTTTAGGAATATAAAAATAGTAGCATCCACCCCAAGAGTTGAACGTTAATAACAGCATTTTCCTGAATGTTAGATCGCAGTTCAAATTACAGTGAAAATTGAATGGACAACAGCGGTCTGATTGTGAGATAAGCCCGCAAAGCAGTTGTCTTGCCCAGTGAGCCAGAATAACGGTGATGACACCTTAACACAAATGATTGAGAGAACAGGTTTCTGAGATTCATTTTTTATCATTTTCATGTTCATGTTCAAAATTATGTTGATGATACTGAACGAAACTTGAGCAGACGATCGTTTCCACCTTGTGATGCCAGATGACAGCTCTCCAGACATCACACGTGACCCCGATATTTCCGGTCACATGGTCATACGTGGTGCTGTCAACTGACACCAGAATATGTGCTGAAGTCACACCTGAAATCTCTACACGTTCAAAGTGTTGAAACCCACATAAGCGAATTAGCATGACATTGTTTAAACTGCAGCCTTATTTCTATACTGAGATAGACTGAAGTGTGTTTGACGCCGCAGTTCCCAATGCTCCAGTTATATCACGGTGGCCTCAAAACAGTGGAACCTGGGTCTGGCGAACCACAGTATGGCGGACTCCACGATATACGCGGATCCAGAGAGGAGAGATGCAGGTAGACTAACATAAGAGTCCCTGTGATAAACTTATGAACAACGTTAAAATGAAATCATTATACAAGGGACCTACAAGTATTAAAGAAACCTCAAGTCTCTTAATTTCAGATTAGAATGTAGGGACTATATGGGATGCGATAGCTGAGACGGGGATACGAGTTTAAATGTTGATTATATACTATGCGTACAGACGAGAGACAAGGTGCAGGGGTGCGCATGTTTCAACTAGCGCCCTCTGTAGGCGCTAAGCCAGTCGTCCACGAGTTTGGTATTGTATTTTCTCGGGCCCCTTCCTCCAGCCAACACAACAACGCCATCTAGGACAATATACAGCCTCTCTGGGTGGCAAACATACTTCCTGCAAGCTTCATCTGTTATGTCATCCAGAATGAGAGGGCATCTCAAATTCTCGTCACTCAACAACATGGCTGCCTCTACTCGGTCGTCCATACTTTGGGCGGTTTCTATTTGGTACTTATTACTCCTAAAGTGCCACCCGTCTGTTGGATGAGCTTCCTTTATGTATATCAGAAGAAAGTCAGCGATATGTCCATAGTTTTGAACAATGTCGTTGAACTTGGCCAGCTTGGCCATAAAGGGAGGTCAGCTACAGCTTCCAAAGTTGAGAACCAGAGGGCGACCCTTCTTCATGAAGTCGAGCAGACGGTGTTTGGTTTTGCCGTCTGCTGACCAGACAACTGCGTCTGGCGCTTTACCATTCTCTTCTGGGTACAAAGCTACGTCTAGAAACCATTCCTGTAGAATCAGTTTCCAGTTTTTCGGCATGAGGAACGTCTCATACAGGTCCGCTCCTCTCACTGAGGAACCTTCAAGGCCTTTGTCTACAACCCTAATGAACTGTCTTTTGACCGGCGGGCATATTTTTCCGATGTTAACCACAATAACTGTCGTCACAAACCTGAACAGTACAGCCACGGTTGCCCAGATCGTCTTCAGAATCCGAGATGCCATTTTGTTCCTTTAAAAAAGAAAAATATTATCAATAGAATGAGGAATCAGATGCCCTTAGCTCACCATACCGAGGACCTATTTGAGCGGGTGTGGTAGTTTCTGTAACATTTCAGACATTTCTGGGACCACGAAGTCGATGAAGTTTACCTTGGAAAGAAATTACTAGAACTGCATGGAATATATGAAAGTGAAACTTTTGAATTACTGAAAATGTGGGCTCTTATGTGAAATGTGTAGAAATGTTCTGACACGTTCCCCAACGACAAAACACGTACATGTATTGTTGTTGTTTGTTAATTGATGCCGCACCAGAAAATATCCAAGCTATATGACATTTGGACCAGACAAGCCAGTGATAGATAATATGAGCAAGATCGGGTCACAATGACGGGCAATAAAGCAAGTCACCGAGCTTGAGCACCCGATACATTAAGTCGCCCCCTTTAAATAGACCAGTTTTGGACCTACCACGGGGGACACGTACCTATTGAATCTTAATTTACCGAAGTTTAACATCACAGAAACTGACACTGAACAATGATGTCATCAAATGGTTCCGAGCCAACTTTCACATCAACCATTTTCCAAGATCACTTATGCGCGTATCATTGTGTAAGTAATGTCCGCAAGTCCGTGGTTGAGTTGTAAAATACATATTTTACTATGAAACTAAATTTCCAAACGGAGCTCCTTTCAGAGGAGTCATGGTAGACGATATTGTGGTAAACCCAAATCACCTCATCAATCCACCCTAGTGGGTAATAAAGCAGAATGATTTTCAGAACAAGGGAAAAGTTAGCAACGCTCTTATACCCCGTCCTGCAGCTTTCGCTAGCCACCAAATACATCTATTGAAAACAAATAACACTTAGTTTGTTAGAGAATTCGGTATGAATGCGGTAATGATGGGCAAACTGAATTAAAGGTATAAAATTTATAAATCGATCGAGACCTAAACTTTTCAAACTCCTCTCTCTCTCTCTCTCTCTCTCTCTCTCTCTCTCTCTCTCTCTCTCTCTCTCTCTCTCTCTCTCTCTCTCTCTCTCTCTCTCTCTCTCTCTCTCTCTCTCTCTCTCTCTCTCTCTCTCTCTTGGTCCACGGGCAGAAGCGGTATCACACCCCAAATAGCAAAGAAGAATGAGTTCAGGAGGTATAAGCAGCGATTAATTATGGATATTTGTCAGCGCTGAATTGTAAGACAACTACATGTAACTGTTGAAGTTTGTTGGGGCATGATTAGATTTCACAGTTTTCATTTTAGGTTCATCATTCAGCGTTGAATTAAGACTCCGAAGCGAACTATAAGCGTTGGAAAATCAGCCGGGTTATTTTTCAGTAATAAGTGTCATTATTCAACTGTTTGGGTTCATTTTTCAACGTTGAAAACAGACCCGTTTTATTTCTCAAAGGTGGGAAGAAATTCAACGTTACACCGGACAGATCCCCGCGCTCAGCTAGTTCAACATTGAGAAGCCAGCCGGGTGTACATGTCGTCTGTTGTGCTGAGTCATGTTTAGACTCTGTTCCCCTTTCCCTATCACTATATCACAGTGAGTCAACAATTATCATCCGTCACAAAAGTTATACTCATTGAGTTATCGGATACCGCTGTGGTTAAAGATACCAAATAATATTTTAATGTACGATCATATGATTTGACCATTTCAATTGGCGGCTACAGACGCGTGAACAATATCACAGTGGCGGATTTCTGATATTTCTGTGAAAGTGTCGGGTCAATACTTAATATATATCGTCGACTGTTACCTACCGACCGAAGTAGGTAAGACTTGCGCCTGTATCCCCCCTTAGAATATATATGATTAAAAGGATTGAGAGGCATTGCAAACATACATAACTTTTGGAGGGGATCATATGCACCTACTGACCTATTATATATGTCCTATAGACCGAGTGTCCTGTCATCAACCAGCCAGCTCATAGAGTTTATAAATAATCGTTTCATGAACGTTAGTCTGTCCTCTAGCAACGCAATAAACTGGACTGTTTCTGTGTGAGATGGACACATACCTTAGGTACCTCAATCTGTAGACAGTTCCCGGCCTACTCGGAGTTGAAGTCAGTGACCAGCCGACCTGTAATGTATTTTAGAGGGTATGTGCTAGACGTTGCGTTTCGGTGCAACTTCCGCACTGTCCGAAAACCGTTAGGTAATGCAGGTGTGTGATTATGGTGACAACACTTGCTGTGATCAACTTGTTTACTCAATGCTTCTCAAATATATAGTACCATCTGTTATATATGTTTCTATAAGTATATTTGATTGAATACAATCATGTAATTCATATTTGAGTTACTCCAATAGAAATCATGTCATGTTAATTGGAGCCCCTGTATTCGCCTATCACTCTCGTAATATATTTAGTTTCGTATGACTCATTGTGTTACATGTGCAGCTTTGTATGACCTAAAAACAAGCACTGACACGTCACTATAATGATGTGTGTAGCTTCGTATGTCCCCAGAACAAAACAAACACTAGCCCGTCACTATAATTATATTTGTAACTTCGTATGTCCCCAGCAAAAAAAAAACACTAGCCTGTCACTTTAACTATATTTGTAGCTTCGTATGTCCCCAGAACAAAACAAACACTAGCCCGTCACTATAACTATATTTGTAGCTTCGTATGATCTCAGAACAAAACAAACACTAGCCCGTCATTATAACTTTATTTGTAGCTTCGTGTGTCCCCAGAACAAAACAAACACTAGCCCGTCATTATAACTATATTTGTAGCTTCGTATGATCTCAGAACAAAACAAACACTAGCCCGTCACTATAATTATATTTGCAGCTTTGTGTGATCCCAGAACAAAAAAAAACGCTGTATGGTATGGATCCTCACAATAGTTGGAGGAGTATTTGTGAAATATGCTGCTTACAGATGCTGCCTCAAGTGTTATATACCAGGTGTATAGTAGAGACACCATACAGTGTGTACAATACATGTGATAGTGATCTCCACACTGGAAACACATTTATCTGCCGTGGAATAGAACGTCACCTACATGCTATCTCACATGTTTGACGAAAGACGCCCCTCTCCGGGGCAGAATACGTGTCATGGTCGTTTCATGGTGACCCTTATTCGGATCATGTTTGCCTGGCACTGACCCGAATATTTTTATATACTGCAGGGATTCAGCTTGAATAGTACTGGTGTGTGTGGTACCAAGTGTGAAACTGAGACATTGTCTCTGTGTAATTAGTAGCGTGTGCTAAACTGAGACATTGTCTCTGTGTAATTAGTAGCGTGTGTGAAATTGAGACATTGTCTCTGTGTGATAAGTACCGTGTACTATACTGAGACATTGTCTCTGTGTAATTAGTACCGTGTGTGAAACTGAGACATTGTCTATGTGTAATAAGTACCGTGTGTGAAACTGAGACATTGTCTCTGTGTAATTAGTACCGTGTGTGAAAATGAGACATTGTCTCTGTGTAATTAGTACCGTGTGTGAAACTGAGACATTGTCTCTGTATAATTAGTACCGTGTGTGAAACTGAGACATTGTCTCTGTGTAATTAGTACCGTGTGTGAAACTGAGACACTGTCTCTGTGTAATTAGTACCGTGTGTGAAACTGAGACATTGTCTATGTGTAATAAGTACCGTGTGTGAAAATGAGACATTGTCTCTGTGTAATTAGTACCGTGTGTGAAACTGAGACATTGTCTCTGTATAATTAGTACCGTGTGTGAAACTGAGACATTGTCTCTGTGTAATTAGTACCGTGTGTGAAACTGAGACACTGTCTCTGTGTAATTAGTACCGTGTGTGAAACTGAGACACTGTCTCTGTGTAATTTGTACCGTGTGTGAATCTGAGACATGTGTAATTTGTACCCTTTTTTTTAACTGAATGTGATACTTATCTAAATATTGATACACTAATTACTGCATTGGCGTGAGCTACACATAATGCTTTGGCGCTTTCCGACCTTTGTACACACCACCTACTGACCTATTATATATCTCCTATATGCCGACCTGACCTGAATAAAAACCACCGTTTGGTGATCAACCAGACCAATCGTTTCATGAACGTTGGGGTAGAATAGGTCTTCAGCAAACCATGCTTTCCATAAAAGGAGACTATACAAGTGTGTGGTCAGACTCGCTGACTTGTTTGATACATGTCATCGTATCCCAATTGCATGGATCGATGCTTATGATGTCAATCACTGGATTGTCTGGTCCAGACTCGATTATTTATAGACCGCCGTCATAAAGCTGGAATATGCTGGGTGCGGCGTTAAACAACAAACAAACAAACAAACAAATCGTGAACGTGAGTCTGTCCTCTAACAACGTAATAAACTGCACTGTGTCTGTGAGAGATACATACCTCGACAGTTCCCGGCCAACTCGGAGTAATTTGTTTAGTGGGTATGTACTTGACGTTGCGTTTCGGTTCGACTTCCGCACTGTCCGAAAACCGTAAAGTAATGCAGGAAAGTGATTATGTTGTCAAGACTCACTTTGATCAACTTGTTTACTCAGACCTTTGACAATCAGTGCTTCTCAATATACCGTGATACGATATCTGTTATTTATTTTCATGTGTAAGAAATATCTGCCAAAAGCAGAGTCAATTGTATGATTCCGACAATATCATGAGCATGTGTTAATGAATCACTATCAAACAGTCATGATACCAGATGTATCCTGTTCCACCAGTGGCACCCGTCACAAACACGTGCAAAGGCAAGCCAATTGTTCGCCTTAACAAGCACGGGAACGTATTGTACAAGTCAAAATAGGGAATTGCATCGGAAATCATTTCAGTCACCTACGCGTCAAATGTCTTCCACATGTCTACCATAAAACCTTGAATGTTGTAACCTCGATCAAACACACTTCTGAGCAAGAGTCCAATGACGCTCATTCAAATCTTCCACGAAAGAGCATGCTCGATTGTACCTAAGGCATTGTGCAATGTTGATAACAAGGACTGGAGCTGCTGGAATATTGCTTGACACGAAGGGAAAGTTCACTACTGGAAAGTTGATGTCATTTGCATGAAGAAACAGATCGGCAAGAAGGAGAGCACCATTGGTGTCCATGGGGACGCCTACATCTTGCCTAAGTGTCTTACCCCAAATTATTAAAATAGATGTTACATGTGTAGCTACATATGACGCCAGAGCAAAGCAAGCACTGCCCTGTCACCATGGTCATGTGTCTAGCTACATATGACGCCAGAACAAAACAAGCACTGCCCTGTCACCATGGTTATGTGTGTAGCTACGTATGACGTCAGAACAAAACAAGCACTGTCCTATCACTATGGTTATGTGTAGCTAGTAGCTACATATGACGCCAGAACCAAACAAGCACTGCCCTGTCACCATGGTTATGTGTAGCTACATATGACGCCAGAACAAAACAAGCACTGCCCTGTCACCATGGTCATGTGTGTAGCTACATATGACGCCAGAACAAAACAAGCACTGCCCTGTCACCATGGTTATGTGTAGCTACATATGACGCCAGAACAAAACAAGCACTGCCCTGTCACTATGGTTATGTGTAGCTACATATAACACCAGAACAAAACAAGCACTGCCCTGTCACCATGGTCATGTATGTAGCTACATATGACGCCAGAACAAAACAAGCACTGCCCTGTCACCATGGTTATGTGTAGCTACATATGACGTCAGAACAAAACAAGCACTGCCCTGCCACTATGGTTATGTGTAGCTACATATGACGCCAGAACAAAACAAGCACTGCCATGTCACTATGGTTATGTGTAGCTACATATGACGCAAGAACAAAACAAGCACTGCCATGTCACTATGGTTATGTGTAGCTACATATGACGCCAGAACAAAACAAGCACTGCCATGTCACTATGGTTATGCGTAGCTATATATGACGCCAGAACAAAACAAGCACTGTCCTGTCACCATGGTTATGTGTTGCTACATATGACGCCAGAACAAAACAAGCACTGCCCTGTCACTATGGTTATGTGTAGCTACATATGACGCCAGAACAAAACAAGCACTGCCATGTCACTATGGTTATGCGTAGCTATATATGACGCCAGAACAAAACCAGTACTGTCCTGTCACTATGGTTATGTGTAGCTACATATGACACCAGAACAAAACAAGCACTGTCCTGTCACTATGGTTATGTGTAGCTACATATGACGCCAGAACAAAACAAGCACTGTCCTGTCACCATGGTTATGTGTTGCTACATATGACGCCAGAACAAAACAAGCACTGTCCGGTACCTATGGTTATGTGTGTAGCTACGTATGACGCCAGAACAAAACAAGCACTGCCCTGTCACCATGGTTATGTGTTGCTACATATGACGCCAGAACAAAACAAGCACTGCCCTGTCACCATGGTCATGTGTGTAGCTACATATGACGCCAGAACAAAACAAGCACTGCCCTATCACCATGGTTATGTGTTGCTACATATGACGCCAGAACAAAACAAGCACTGCCCTGTTACTATGGTTATATGTGTATTTCACAGCTTGTCAGCTTGATGTGGGCATCTTCCCGAGGCAAAAGAGTCAACTGACTTTTAAAGTCCAGTTTCCACCCTTGCCGAACAAGGCTGGTATTATGGAGCTACATTTTGGCTGGACTAACGAGTCTATGCATAGTCCAGTCAAAATCGCGCACCGAAATTGAAATCCGGTTCGTAATCTGTCGTGCAGATTTCGGTCGATAGCAGAATTTGCAAAGCATGTGCACCGCCAACTCGTTGTCAGCAGATATTTTCAAATCTTCTCATGTTTTTAATCAACGTGCTCACGCAATTTGATGCATCGTGATGTAAGATCCGTTTTATCAAAATATAGATCTTGATTATCGATCAGATCGTCCTGACCGAGCGCCACCATTTTGCATGAAGCAAACGCAAGTGATACAAGAGGTGGAATCTGATTGGTTCATAGGGAGAGGCTTAGAAGGGACATAACTGGTAATAGCCACTGGTGGCGGTACGATCGAGCCAAGTAATTCCAGGCTAGTTCGGCGAGGCTGGAAACTGGACTTTAAAGTCAGTTAACTCTCTTGCCTCGGGAAGACGGATGTGGGAGGAAAGCCGGAAGTGAGATAGGTCCGAAACAAGAAACATAATCAAAACGAACACACGCTCATAGGGAACGTCACTATTCACAACGAATTCATCGACTTGAGGGAGTGAGCGAGTTTACTTATAATAATAGTCCATCTGTATGGCACTTTTTCGATGCTGAATATCATGCTCAAAGCGTATTATTATCCCCGTCATTCTCACCTCCAAGGTTAACCGCCACATTGTCATATCATCTTACCGGGTACCCATTAACTGCTGGTTGAACAGTAGCATATTTCGAACAATGTCACTTTCCCAAAGAGACACCATATGCGTTACGTGTGCTTCTCGGGAGCCAAGCAGCCGAACACGGTCACAGATCCAAGGACTCTTCGTGACTAACGTGACCTCTAGTTTAACGCCGCTTTGAACAAAATTTCAGTTAAGTGTGTCAGTGATCATATAGTTTTCTGGTACGTCTAGGAGACGCACAGCAAACTGCGCCGTCTAAAACGACAGGGCCAACTGCGTGTCCTTTGAAAAGAGATGTCGGAGACCGAGATTAAATTAAATGGAAATGCAAAGTGTTTGTTTCTGGCTGTGAAAATAGGTTTGGTTATGAAAACCGGCACAGACAATAACGATAAATGAACGGAGTAATGGGGGCGGTCGGGTAGCCTAATGTTTAAAGCGTTCGCTCGCCACGCCGAAGACCCGGGTTCGATTCCCGACAAGGGTACAATGTGTGAAGCCCACATAAAGCACTGATATTGCTGGAATATTGCTTAAAACGGCGTAAATCCATACTCACTCACTCACTTGTGAGTAATGCTGACAGATTTGTTTTCAATTTTGAGAAAAAAACAAACATATTGCCATTGCGACTTTGGCTTTAGAACCATTGGAGCTAACAAAAGACCACAGGAGTTAGAAAAGGAGTATAACCATTAATTCACTTACTACACATGCGCACAATCAATCGAAAAGGGCGACAACACGACAATATCAAAATGACAATACGACAACGAAAAATACCTTGACCTTGAAAAATGTGGCGTTGTCGCGCGTTGGTTAATTTTCACACTTTTGTTTGTTTTTGGAAGGGCGACAATGCCACAACGCGACAGTGTCCCTTCTGTGATTCCATAGAAATCACTTCACTTCATTGTACCTTTTCAATCTCAATAAAATGTGTATTGGTTTAAAACATATTGACTTTGATCATGTCTACTCAGGTAAATACCCGTGGTCGTTCAATATGTTTGGTTGATATGTTCGGAAATAACCGTAGCATCCACCTCAAGAGATTATCGTTTAGAATAGCAGTTTCATAAATGTTGGTTCGCAGTTCAAATGACGGTCGAAATGTTATGGAAAACATAAAAAAAACAGCGGTCTGATGGTGAGATAAGCTCGCAAAGCAGTTGTCTTGCCCAGTGAGCCAGAATAACGGTGATGACACATAAACACAAATGATTGAGAGAACAGGTTTCTGGGATTCTGAATTTTTATATCATTTACATGTTCAACATTATTTTGATAATACTGGACGAAACTAGACGAGACGATCGTTTCCACCTTGTGATGCCAGATGACAGCTCTCCAGACATCACACGTGACCCCGATATTTCCGGTCACATGCATGGTCATACGCGGTGCTGTCAACTGACACCAGAATATGTGCTGAAGTCACACCTGAAATCTCTACACGTTCAAAGTGTTGAAACCCACATAAGCGAATTAGCATGTCATTGTTTAAACTGCAGCCTTATTTCTATACTGAGATAGACTGGAGTGTGTTTGACGCCGCAGTTCCCAATGCTCCAGTTATATCACGGTGGCCTCAAAACAGTGGAGTCTGGGTCTGGCGAAACACAGTATGGCGGACTCCACGATATACGCGGATCCAGAGAGGAGAGATGCAGGTAGACTAATATAAGAGTCCCTGTGATAAACTTATGAGTGAGTGAGTGAGTATGGTTTTACGCCGCTTTTAGCAATATTCCAGCAATATCACGGCGGGGGACACCAGAAATGGGCTTCACACATTGTACCCATGTCGGGAATCGAACCCGGGTCTTTGGCGTGACGAGCGAACGCTTTAACCACTAGGCTACCCGACCGCCCCGATAAACTTATGAACAACGTTAAAATGAAATCATTATACAAGGGACCTACAAGTATTAAAGAAACCTCAAGTCTCTTAATTTCAGATTAGAATGTAGGGACTATATGGGATGCGATAGCTGAGACGGGGATACGAGTTTAAATGTTGATTATATACTATGCGTACAGACGAGAGACAAGGTGCAGGGGTGCGCATGTTTCAACTAGCGCCCTCTGTAGGCGCTAAGCCAGTCGTCCACGAGTTTGGTATTGTATTTTCTCGGGCCCCTTCCTCCAGCCAACACAACAACGCCATCTAGGACAATATACAGCCTCTCTGGGTGGCAAACATACTTCCTGCAAGCTTCATCTGTTATGTCATCCAGAATGAGAGGGCATCTCAAATTCTCGTCACTCAACAACATGGCCGCCTCTACTCGGTCGTCCATACTTTGGGCGGTTTCTATTTGGTACTTATTACTCCTAAAGTGCCACCCGTCTGTTGGATGAGCTTCCTTTATGTATATCAGAAGAAAGTCAGCGATATGTCTATAGTTTTGAACAATGTCGTTGAACTTGGCCAGCTTGGCCATGAAGGGAGGTCAGCTACAGCTTCCAAAGTTGAGAACCAGAGGGCGCCCCTTCTTCATGAAGTCGAGCAGACGGTGTTTGGTTTTGCCGTCTGCTGACCAGACAATGGCATCTGGGGCTTTACCATTCTTAGTCCAGTAATTAAAAGGACCAGGTTCAACAAAATTGACGGAAAAGGTTTATTGCTGGATTTTGGTGCCTTGGCACCTATACATTAAAATAAAAAATAGTTTACCAAAATAGGACATGGGGAACCATCCGAAAATAGGTCAAATCCAAGATGGCCGCCAACAAAAGTAATAATAGTCATAAACGTGGAACCAATAACAAAAAACCCATTTATGATGAGTCTATCTATATTAGCTTGCCAGGATAAATGCAAAAGAATGTATATTTAACAATTTTGAAAGGAAAATTCACATAGAAATTTAAAATAATGCTTCAAAATGACGAAGAAGTAAATAAATTTGTTAATATCAGTAATTCTTGCAGAACATGAACAGATTTATTATTATGTTGACGTTTTGCATATAAAATCATGCAGTTTATTGTCTTCACGTAAATAATCAAGTTAGAAACAAATATAATTGAAAAAACCCAAAGTATTCCCTTCTTCAAAATGGCGGCCGAGCATACAATGTCTTAAAGATAGACCTCAAGAACATAAAGGTATGTATAAGCTATTTTTCTTTTATAGCTAAAATGAAAACTTGTATGATATATAGTTGATTGGCTCTAGAGAGGAATAACTGATGAAAATATGAACAAATATAAATATAAAATTTGAAACAGAGCCTTAAAATTAACATCAACATTTGTTTAAAGGAAAATCAAGGGAGATAATCCAAACTCCGGGAAGCAGTTATTTTTCTCAAATGGTATTAGCTTCTCAGAAACTTTATTAAAAGTTAATTCAGAAGATATAATCAAGACATTTAGCACAAAAATCATTTGCTATAATCGGAAAAGCAACATTTGTATCTGGACACATGTCAACCATATTTCTATCAACTGTTACTATTCGCAGGTGACTATTCTCAACTGAAGGTGTCCTATGTAGATCACAGATGGCGACTTGTTTGCTATGTATGGAACCAGTTAACCTGGACAAACCCCAGGATTATGTGAAGTTGACAGCAAAATGCTGCTGTAAATTCGATGCACCAGACATCATATACAACTGTAGCCTGTTGGTACACAGACAGTGTCGAAGTATGCATAAAAATTCAAAGGCAATCAAAGTAGCTGAAACCTTTTGATCATATGTTAAAGCCTTAAATTTTAAAACTCACTGTTTTCTATGTAGTACTTGTATTGACCAGGATGTTGCATACAAACATCCATATAGAAGTGTACTTCAGCCCTGCGATGGCTCTTCAGTTACTCAACATATGTCTGCAACATACTGTGTCAACAGGCAAGATGATTGGACCAAGATGGTACAGTCAAGTATTGTGCCCATATACAATCTACCAGCTGAAGAAGCTATCCATCACCATGCTTGTGATAAGAATTTTCGGAGAGGGACAAGTATACCTGCAGCATGTATTGAACATGGGGAGGCTCCACCAAAGAAATGGAGACTTGGTCGACCGAAGTGTATGTCCTAGATGACAGCATTTGAGATTGCCATTTATTACTTGGAAGAGAATGATGATGAAACGATTCCTTTGGACAATTTGCATCACATTATGAAGTCAATGAGTGCACTGAGTGATAATCAACTACACACTACATCTCAGCTGAAAAGGGAATTCATGAATCACTATGGGAACAAGGTATTCATAACAAATCAGGCAACAACCTAACATTGCATCTCTTACGGCATATGAAAATGTTGCAAAGGTAGACAAATCCGACATGGACAGTTTGATTAAAGTTGGAGGAGGATACATTCATACGCAGGTAGAGAGCATGTCGAAAAATGTTGATGTGTATCTCGACAATGAGCAGATGGCATTGATTGACACCAATCTTGATTACCTCCCACATGCATTACGCATCCTCCTTCAAGCTATCATCAAGAGCTGAGCTGCGTCATTGGGTCAGGCAATAATGCATTCGAAATGTCCCCATCATTTCTGCCTCCTCGACAAGTTTGACAAAGTATCACACTATAACACATATATGGTCATCGTAATTTAGTGGATATGATAAGCCAACTCGGTTTCAGCTCCTCGTAAATTTAGAAAATTCTCGGTGACCACTCATGGTGTTCACCTAATCAGAGACATTGCAGATACATTCGTGCAATACCAGGCTGGTTATATAGATCATGCCAGCAAAAGGTTTGATGGGACTGGCTCAATCCATGCTATGGGCGAGATGGTGAGACGGAGGGTACCAAGAGTTAAGGTGGACTTGGATGATGTTAAAAAAATCAACAGTGTCAAACCATTCTCACAAAGAAATCCAAAGGCAGTGCTGGCGAACATTATCTATTCACCAATTGGTGACTTCTGTCGTGATGAAAAGAATAGCAAACTAGATAATTTGTGGAGTGCGCCACTTCTGTGTGTGTTGACCACTGTGTTCCGGTTGCATGCAGTTGCTCCATTCTGACATTCCATACCCCAGGAAGAGCTCTGAGATATTCTTGTTGATTATCAACGTGACACCATGTGACGAATCCTGTGTCAGATCAATGCTGGAGTATGCCAGAAGACATGGAATCACACCGGTTATTACAATCGACCAGCAACTTTGGTGAATTGCATACATGATCTTCGAATCACGGCCAGCTGAGAGCCCCTTGCATCAAATAGCCCTGGTCTTGGGGGGATTCCATACTTAGATGAGTTTTGTGGGTACAGTTGGGAATCTGATGGCTGGATCTGGGTTAAAGGAGATCATCACTCAAGTATATTCAGAGGGTAGTACAGATCAGATGTTGTCCGGCAAATCTGTGTCACAAGCTGTGCGGGCTCATTTCTTGAGGAACCGCTTCTGCAATGCTCTTATCGTGTTTGATGGTTATTGAGGTGTTTTTTTTACCAAGGATGAGACCCATCAGAGAAGAACTGGAGGCCATCTTTCTTCAGACAAGTACAAAGATCACTGACATCTTCATCCTACAGATGATCCTTGATCCTAATCTCAGCCATTCTTTGCTCTTTGTACATGCATTGTCAGGGACCGACACAACATTGAGGCCATATGGCATAGGGATGGTCTCAGGAATATTCAAAGGTTTTCATGGTGACAGGTGGAAACCATGCAGAAATCGAGCAGGCTGGTAATCAGGCACTTGCAATCCTCTGCGGCTGTATGCCTGGCTTGGATTTGAATTCTGAACGTGTGACAAAATTCACTGAGAAGGTATCTATCAAGCTCAAATTACCTAACCCTTCGACACCTTCCACCGACATCAGATGCTGCCAGATTGCCCAGCCAACGAGTCTGACTCCAAGTGCAGACCTGGCTAGGCAACAATATGTATGCGACAGAATGGGGCTGGACGTTTCACAAGAGCAACAAGGGCACTATATTGAAACCAATCACAAGGCACCAAGCTGTCACTCCTAAATTTCTGTTGAAAATAATCAGATACAATTGCACTGGAAAGTGTGATGAAAACACATGCTCATGCAGAATTTTTTTGTCTACAATGTACCTCAGCATGTGGTCAATGCAAAGGGATGACATTTTCAAATGGACCAAGTCATGACTTCTCTGACATTACTGAATAATCGTCTCTTCATGTCCAATATATGAGTGTGACTGTCTTGAACTTTAGACATTTGAATTGATTGTAAGTTTGACTTGTAAACTGTAGTATTGCAGGGTTATTCCCTCTTTGCTCATGCTCATGCAGAATTTTTTTGTCTACAATGTACCTCAGCATGTGGACAATGCAAAGGGATGACATTTTCAAATGGACCAAGTCATGACTTCTCTGACATTACTGAATAATCGTCTCTGTGTGACTGTCTTGAACTTTAGACATTTAAATTGATAGTAAGTTTGACTTGTAAACTGTAGTATTGCAGGGTTATTCCCTCTTTATAAGGCCGTGTTAAGTATTTTGTAGTCCGATATGGAACAATTGCATTTTTTTCACATTTCGGGCAGCCGTAATTTATTTCTGTGTAAGATTTCACTTTAAAATTGTTAAATATATATTTCTTAATCTTATGAAGTTGATTATAAATAGAGTCATCATCCATGTTTAGATTTTGATTGATTCTTTTTTTTTTACTTTTTCGATTTTCGTTTGTATTGATGGCGGCCATCTTGGATTTGACCTATTTTGGGTGTTTCCCCAAGTCAAATTTTGGTAAACTATTTTTTTTTTTAAAGTAGACCTATCAATGCAGTGAAATGTGTTAAAAAACCTTTTCCGTCAATTTTGTTGAACCTTCATGAAAAATAAACCTTTAATTACCGGACTATCTCTTCTGGGTACAAAGCTACGTCTAGAAACCATTCCTGTAGAATCAGTTTCCAGTTTTTCGGCATGAGCATCGTCTCATATACGTCCGCTCCACTCACTGAGGAACCTTCAAGGTTTTTTTCTGCATCCCTAATGAACTGTCTTTTGACCGGCGGGCATATTTTTCCGATGTTAACCACTATAACTGCGGTCAGAAACCTGAACAGTTCTGCCACGGTTGCCCAGATCGTCTTTAGAATCCGAGATGCTATTTTGTTCCTTTAAAAAAGAAACATATTCATTTTGTTCAGTAGAATGAGGAATCAGATTTCTTCAGCTCACCTTACCGAGGACCTAATTGAGCGGATGTGGTCAAACATTTCTGGGACCACGAAGTCGATGAAGTTTACCTTGGAAAGAAATTACTGGAATTTGAAAGTGAAACTTTTGAATTACTGAAAATGTGGGCTCTTATGTAAATTGTCGAGAAACGTTCTGACACGTTCCCCTACGATAAACACGTACGTATGTTGTTGTACTTGTTTGTTATTTAACGCCGCACCAGGACATATCCCAGCTATATGACATTTGGACCAGACAAGCAAGTGATAGATAATATGAGCAAGATCGGGGCACGATGACGGGCAATGATGTAAGTCACCGAGCTTGAGCTTCTTCAGTACTCTGAACTGATATCCCCACGGAGGCACGTTCCTACTGAATCTTAATACACCGCAGTTTTACATCTCAGAAACTGGCCCTGAACAATGATGTCATCAAATAGTTCTCGTATATTCCCCAGCTAAGTTAAAATTACCTTTAAAATCAGTCATATTTCAAGATCACTCATGCACGTATCAGTGTGGGGGCACGGGTGGCCCAGTCGTCTAAGGCGCCGCGATTCGCTGTGCAGAGTTGCGTCCCTTGGGCACACCAGAAACCTATGATTGTGGGTTTGAATCCCGGTTCGCCCCAATTATGTTTCTAGGTTTGTCAGCACCATACCCGTGCTCGTGGGTTTCACCGAAGTGGTAAGACATGCATCACTTCGGGCTTTCCTCCCACATTAAGCTGACACGCCGTGATATAACTGGAATAATGTTAAAAGCGGCGTTAAACCCAACTCACTCACTCACGTATCAATGTGTCCCCACAGTTATGTCCCCACGTCCGTGGTTGAGTTGTAAAATACATATTTGAATGTGAAACTAAAGCTCCAAACGGAGTTCCTTTCAGAGGAATCGATAACAACATGATGTAAAAGATAGGATCTCATCTTTAGCAATGCTTATTTATAAACGTTCTGGTGAGTCATTCGAATTCCTGGTTTCTCTCCTCGTGATCATCTCACATCTCTTGTTTCAAAGCAGTGGGTAGCCTCGTGGTTAATATTTTGACTTCTCGCGCCACTAACCCGGGTTCAATACCCAACATAACTTCAGCCACATCACGACAGGGAACACCAGGAATAGGATTCACACCATGTTGAGGAATAGAACCTGGGTCTCTGGCTTGACGAAGCAACGCTTTAATCGCAAGGCTACCCATCCGACCCTGTCCATTGTTGGGGCCGCCCATGGTGATATAGTTGGAAGATTTATACGCACGGAGTAAAGTCATACTCACAGGTATGTAATTCGACTGACAATAGGTATAATGCGAGGCTTTGGGTCTGCTCATCTCATCCAGGTGGAGAAACGCAGCATGTACGTCTTAGGTGAGTGAGTTGGGTGTAACGCCCCTTTGAACTGGATCTCGGTTACATCACAGTGTCTCAGCTTGATGTGGCAGAAGTCATGCAATGCTTAGACGTTTACCACTTTAGTGAAACCTACGAGCATTGGAATGGTGCTGATAAACCAAGAAACATAATAATGGCTAACCTGATATTTGAACCAATGATCACAGGTTTCTGGCACGCCTAAGGGCGCCACTCTGCACAGCGACTAGGCCACCCGCGGCCCTGCATGTACACCTGGGCACAAGACTATCTAACTGATAATAATAACAAACTCGGCGAGTTTGTTTGTTATTATTATGTGTCACATGGTTCTGTGACCCGGGTGAGGCACAGAGAGGTCAGGTGAAACTACTGCTGCCTTTCCCTGCATTCGTTCATCGTGGTCTTACGCTCGTATCGATTTCCTTTTTCAATTTGAAAAATCTTGACTCGAGGTTATCCTTAGCTGATATAAGTAAACGTATTGGGAGAAAAGTGAATAAGGGAGAGACTGGTACACGTTTTACTTTTGTAATGATATGTAACCAATCGCAGATATAGAAGTGTGCTAAAGTCCTCACTGAACCTACGCCAGACTGAATGGAGTGCCGTACAGATCCCCGCGCTCAGCTAGTTCTACATTGAGAAGCCAGATGGGTGTCGTCGGGATCTAAACCTGTCGCGATAGGGTAACCAATGTCACAATGGCTGATTTCTGTGAAAGTGTCGGGTCAATATATATCGTCGACTGTTACCTACCGACCGAAGTAGGTAAGACATGCGCCTGTATCCCCCCCCCCCCCCCCCCCCCCCCCCCTTAGAATATATATGATTAAAAGGATTGAGCGGCATTGCATACATATATAACTTTTGAGTGGATCATATGCACCTACTGACCTATTATATATGTCCTATAGACCGAGTGTCCTGTCATCAACCAGCCAGCTCGTTAGTCTGTCCTCTAGCAACGCAATAAACTGGACTGTTTCTGTGTGAGATGGATACATATCTTAGGTACCTCAATCTGTAGACAGTTCCCGGCCTACTCGGAGTTCAAGTCAGTGACCAGCCGACCTGTAATGTATTTCAGAGGGTATGTGCTAGACGTTGCGTTTTCGGTGCAACTTCCGCACTGTCCGAAAACCGTTAGGTAATGCAGGTGTGTGATTATGGTGATAACACTTGCTGTGATCAACTTGTTTACTCAATGCTTCTCAAATATCATGATAGGATAATCTGTTATATATGTTCATATGTTTCTATAAGTACATTTGATTGAATACATGGAATACATATTTGAATTACACATGTAGTATTAAAGAATATTCATTCACACATTTACTCCATCAACTTACTGTCTACCAAAGACAATACTGAGACTAATTCTAGTCTCCCACCCGCCGGTTAAAATGCGTTAGCTTTTAAACTAATTATTAAGGGACCCAGACTTGTTCATTTCGACCGGATTTGGCAACAAATAACGTCAGAGTGTACGTGCGCGTTACGTCGACGCTCCAGGTCGAACCTTTACAACTAGTACCTTGTTTTAAATTCAGACATTGTCTCCGTGTAATTAGTACCTTGTGTGAAACTGAGACATCGTCTCTATGTAATTATTACCGTGTGTGAAACTGAGACAAGGTCTTTGTTTGATTATTACGGTGTGTGAAACTGAGACATTGTATAATTAGTACCGGGTGTGAAACTGAGACATTGTCTATGTGTAATAAGTAGCGTGTGTGAAACTGAGACATTGTCTCTGTGTAATTAGTACCGTGTGTGAAACTGAGACACTGTCTATATAACTAGTACCAAGTACTAAACTGAGACATTGTCTCTGTGTAATAAGTACCGTGTGTGAAACTGAGACATTGTCTCTGTGTAATAAGTACCGTGTGTGAAACTGAGACACTGTCTATATAACTATTACCGTGTGCTAAACTGAGACATTGTCTCTGTGTAATTTGTACCGTGTGTGAAACTGAGACATTGTCTATGTGTAATTAGTACCGTGTGTGAAACTGAGACACTGTCTCTGTGTAATAAGTACTGTGTGTGAATCTGAGACATTATCTCTGTGTAATTAGTACCGTGTGTCAAACTGAGACATTGTCTATGTGTAATTAGTACCGTGTGTGAAACTGAGACATTGGCTGTGTGTAATTAGTACCGTGTGTGAAACAGACACATTATCTCTGTGTAATTAGTACCGTGTGTGAAACTGAGACAGTATCTCTGTGTGAAATCCTTATTTCCTATAATCCATGCAAGGAAATCATTATGACCAAGGAAATCCTTATTACCTATAATCCATGCCAGGAAATCATTATGACCGAGGAAATCCTTATTACCTATAATCTATGCAAGGAAATCATTATGACCAAGGAAATCCTTATTACCTATAATCTATGCAAGGAAATCATTGTGACCAAGGAAATCCTTATTACCGATAATCCATGCGAGGAAATCATGATAACCAAGGAAATCCTTATTACCTTTAATCCATGCAAGGAAATCATTATGACCAAGGTAATCCATATTACCTATAATCCATGCAAGGAAATCATTATAACCAAGGTAATCCATATTACCTATAATCCATGAAACGAAATCATTATGACCAAGGAAATCCTTATTACCGATAATCAATGCAAGCAAATCATTATGACCAAGGAAATCCTTATTGTCTATAATCCATGCGAGGAAATCATGATAACCAAGGAAATCCTTATTACCTATAATCCATGCAAGGAAATCATTATGAACAAGGAAATCCTTATTACCTATAATCCATGCGAGGAAATCATGATAACCAAGGAAATCCTTATTACCTATAATCCATGCAAGGAAATCATTATGAACAAGGAAATCCTTATTACCTATAATCCATGCGAGGAAATCATGATAACCAAGGAAATCCTTATTACCTATAACCCATGCAAGGAAATCATTATGACCAAGGAAATCCTTATTACCGATAATCCATGCGAGGAAATCATGATAACCAAGGAAATCCTTATTACCTTTAATCCATGCAAGGAAATCATTATGACCAAGGTAATCCATATTACCTATAATCCATGCAAGGAAATCATTATAACCAAGGTAATCCATATTACCTATAATCCATGCAAGGAAAGCATTATGACCAAGGAAATCGTAATAATCCATAAAGGAAGCCTGAAGCTGGTAGAGAAATGAAACGCAACTACAGTCAACGTCTTTATTATACATCAATGTTCATTGTCTCCCAATAGTGTCATGTTGAGAAGGTCACCTTCAACACACCTCGGATGTAACGGATTTCACATCTGTTCGACATATCAAAAGCATGCTGCTCTGATCAAAGCTGACGATGAAGACACAACACTCATACTGGTTCCAGTATGAGATTCTTGGTGTTCATCGTTGCTTGGCATTTTGTCACATCCATATTCGTTATATCCGAGGTCCATGTATTTCTGTCCATCAAACACAGACCACAAGTTTCAGACTGTGTCGTCATTGAAGAAACTGTCTCCTTCTCACCTGTCAGTATTCTTGAGTGCAGCAAAACAAAGATTACAATTCGGTTCTTTTGATACAAATGGGTTAAGTATGTTAAATGTTTCCTTTTCAATAATAGATATTATATTCAGAATATGGCACTGATATTATACATTGGATACAGTAATGTCAATTGAAATTTTATCACCGGATATATACTAGTAGTCCTTGTTTATCACAGTGAAACGACTTCAGGACCCTGTGTCCTGGACCCACTAAGTTTTCAGAACATCCAGTATGTCAAGCGAACAATATATACTCACACGCAAAAGAAACGCAAGTGGTTTTAAGCAAATAGGTAACAAACACGGAACCATAAATTGAGTTTTAGCATGTAGTGAAGCCTGATGGTGTTATCAATATTTTTGGTTGCATTTTGGAAGCCCCGAGTAAAAACGCAACATAAAAAACGAATCGCCAAAACGCACCATTTCAATGAATATGTGGGTATCATGCACCCATTTCTCGCGGAATCGAAAATGCACGAACTGTCACGAACTGTAGTGGGTATAAAACTGTGGCCGATTCTTGGACCTACCACTCCTTTGTCAACAATGCCACGCCTAACTCAATTTCAGAGAAACCAGGTTATCGGACGTTTGGAAGCTGGGAAGTCTGTCCTAGATGTTGCCCGTCATTTCAACGTTAACATAACCACAATTTACCGTCTCCTGCATCGATACAATGCTACACAGACCACAGATGACCTTCCTCGGAGCAGTCGTCCTAGGGTCACCACACCTCGACAAGATCGGCAGATTACCCGTCAACACTAGCGACATCCGTTTCTAAATGCAAGTGAAAGTGCTCGACAGACCATAGGAACACATAATCGACACATAAGCCGGGACACTGTGATCCGACGTCTCCGTTCCAACAACCTCAGATGTCGCCGACAGGCACGTCGCCTGTTCTCCAACCACGGCATCGACAAGCACGACGGCACAGGGTCATCGCAATTGGCTTCATCGTGAGTGGAGGCGTGTCATCTTCTCTGATGAAAGTCGCTTTTGTGTCTACCATGCAGACGGAAGAGACAGATTTGGCGGCGTCGAGGTGGTCGTTTCGCTGACAGAAACGTTGTGGAAAGGGATCCACGGGGTGGATCTAGCGTCATGATATGGACAGGGATTGGACTTAAAGCGAGACTTGGACCCATGTGCTTTCTGAATGTTGGTCAAGGTCGGGGACACGGCGTCACTGCTCAGCGGTATATCGACCAAGCGATCAGACCCCACGTTGTTCCATTTTTTGCACAACATCAAGAACACATTTTCCAGCAGGACAACGCTCCAGAGCTACCATGGCCTTTCTGCAACAACACAACATCCGTGTTCAACCGTGGCCAGCCCTCAGCCCTGATCTGAACCCCATCGAACACTTGTGGGATGAGGTTCAGAGGCGTTTGCACAATGTGCGCCCAGTCCCTACAACTGCCGATGAACTACAACTGCTCTGGGTGTGTGCAGGAGGATCCCTAGGGCCTTCACAAATCGTCTGATCCACTCAATGTACAGGAAATGTGTGGCAGTGATCAATGCTAATGGTGGACACACTAGGTATTGTCTAACATTTTGTGTATTGACCCGAAACTGTGTCAGCCCTTAACATTTGAAAAAAACAATTATGTCATCTGCCTTTTAATCCATTAAACTGTCTTCAGTCACATTTTCGTCAATCTTGCCCTATTAGTATTTCTTGTCTTTACTGTTGAAAATAAATAACATGTATACTGCATTTTCGACTTGCGTTTCTTTTGCGTGTGAGTATATTTTGTACATCCAGTGGTCGGTCCTCGGGCACATTACCTACTCCTGCCCACTGTAGGCGATGAGCCACTCCTTCACTGGTTGAAGGTTGTATTGGCCTGGGCCTCTTCCCCCAATAAACATAATCACACCATCCAACACGATGTACACCCTTTCGGGAAAACAGAAGTATGTTCTAACAGCCTCGTCTGTTATGTCATCTAGAACGACGGGACATCTCACATTCTCATCTCGCAAGAACTTTGCCGCCTGAACCCGGTCGTTCATGTTCTTAGCTGATTCAATGTAATAACTGTTGCTCTTGAAATGCCACCCGTCTGTTGGATGAGCTTCCTTTATGTATATCAGAAGAAACTCAGCGACATGACCATAGTTTTGAACAATGTCGTTGAACTTGCCCAGTTGGGCTATGAACGGAGGTCAGCTACAGCTTCCAAAGTTGAGAACCAGAGGGCGCCCCTTCTTCATGAAGTCGAGCAGACGGTGTTTGGTTTTACCGTCTGCTGACCAGACGTATGGGTTACAAGCTTTGTCATTCTGTTCAGGATTAGAAAATCGCTGTTCTCTCACCATAATCAGTATATGTTTCCAAGTTTTCAGACTGAGTAAACTGTTATAGAACTCTTCTTCATTAACAGATGCTCCCGAAAGAATAACTTTCCAAGTCTCCAGGAATTGTCTTCGTAGTGGTGGACATATTCTTGATAGGTTGATAATAATAAACATAAGGACGAACTTCAGAATGCTGGCGATAGCCGGCAACATGGTCGACAGTATCCATGGCATCTTCATCGTCCTATCCGTTCTGCTCAAAATAGTATTTACAGTTAGCAACAATACCTATATGTTCATTATGTGGCTTTGTGCTTGATTTAGGTTTATTGTGAAGCGTCCATGTCTTGACAGGACATCTCAGGTTCACAAATTCTTTACAAATATTTAGTAACCAACAAGAACTGTAACCATTGTGTAACCATTAGATCTGTACCCACCACCTGATTTAATACGGGAAACAATATTTTAGGTAGCTGGAAGAGTGGAAGATATTTTGGTGTGACTGGGATGTGATATGTTTTGTTTTGTTTGTTTGTTTGTTTGTTTGTTTGTTTGTTTGTTTGTTTGTTTGACACCGCACTCAGCAAATATTCCAGCTATATGACGACGGTCTGTAAAATAATCGAGTCTGGACCAGACAATCCAGTGATTGACATCGTGTGCACCGATCCACGCAATTGGGATCGATGACATGTGTCAACAAAGTCAGCGAGCCTGACCACCCGATCCCGTTAGACGCCTTTTACGACAAGCATAGTCGCCTTTTACGCCTTTTTAAGCGTGGGTTTTGACTGAGCCCAAGTGCCTATCTCTTCTTAAGGCTTTATAGGACTCTTTTTTATAGTTTTTATTCACTACTATATGAACAAACACAATTCTAATGTGCCTCATGGCAGGGGATAGTGATGACGCTGTTTTCTTGTTCATTATCAATCATGATGTGGAATTGTCTTCCTGACTCTACACGTCCATATTTTTGGTGGCTACTGGTTTTTTTTGCAGAAATACAGTGCCTCTGAGTTTGTGTTAGAATCATGATTAAAATCGCAAAACGGCATAAACTTTTTATGTTCATATTATTTGATCTATAAATACATACAGTTCAACCGACGAGCAAAGAAACGTTCCTCGGGAATAATGTCAAGGAAGATACTTGTATTGTTAAAAAACGCGAATTAACATCATCACAAGTTATGCCGTGAATGAGAATAAACGAAGGTATTGTGTCCACAGTTCGGAGGATGGGGTCAGACTGAAATCAGCACATGAAACTCCCTTTATTCCTTCAGAATGCCGCACGTGAAGTACATGTACAACAGTATAGAGAGATTGGTCAATGTTACGCTGTCCAGTGATGTTTCCTTCCAAAATGTCCAGACCTGTCTTGACTTGCCAACAGATGCCGCACCAAACTATCATGACAAACTCTTCCATCTGCTCTCCCTGTGTCTTTGCCAGCTTCTGGTCCATCAGCTCCTCGGTGTTCGAACCAATCGATGTCGGCGTTCCGGGGTCAGCGTTAATCTCGTAGTAGTCTGCAAGCTCTGATATTGCACCGACGCAGTCTTCTGGACACTGTCCAGCGACCGACAGGCCTAATGACGTCATTCCTCAGATGGAGGATTTTCCTGGGTAGTGGTGACAGGTCTACCCCTACAAGGCCTGTCTCCCATCCGCTCAGCCTGTCTGAAACGGGCCTTGACCATGGTTCTCTCTGTTGTAGTGTTAATCAAAGCAGGTTATTTTTGTGTGAACAGTTCATCGTACATAAATCATATCTTTGTAGGTTGGCATGCACCAAATGTTTCACTTCAACTCAAGTTCCACTGATCTTGGGTAATGTAGCACGTGCATTACTCAGAAAGGTGTTTTGGTTGTGTTTGGGCGATTGATTCTAAACCATTTTTAACACTATTCGGGGTTTCGTTTCAAATTTCAGCTTGGTAACGTTTCTTTTGTTCGTCGGATGAGATAAAAAGTTACGCTATTTGTGGCCATCATTCATAATGTTCGGCATTGAAAGCACATTCCTCCAGCAGTTTGGAGGACAAACGTGTCAAGTTGACCACTTTTCTGTCAATTTGAAAATAACTGCTAACTGAGCTATTGCTACAAATGGTGTTGAAAATTGTCTTTTATTTATGAAAAAATGCTTTATTATATTAATTTCACTGTTCTGTTCTAAAATCACCTATATCT
This sequence comes from Haliotis cracherodii, assembly GCF_022045235.1. Lineage (NCBI taxonomy): Eukaryota > Metazoa > Mollusca > Gastropoda > Lepetellida > Haliotidae > Haliotis > Haliotis cracherodii. Next base: position 36,675,746 of record NW_027266264.1, read on the forward strand.
GTACATGTTTCAGTGAATAGTGAGAAAATTGTAACATTCTTTCCACAGGTTTAATTAAAAACATCTCGGCTCCTAAAAGTGAAGGGAAAAATACCATGACTCCACAACAAAAAACAACCGGATATCTCTCTCATTCAAATATTGAAACACAAAATACTGCGTTGTCATTATAACTCTGAATCATAAGCAATGCCCTGGCGCTACACGCCCTTTGTACACACCACCTACCGATCTACTTGTGTGTATGTCCCAGATACTGACCTGGCCTAGATATATACCAACGTTTGTACTCCCTTACTTTCGTCAACCAGACAGCCTGTCTAGTTCATACATAATATGTTTAAGGAACGTTAGTCTGTCCTCTAGCAACATAATAAACTGGACTGTTTCTGTGAGATGGACACATACCTGACACCTCACTCTGTAGACAGTTCCCGGCCTCCTTGGAGTTGACGTCAATGAGCAGGCGACCGATCAAGTGTTCACAGGGTATATATACTTGACGTTGCGTTTCGGTGCAACTTCCGCACTGTCCAAAAACCGTTAGGTAATGCAGGTGTGTGATTATGGTGACAACACGTGATCAACTTGTTTACTTAATGCTTCTCAAATATCATGATAGGATAATCCGCTATATATGTTCATATATTTCATTGAATACATGGAATTCATATTTGAATTACTCAGAAATAACAAATTCATAAAAAATATCAAAAGAGCAACCATGAGAAAACAATAAATTTTAATATACATATTTGAGAACATTTATAAGATATATATTATTAGAACACTTCATCAGATCCTGTTCACGAAATAATGATATACTATATATTCAACACAGTGGTTTCACAAGTTACCACAAAAAAACTAAATCTACATATGAGTGACTGAAAAAAAGTTTTAATTTTAAAAACTTTGTCAATGGATCCCCAATTATAAACATACAGAATAAATGTTAAAAAATTCTTTAAAAAAACACTAAAAAAATGTATCAAAGCTTGATGATTCATATTTTAGTTCTGGTATGTAAATGCTTGTCAGCACCTGCATGATGTGCACAGACACACACACTGATTATATATATATATATATATATATATATATATATATATATATATATATATATATATATATATATATATATATATCATAACACAACTTTTTACACTGTCTTAATTCACTCTATTTAAATCAAATCTGACAGTAATTATCAGTAAAAGGGCTTAATCACATTAATAGACTTACAGATACCCATTGGAATCAGCTGAATCAGAATTATTTACTATCAACAACCCCACTGGAAAAAAAACAGAGAGAGGGGCTCTGATAGTCCAAAACATGATTTAAATCAGACTGTTGGAGTCTTGTGATAATGATACATTGTGTTTCACAGTGACTGCTGTCCTCAAAGAGGTGAAGCACGATGTGGTTGTCTCAGGTCAAGGTACAGCATCATTAATCAGTCATGTCCTTTGTACTCTATATCATGATGGGATGTATGTCATTACAGTCCACGTTTCATCATATACCTCCCTACGGGATTCCGAGTTAGTGCAGGTCCCCAGCAACTTGTGCTTGACATACAAGGCAACTGGTTGGTTGGTTGTTGTTTAGGGCCCTTCTCAGCAATATTCCAGCTATATGACGGCAGTCGGTAAATGATCAAATCTGGACCAGACAATCCAGTGATTGACATCATGATCATCGATCCACACAATTGGGATACCACGACATGCATTAACCAAGTCAGCGAGTCTGACCACCTGATCCCATTTACTCAGCTCTTACGACAAACATGGGTTGCTGAAAGCTGATTTAAAGGACAAATGTGATTACTATATGAAAGGAGTGGCAGCCATGTCTAAAATTGGATTGGAATTTTGTAAGCACAACACACAGGAAGTGCAAGCTCCTTAAACCTAATTCTTTCAGAAGAGGCCCTGAAAGCTAGATTCAACAGGGCACAAATGAAAGAAGATAAATACAACCATATGTTCTACACATGGGAATATACATGGATGCATGAAGCAATGACCAAGAAAATGACTAAATGACATCATAACATGCCAATGTTTAAAATCAGATCTCAATTCTGAACCCACTGACCTCAATGCTGACTATACCCACAAGTTCTGCTTAAATACAAATGTCTGAGGTCATGGGTGTACACGATGTTATATATATGTAACATTGTTTTCTACCTTCATCATTCACACTGCAAGTCAAATCACACATTCATATAACAAGTATTCAAAAACAATTTATTGATAGGGACATATTTCATTTTCAAAATGGCTGCCACGGCAAACAGACAAGAGAATGAGGATTGTACCCATTACCTCATTAGATTCCAGTGCACTGAATAGTGCACCAAAGTGCATTCTAATTATTCTATTGGCTACACAGACATGATATGCTATTTCACAAATTCTGATTCATAATGCAAGGCTCGTGTGACATTCCCTTACAGCTCCACTATCACTTTGTGTTGAGGACAGATTGTCTGGGTGAGCAAGACAACATTGCAATGTTACCATTGTTATTAGACAGATAAAAACAGGTGACAAGGTCACAAGAAAATAACATTTTCATACTTCATAAAATGTCCCAGTTACTACCTTACTTGTTTTGATTTATTGTAAAGAAGAAATGCAGACGGAAGTCAATGGGGACCAACAGTTGTCATGGCTACTCAGTTACAACACACAAGCTTAAGGCCTTTTAAGGCTTTTTGAAGCTTAAAAGTAAGACCAATGTGTGCTTTAGGAGAATTTATTTGGACGTTTATATTTTATGTCATTGTCAGAGCCAAACTGCCAAAACACGGCCTCCATCCAAGGACTCTCCGCGACAGACGTAGCTTAACTTCAGTAGATTTGTGAACTGCAACAACAAGCATGGAGAACTGGGGACCTGTTTCTACTGTGAAATCATCTGAGGGACAAAGGCTATTCATCCCCAGAGGAAGAATACCATTTTAAGGGAGTGTGTTAAAGAAATACATACAGTTCTACTTGTCAACACAGCCTGGACAGTGTATCAACTCGGTGGTGGACCCAAGTGGAGGGGGGGTGCGGTCGGGTAGCCTGGTGGTTAAAGCATTTGCTCGTCACACCGAAGACCCAGGTTCGATTCCCAACAAGGGTACAATGCGTGAAGCCCATTTCTGGTGTCCCCTGTCATGATATTGATGGAATATTGCTAAAAGCGGTGTAAAACCAAACTCACTCACTCCAAGTGGAGGGGTGGCGATTCAGAGGAAAAAGGAAGACAATGACATGCACTAAAGAATACCTCCTCACCACACTCTAAATTTCTTGTCTAAATTTGAACCCCCCTCCCACCCCACCCCCGAGTTATAGATAGGACAACTCCTCCAACCCCCATTGATGTAAAGAATGTGACACAGCTATACACAGATCCAGAGACACACACCTTTAAAACTTCCCTGAGGCACCTGTGCAACTTCTGCAAAGTCTTTGGTGTAATCTGAATAATGTGTAAAATATGAAACTCTTGATTGTCTTTCCAACATGACTATACTTGCTTCAGCAACACAAATCTGTACCTGCTTATTGCCACATGTAACAATGGATGGTGTTCTTACCTCCTCTCCCTCACATGTTCCTCATCCTGTTACACTGAAGCAGCCATCATACTTTTGCTTACAACACATACCACAAGAAGGAAAAGAAAAACGATACACAGCAGTTTCAGAAATAGAATCTAAATATAAAATACCTCTTGGAGTCATGAAACAAACATCCTAAAAAACCATGGAACAAGTAAAATACAGACAACACAAGCTGAGACTTCTTTCAGAGACATGGCCAAGGTTCAGAGTGATGATCTGATGACTGCCATCATGTACATCAACATCAGGAAAATAGCAACATTAAGCCACAATAAATTATCAGATTTTCATCAAAATTTACTTAAAATGTGAGGTGGGAGGCAATTCAACTTTCATAGTTTGGGTTTTCTAAATCAATCCATGTTGAAAGATTCACTTTAATTTTCAGAAGGTCTATGCGTATGGTGTATTGAAGGTCTATGCATATGGTGTATTGAAGGTCTATGCGTATGGTGTATTGAAGGTCTATGCGTATGGTGTATTGAAGGTCTATGCGTATGGTGTATTGAAGGTCTATGCGTATGGTGTATTGAAAGTCTATGCGTATGGTGTATTGAAGGTCTATGCGTATGGTGTATTGAAGGTCTATGCGTATGGTGTATTGAAGGTCTATGCGTATGGTGTATTGAAGGTCTATGCGTATGGTGTATTGAAGGTCTATGCGTATGGTGTATTGAAGGTCTATGCGTATGGTGTATTGAAGGTCTATGCGTATGGTGTATTGAAGGTCTATGCGTATGGTGTATTGAAGGTCTATGCGTATGGTGTATTGAAGGTCTATGCGTATGGTGTATTGAAGGTCTATGCGTATGGTGTATTGAAGGTCTATGCGTATGGTGTATTGAAGGTCTATGCATATGGTGTATTGAAGGTCTATGCGTATGGTGTATTGAAGGTCTATGCATATGGTGTATTGAAGGTCTATGCGTATGGTGTATTGAAGGTCTATGCGTATGGTGTATTGAAGGTCTATGCGTATGGTGTATTGAAGGTCTATGCGTATGGTGTAATCAAGGAGTGAACAACACATGGATCAATATTTCTTGTACTTATGGTTTACAATTACCGTGTTTTTTTGTACTGGTTGTACTGCAGGAAGGGTTAAAAATATAATAAATAATACAACACACAGTCAAATATCTTTGTTTTGAACTTGGATGTGTCAAATTCCCAGTTTTCTCAAACTCATTTGGGAGTCCTAGGTATCGAAATCAAGCATAAAACTCCCCTGATCGTGCTGATGTTTCGAGCCCCAGATCCAGGCCCCCATGAGTTCGACACAACAAGGTTTGAGTGTAGGTGTCTGTAGTCCATTGAATAATATGCTGGACAGGTTCCATGACTATCACACTTCTTGGCCAGCACTAAAACAGTTTTCCATGTTAACTTCGGCAAGTGGCTGATGTTCTGTCAGTGTTCTGTTCTGATCAGCATCCTGAGCAAGCACTGTGTGATTGATTGAGAGAGTCGTGGACACATGGAGCTGGTCAGGGAGAGGAGCCCCGGCGGTCTCGGACATAAACATCATGAGTACACCACACACCAGGGACAGAACCCCAAACACTGCAAAGGGAACTGGCTTGTGTATGTCTCCCTACAACAACAAAAACAGATTTATTCTGAGTTGTTGTATTCACTCAAACTTAAAGTGATTATTTGTTTCAAGTACAAAGATGATGAAGTAAGGCCAAACCAATACATTTTGTGTATCACATACAAGCAGGGAAATAAACTACTGGAATACAGTATTTGACTACTGTTGGACTTTTTATATTTCAGGATTTTTTTGATTTTTTTTTTTTTTAAATGGAAATAAAAACAAAACATGCAGTGAACTTTATGATGATGTGGGCAGTGCCTGAGAACCAAGACTGTTATTTATTTTAGCCTAAGTTGTCTAAATCAAGTACATATATCAACATTCAAACATGACATCGACAGAGCTTAATAGAGAATGTGTCAGGTCCCCCATTGTACATATGACACCCCTTCCACTGCTATGGGATCAGTGTCAGAATGTCTTACCAAGAAAACAATCTGTGGGGCAACTATCCCTCCGATCCTTGCTGCCATGGAACATGCTCCAATGCCAATATTTCTGAAAGAGAAAAGAGAACATCCAAGATATCCTCCAGATGAAGGAGCACACTGACATGTGTAGCTCCCCTGGCTATTACTTAACTGGTTTACTAAAGAATTCAAATATTATCTTCTTAACGTATACATTAGCACTTCATGTCGACGCCATGAAATATCACCCTTTGTTCTCGATTAGCAAACAACAGATGTACTATTCTGGACTACATCATCCCAATGTTGTCTCTCTGCACGTTCCTGCATCCTGCCTGTATTGTGGCTGTGCAGTTTCATCAATGTTCACACCCTGCATGGTGGATCTGCAGTTTCATCAATGTTCACACCCTGCATGGTGGATCTGCAGTTTCATCAATGTTCACACCCTGCATGGTGGCTGTGCAGTTTCATCAATGTTCACACCCTGCATGGTGGCTGTGCAGTTTCATCAATGTTCACACCCTGCATGGTGGCTGTGCAGTTTCATCAATGTTCACACCCTGCATGGTGGCTGTGCAGTTTCATCAATGTTCACACCCTGCATGGTGGCTGTGCAGTTTCATCAATGTTCACACCCTGCATGGTGGCCGTGCAGTTTCATCAATGTTCACACCCTACATGGTGGCTGTGCAGTTTCATCAATGTTCACACCCTGCATGGTGGCTGTGCAGTTTCATCAATGTTCACACCCTGCATGGTGGCTGTGCAGTTTCATCAATGTTCACACCCTGCATGGTGGCTGTGCAGTTTCATCAATGTTCACACCCTGCATGGTGGCTGTGCAGTTTCATCAATGTTCACATCCTGCATGGTGGCTGTGCAGTTTCATCAATGTTAACACCCTGCATGTTGGCTGTGCAGTTTCATTAATGTTCACAACGTGCAGGTGTTTGCAAAAGATCACAATATGTCAGCACGTGGGATAAAAGCCCAAAGTGCCACAAATGTTTAGCACTTTCAAAAAAGCCCATGAGGACGGATATGTTGCTGACAGATCCAGGATCATATTGAGTGTGAATCTTGCATTCAGATTATGATCATCAGATGATCCTAGCCGGCGTGACTTTGGGACAGACAGACATGCAATAGTCATAGTGCTAAGGTCATGTTGTGAAACAGGACCGGTTATCTTAGTTCCAATTGCAGTGCCTCAGTCATCAGCTACCTTCAATCCCTCCCTAATAAGAAGTGCACAAGTTACAAGTGAACATCCATGGGCTGACTGACTCACCTGACTACAGTAGGGAATGTTTCTGCTGAGAAGACCTGCACTGCCGCCCAGCCCCCAGATATACCAGCCTTGCCGAGCAGGGCAAACACTAAAGTCAGTGACGTCAGCTTGACATCTTGAAGAAAACAGAAACATGGTAATGGTGAAAACTAATAAATATCGATTTGTGAATGACTGCGAAAAACTGAAAAGCTGAATGAGCAGATTGCCATATGTACATTACATTTATGTCATAAATCCACAACATCTGTCGGAGACCTACCAGCGACATCTAGGATGAGGATGGAGAAGCAGAAAACTCCAGCCATCATTATCAGGAGAGTGGTGGTCTTCCGTCGACCGAGACTGTTGTTGACCAGGGCAACAAATAGGAGAGCAGGGATCTCCACCAAGCCAGACAGGAAGACATTGAGATAACGATCTCCTGACAGGTTCTTGGAGTTGAAATTGAGACCATAGTATACAGAGCTTGACACAAACCTGGAGAAGAGATGTCAGCAAGGTGAGGCAGCAATTAGTTGGGAGGTGACAATGGCAAGGGGAAATCATAACTTCATAGTTTGAGGTGTAACAATCAGGAGAAAAACAGAATCTCTCCTTCCGTACAATCATTTCAACAAAACCTTGCTGATTTGTTTTGTAATTTATTTTTCTCTCTCTCATAATGTATGGTTAACAATGTTTACAATATTGCATGCAAAGAAGCTACAATAGAGCCACAAGGCTCTGTAGCTCACCTGAATTATGAAGAAATAATGACGGCCATGTTCAAAGGAGGACTGGAAATGTGTGTGCAATGTTTAGGCATCATAGCTGGGACCATTACTACAGCTCCATAGGCCAGTTTCAGATGAGATTTAAAACATGCAGTAACACAAGCAAAACCGAGTATGTGAAGACAGCTCTAAATTCAAAATGTTCCAAAAAATAATGTTTCATACCGCATACCACAAACTTGAAGCATATCAAATTTCATGATGATACATGCAGAAAAAATGAGTAAAGGGCAAAAATGACAACTTTAATATGGCCACCATTGGAATCCTGTGAGCACATTTTAGGGACACCACAGTTGGGATCATTCAGTTTCATGGGCTTTGCAAAGAGATGTAAACAATGTAAAGGTTAATGACAGACAAGCAACCGGACAGACAATGCACAATGACATAAGCTCACTTGACGTAAATTTAAGTCCAGTCAGCTAAAAAGCGTATACAATATGATCACAAAAATAGCACTTCCAATGAAATCAGTAACATTAATATAAATATTGTCACTACTAAAGTTATAGATGCCTAATTGAAATAATGGGCAGAATAAGAATTTTGTCCCTTGCTGAATAATATACCAACTAATGAAAAGTGCAGCTTTAACAAGATGAAACAATTCTCAACAAGAACCCACCAATAAACTAATTATACGTCTCATAATGTGCGCAGGCTATGCTAATTAATCCTAACCATGTCCTTCCTGACCCCAGGTGAGGCAGTAAGCAATGCTGCTTTAAAGAATGTTACATATATCCCCACATCACCCGTTTTCGAGCCCCTTAACAATTCATGACCACACATGTTAACAATGTATTCAAGGTAGACGCTTCAAAGCCCATGGAAGACATGAAAGTGTTCGCCACTTGCCACTGATGTTATGTTGCAAATTAAGCTACACAAGGAAAGACATTCAATAAGCAATGAACACAAACATCCTCTTTCATTAATCATCATTTAATCAAACTTGATCTGATGATAATTTTGATTTGGAACAATCATATGTACCGATAATTATATCGGCTGATGTATGTAAACTTCCTGTCTGTAATGTCATGTGACTGACCATGTTGTGCATCTATTTTTAACTTGACTCTAATGGAGGGGATCAAAATCACGCTTTAAAATTAACAAAACATGGTCATTTGACCATCCAAGTGTTAACAGAAATAAACGTTCTCAAAGGTAAGACTTACTTGTGGTGTATTGGGCTTGTTATTAGACAGGTAATGAGAAATACTTCTTAGGGGCTCAATACCACAAGTATGTATATATGTATCCACCTAATGTGGAAGGAAACGCTTGTGTGACACAAGTTGTTGACACTAACTACTTGTTTGTAGCCCATGAGCACAATTAGATGAACAGAAGGATGAACCTCGGATTTAAACCTATGACCAGAGGATCCTGGCATAGCTAAGGGACACAACTCTGCAAGCAAAGCACACACGAAACCAGAAGGTGAAATCACATACCATCCATACATGAGGAAGAGAGACCCTCGAGTCAACTTCCAGGAACTGCATAAATGAAAGTAAGAATATTTCTTCTGTTCTGCAATTTTTCTGTGTTCCCTCTGAAATTTCAATATTTTGATATGATCATTCTGATAAGATAAAAACTTCAGTCTATTTTCCTTACCTCTGATGAAACTTTTTAATTTGAGCTCAAAATAGTCACAGTGAATTAAGGTGCATCATATGTTTGAAGAGAAAATTGATAACAAATCATATCTGGAAGTGTTAGCAGTGAGAAGCAAGCAATATCAGGGCCATTTCTCCATCCCTAACGAACATTCCCATCTTGTCCTATGTACAGTGAATGTCCCAACATAGCATGTGAAGGTCTTACGTATAGTGTAATGTCCTAGCATAATGTGTGTAGATCTTACATACAGCGTTAATGTCTCAGCATAATGTGTGTAGGTCTTACATACAGCGTAATGTCCCAGCATAATGTGTTTAGGTCTTACATACAGTGTAATGTCTCAGCATAGCATGTGTAGGTCTTACATACAGCGTAATGTCCCAGCATAATGTGTTTAGGTCTTACATACAGTGTAATGTCTCAGCATAGCATGTGTAGGTCTTACATACAGCGTAATGTCCCAGCATAATGTGTTTAGGTCTTACATACAGTGTAATGTCCCAGCATAATGTGTTTAGGTCTTACATACAGTGTAATGTCCCAGCATAATGTGTGTAGGTCTTACATACAGTGTAATGTCTCAGCATAGCATGTGTAGGTCTTACATACAGTGTAATGTCTCAGCATAATGTGTTTAGGTCTTACATACAGTGTAATGTCCCAGCATAATGTGTGTAGGTCTTACATACAGTGTAATGTCTCAGCATAGCATGTGTAGGTCTTACATACAGCGTAATGTCCCAGCATAATGTGTTTAGGTCTTACATACAGTGTAATGTCCCAGCATAATGTGTGTAGGTCTTACATACAGTGTAATGTCTCAGCATAGCATGTGTAGGTCTTACATACAGTGTAATGTCCCAGCATAATGTGTTTAGGTCTTACATACAGTGTATTGTCTCAGTATAACATGTGTAGGTCTTACATACAGTGTAATGTCTCAGCATAGCATGTGTAGGTCTTACATACAGTGTAATGTCCCAGCATAATGTGTTTAGGTCTTACATACAGTGTAATGTCTCAGCATAGCATGTGTACGTCTTACATACAGTGTAATGTCTCAGCATAGCATGTGTAGGTCTTACATACAGTGTAATGTCTCAGCATAGCATGTTTAGGTCTTACATACAGCGTAATGTCCCAGCATAATGTGTTTAGGTCTTACATACAGCGTAATGTCCCAGCATAATGTGTGTAGGTCTTACATACAGTGTAATGTCCCAGCATAATGTGTTTAGGTCTTACATACAGTGTATTGTCCCAGTATAACATGTGTAGGTCTTACATACAGTGTAATGTCTCAGCATAGCATGTGTAGGTCTTACATACAGTGTAATGTCCCAGCATAGCATGTTTAGGTCTTACATACAGTGTAATGTCTCAGCATAGCATGTGTAGGTCTTACATACAGTGTAATGTCCCAGCATAGCATGTGTAGGTCTTACAAACAGTGTAATGTCTCAGCATAGCATGTGTAGGTCTTACATACAGTGTATTGTCCGAGTATAACATGTGTAGGTCTTACATACAGTGTAATGTCTCAGCATAGCATGTGTAGGTCTTACATACAGTGTAATGTCCCAGCATAGCATGTGTAGGTCTTACAAACAGTGTAATGTCTCAGCATAGCATGTGTAGGTCTTACATACAGTGTAATGTCCCAGCATAGCATGTGTAGGTCTTACAAACAGTGTAATGTCTCAGCATAATGTGTGTAGGTCTTACATACAGTGTATTGTCTCAGCAAAGCATGTGTAGGTCTTACATACAGTGTAATGTCCCAGCATAGCATGTTTACCGGTAGGTCTTACATACAGTGTAATGTCCCAGCATAATGTGTGTAGGTCTTACATACAGTGTAATGTCCAAGCATAATGTGTGTAGGTCTTACATACAGTGTAATGTCCCAACATAGCATGTGTAGGTCTTTCATACAGTGTATTGTCCCAGTATAACATGTGTAGGTCTTACATACAGCGTAATGTCTCAGCATAGCATGTTTAGGTCTTACATACAGTGTAATGTCCCAGCATAATGTGTGTAGGTCTTACATACAGCGTAATGTCCCAGCATAATGTGTGTAGGTCTTACATACAGTGAATGTTCCAGTATAACATGTTTAGGTCTTACATACAGTGTAATGTCCCAACATAGCATGTGTAGGTCTTTCATACAGTGTATTGTCCCAGTATAACATGTGTAGGTCTTACATACAGCGTAATGTCTCAGCATAGCATGTTTAGGTCTTACATACAGTGTAATGTCCCAGCATAATGTGTGTAGGTCTTACATACAGTGTAACGTCGCAGCATAATGTGTGTAAAGCCTACACATAGACAAGGGAGAGGGTAAAGCCTACACAGAGACAAGGGGGAGGGTAAAGCCTACACAGAGACAAGGGGGAGGGTAAAGCCTACACAGAGACAAGGGGGAGGGTAAAGCCTACACAGAGACAAGGGAGAGGGTAAAGCCTACACAGAGACAAGGGGGAGGGTAAAGCCTACACAGAGACAAGGGGGAGGGTAAAGCCTACACAGAGACAAGGGGGAGGGTAAAGCCTACACAGAGACAAGGGAGAGGGTAAAGCCTACACAGAGAGAAGGGAGAGGGTAAAGCCTACACAGAGACAAGGGGGAGGGTAAAGCTTACACAGAGACAAGGGAGAGGGTAAAGCCTACACAGAGACAAGGGAGAGGGTAAAGCCTACACAGAGACAAGGGGGAGGGTAAAGCCTACACAGAGACAAAGAGAGGGTAAAGCCTACACAGAGACAAGGGAGAGGGTAAAGCCTACACAGAGACAAGGGGGAGGGTAAAGCCTACACAGAGACAAGGGGGAGGGTAAAGCCTACACAGAGACAAGGGAGAGGGTAAAGCCTACACAGAGACAAGGGGGAGGGTAAAGCCTACACAGAGACAAGGGAGAGGGTAAAGCCTACACAGAGACAAGGGGGAGGGTAAAGCCTACACAGAGACAAGGGGGAGGGTAAAGCCTACACAGAGACAAAGAGAGGGTAAAGCCTACACAGAGACAAGGGAGAGGGTAAAGCCTACACAGAGACAAGGGAGAGGGTAAAGCCTACACAGAGACAAGGGGGAGGGTAAAGCCTACACAGAGACAAGGGAGAGGGTAAAGCCTACACAGAGACAAGGGGGAGGGTAAAGCCTACACAGAGACAAGGGGGAGGGTAAAGCCTACACAGAGACAAGGGGGAGGGTAAAGCCTACACAGAGACAAGGGAGAAGGTAAAGCCTACACAGAGACAAGGGGGAGGGTAAAGCCTACACAGAGACAAGGGGGAGGGTAAAGCCTACACAGAGACAAGGGGGAGGGTAAAGCCTACACAGAGACAAGGGGGAGGGTAAAGCCTACACAGAGACAAGGGGGAGGGTAAAGCCTACACAGAGACAAGGGAGAGGGTAAAGCCTACACAGAGACAAGGGGGAGGGTAAAGCCTACACAGAGTCTAGGCACAGTGGAAGGGAAAGCCTACCAGAGATAAGGCACATTGCACATCGTGACTACACTGTACCACACAAGGCAATCCTGCAGCCTCTCTGTACCTCTCCACTAGAATGTGTCACCAGTGTCTGCTGTAAATGGTAAATCAGAGTATCTTACCTCAACAAAGAGTTGGAGAGGAGAAAGGTCAGGTAGTGGGCGCTTGTTAGTTGCTGCCATGGCTGTCAAAATCCTTTCGGCGTCTTTGAATCTTCCCTGACTTAGGAGCCATCTTGGACTTTCAGGTATGAACCTGTGTAGATATGGTGAATTCATTGCAATACTCCAGCCACATTAAAGGGGCACTGATCTAACGCCATTCTTCGGACTGGTTGTTGCCTTTGTTATTGTTTTTTTCCCCCGTGAGTACCCGGATGATACGCAACGCAACTGAGCGTGACCAGAGACTGGGCTACCGTCTGCAAGGACAGCTAAATACACTTGGAGGCTGGAGGCAATATTTGTTTTACGCATTTTTGAATAAACACTGATTGGTTAAATGTGATCTATAAAGATTCGACAAAGGGCGCATGTTAATTAATTTCTTCAGCCTAAACAAACAGACAAAAAGAACGGCGGAGCTCATCGGAAGTCGTCATTTGGAAATACCCCAGATGGTTATAGTTTAATACTAAAAAAAAGTAACCATGCAGTGAAAGCATTTTCGGTTTTCGGATTGCGTCGATAATACGACTACTACTCCCTTGTTGTCATCCACGTTTTCTCGTATAACCCTACACTTGTGTATTTGTCGTCATTCACTTGATGCTCAGTTAATGAATTTATTACAGGTACAATTAGTGGTAGCACCACTTAGATTACCTGACAAAGGTTCTCATTTGGCATTTATTGTGTCTGGGGTAATTATTCAATCTAAATCCAGGTTTGAAGTGAGGTGAAATGTGCGTTATGTAATATGCACGTGGCAGCCCAGCAAGAGATGAATGATCAGTTGATTTACTTTGGTAAATCAACGGATCGTTCCTAGTCATCAAAGGATTAACAGAAAATACGTTGATTGATTAATCACTGTTATCTTGCACAGTGGATATGTCAAAAGTGAGTGTTTACATGTCTAGGTTTACTAAAACAAAGGGAATACACTCATATCATGGCGTGAAGTGCCGATGTAAAAACAACATACTTTGTTAACTGATAATACGTTGATTGGTTGCTCATTGTTATCAAACTCAGTGGATTTTTTTGGAACCGTGGACGTAATGAAAATAGTTGTCACGTGGCCTTTCTCAGCCAACCCTTGAGACTTGACACCTATGTGAAACACCTGAAACAATCCAAGTGATCAGTTGAGAAACGAACACTGGTTATAATATCCCGAAACGATATATATCTTTTAGAATATTTGATAGTTACAGAAACACGTGACATCGAATAAGTTATTTTGTATAGCTGCAGATGAGTGGGATATTATTCCTTTGTGTGGATATTCACGGATACATTCCTCGAACAAGGAAGCTGCCTATTTATACACATAAATTTGGTAAGTTGTAATTATGGTATTTGCATTTTGTTTTCCTTCATTTGAACCGATTCGTTCTTGGTTCTCTACGTCTTGGTTGGGAAATTCTTCAATGCGCGATAGACGTTGTTTTCACAGGTCATTTCCTTTGTAAGCGTGTATAGATTACCGTCAATTTGTAAAATGTGATTCTCTCAGGCAATTTATAAAATGTGTAAAATGTAAAATGTCATTTTGACTAAAAAATCTGTCCAGATTGATTAAGACGATCAAAAGGGCCTACAAACATCACAACAGATTATTCTGTAGGATTAGAAGCCAAACAACATAGAAATGTACTTTTCAACGTTACATTTTCAGTCTCTCGGTGATGACATTAAACATCAAAATGTTTGGAATTCGTTATCATAATAATACAGATGGAAATGTTGTTCAGTCACTTTGTAAAATAACTGAATATTTAGACGTTTAATAAATATGTTACACATTTTGACAGTAAAAAAATATACACACTATAAAAAAAGCAATGCTCAGATGAAATATTTACTTTGTGTTGCAAGTCAAAATAGTGTAAACGAAAATCGCAAAATTACCAAGCAAGTGACTTATCAAAACTTCGTCACCATTACCGATGCTACCCACAAAGATACCTACATTTCCTTATTATCTCGAAAACTGTATTTCATTTTGTTGATCAATGTAACCATACGCTCTTATTACTACCGGTATCCATAAAAGTGACTAATGCGCTTACGAATGGCGCAACAGAGGTCGCGAGCTAGTCTAGATTTCTGCTCTACATCCGGGTACTCACTGGGAAAAAACAATAACAAAGGCAACAACCAGTCCCGGGGAATTGCGTTAGATCAGTGCCCCTTTAAGGCAGGCAAGGTGTTGAAACAAAGACCGACATCTTCACATGGTGAAATTAACATTCCCCAGTTTGACATCACATACATCACCTGTCATTGGATAATGAATCCCAATCATAGAGCCAATTAAATCTCATATAACTTATGGGCATTTCTTTGTAATGCGTAGAAACAGATCTTGATATTTCCTGGATCAACAGATATTTCTGTGAACGTACTATGTTCCTTAATGTGATCTTACAGGAAAGGGTGTTTTCTGAATAACATTGTTCCATGGAGAGCCAAGTGTTTTTCCATATTGTAAATATCACATATTATAAATATGTTTTATAATTTGTCTTATTTCTAACATATGATATTTATACCATGGGATACACACAAGGGTAATAATGTCTTTATGGAGACATTATTCTTGAAATAATTGAATACAATGCTTGATTACGTACACATTATTTTTTAAATAGTGACACCTGATTTGCAGCCATGCTTACTTAGATCAACAACATCAGGAAACACCAATCCATACACATTAAGAACATTATACAAGTAGGCATCACATCGATGTATGGCGCTCATTAAAGGTTGTTCCTGTTAGGACACCTTATCTGCATAATTATCAGACCCTGATACCAGATTTATCCGTCTGTTATATCACATTGATAACATTATCCCATATACGATCATGAGGATAAAAAGCATTATCACCTTAATAGAAACACACACTTAGAGACACTTTATTGTGTTTTACATCCTTTATGCTTTACAGTCTCCACAACAAAACAAGACAGAAAATGTGATTCTTATTCTTTAATGACATGTAGACCAGAGTTCATACTTACCACCATGTAAAGAGTAAGAAGACACCTGATGCCGATGTTGCCATAGTGAGGTGGCGCCAGTCGCGCATGAAGAATGCCCACAACGCCAGGGTCATGAGGCCCACTGCCCAAAACCCGATGCAGCCACAGAACGTTCTCCAGGCTGGCGTGACGAACTCCAGCGGCAGAACAAAGTTGACCACTAACGTTCCTGAAAGTCATATCAAGTCATACAGCTATCCTCATCTGCAGTGTATTTTGTGCAGCTCACTGAACCATAATCACAAATTCACATCAGATCAACTAAGCTTGAGATCAAGATCAAGAACAAGAAAGGTAGTTAGGTCAAGATGTGTCCGCATAATGTGGGAGGAATGTTGAAAGTTATGCAGGTCACAGACCTTAACCACTTTGGTGAAACCAACGAGCACCAGTGGGGTGTTATTAAACCAAAGATCACAATGGGGGAAAATCCAGGATCTAAACCAGCAATCCTGGGAAGGGTTGCGTAACTTGGTACAGCAGGACCTGAAGACCACTGAGCCACCCATGACCCCAAAATAACATTTGAAGCAGCTGTCATCATAATCAGTTTTTAAATACTACAGAGCTCAAGATAAGCTTTTGATTATTTGGGTATTTTACCCATGAGTTTGATTTTGATTGGGTAACCACAATTTTTTAGTGGGCATTCAATTCTTTTCACCCACCTGTTTCTTGACAATTTGGTATTTTAACTTGAGAACCAATTTCATAACAATTCCTAGAAATTATACTGCAAATTTTGTTATAACCCGTCTTGGACGCTTGCGACGACCTGTCCAGGAAGTCCTATTTTTCAAAATCTTGCACTGTGGTCATTGACCACGATTTTTTAGAAGCACCAATCAGTGACTGGTTAAGATACACGAGGCATGATGCACTTTTCAATTGGAATCGATCAGTTCTACCAACATGACCACATGTACAGTACAATCTGTGTTTGGTATGAGTACATCAATCATAAAATGAGTTTCAAAATACGACACATTTCCCATCAAAACAAAACAAACAAAACACTGCAAACCTCCAACAAGAGCCCCCACGATGAAGCGGAAGGCTGCATACAGTTCCCAGGAGTTGGCGAAGGCGCTACCAAACCACACAACCAGCAGCAGGGTATACTCCACAAACAGCATCTTCTTGCGGCCCAGCAGGTCCGCCAGTTGACCAGTGGCCACCGCTCCCACCAGGACACCCACCATCTGTATCGATGTGATGAGGTTGGGAATGTAGCTCCGAGAACACACCAAGCCCCACTGAAACATCCACAACATCATTCTATCACTGAAATATCAACATCATTATTCCACCACTAAAACATGAACATCATTTTTTAACTGGAACATCATAACACATGAAGTGATTTTTTTCAAGGGGACATATTGTCGGATCATAGGTTTTCGGACATTATATGTTTCAGACGTCCATGTCTATCGTGATTAGTCGTGCTATAACAGGGGATGTAGCATCACACAGACATTGTTAATATATTTAGATGAAGGCTTGTTTTTAAGAGAAAGTTGTATTTTAAAAGTGAATGAGATGTTTTACATTTGTTCATTTGATTAGAGAGAAAACTATGAATGTTTCTTAAGCATCCAAAAACCAAAAACCCATACTTGTGAACAATAAAATTATATGAGGAGGACTGTCATTAAATTTGACACCAAGAATACAGACAAGGACTGAAGGCACATTTTTTCTGTCACCATGATATATTTGCCACAAAATATTATATAAGTAGCAATGCCTATGTGTATTGAAACACTTGATAATGCTGATTCTGTAATTAAAGGATTATACTTATGTAACATAATGCCTCGAATCCTGAAGTTGAACCACTACCCACGAGGAGCTCATTATATTCAGTCTGCACCTGCAGAATACACTACTACTCCCATTCCCAAGACGATCCAGGTTAGAATCGGTCTTCATCAACCCTTGCTTGTTGTAAGTGGCAACTAAAGGATCAGGTGATCCAGCTTGCTGATTTGGTTGATACATGTCATTGTATCCCAAGTTGTGTCAATCGATGCTCATCATGTCAATTACAGGATAGTTTGGTCCAGACTTGATTATTTACAGACCGCCGCCATATAGCTGGAATACAAAACAAACAACTACGCCCACACCTATGTAACAGGGATTGCTTACAGTCTACATTTCTAAATACCCATTTATTCTCAGGAGCTATAAGATTAAACAAATAGAGAGGGCACGTCAGTGTTTGAAAGAATTAACACTTTACAGAAGGACTATTTCCTCAGATAATTGTCCTGAGTAATATTATTTTAGTGCAATTTTTCGGGAAGTCAGTTTTCTGTGGGCAGTTGGTGGACTTGCCTTGAACCATGGCTGTGGTCAGAGACTGGACATGTATTGTGTCAAGACAAGGTGTGTCATTACCTTCTTTATTTTGCACCCCTGATAATGCCATTACAACATGTTCAGTGACTAATTAAATATGCTGTACAAAAGTCATAGTTACTTCACTTAGAATGGATGTGAATTCATCAGAGAATCTCATCCCAGGACAAAGCTGCCCACTGGGTAGACATGCTGTTGCTTCCACCGCCGACACATTAGATGAATTGGATGCCCTGAGCGATGTGGAGTTGACTGAATATCCCGTGTCCATACTGACCAATCCACATGTCCAGGGCGGCTTGGCGGACGTGAATATCGGCAGTAACATTGCCCAGGCCAGAGGGGTCTCAAACGCAGACACCAGTATGAAAACCCGTATTTGGTATGGTCCAAATGGCCGCAAGTCTGTCAATACTGCCTCATATTCTGACATTTTCAGTCTTTGGTGACAGACTTACTACAGACAACTGAAAGTATGAAAAAAGAAAACCATTTACTCAATATTGGAAGTGACTATTATCTGCTTAAAGTATTCCCCCTTGTCCAGTGTAGTCATCTGGGTACAAATGGTGTGACATTGTTCTAGAAATCTACAACTAAAAGGCTTTCGTTCATCTTCCCGAGGCAAGGGAGTTAACTGACTACAAAAGTCCAATTTCCACCCTTGACAAATTACGCTGGAATGCGTGGCTCGATCGTAGTGCTGCCAGTGGCTATTACAAGTTATGTTCCTTCTATGTCGCTCCTACTGACCAATCAGATTCCATCTCTCACATCACTTGCTTCAAACAAAATGGCAGCACCCAGTCAAACGATCTGCTTGATAATCAAGATCTATATTGTAATAACAATATATTTTAATATTGTAAAATATCTGTCGACACCCAGTTGACGGTACACATGCTTTGCAAATCCTGCAGTCGATCAAATTCTGCACATTGAAATTCACGTTGTTTCCGAACTAGATGAGTTTGATTGGACTATGCATAGACTCATTAGTACAGCCAAAATATAACTCCATAATTCCAGCCCAGTTTGGCAAGGGTGGGAACTTGACTTTTACAGTCCGTTAACTGCCTTGCCTTGAGAAGATTTTTGTTTAGGTACATGACCCTTCTTGTAATGATGGACTTAAAATTTACAGCAAACTTTGAAATACTGGTATAATAATTCCCAAAGAATAATGTTTTGTTTGTTAGTTTGTTTGTTGTTTAACGCCGCACTCAGCAATATTACAGCTATATGACGGTGGTCTGTAAATAATTAAGTCTGGACCAGACAATCCAGTGATTGATATCATGACCATCGATCCACGCAATTGAGATACGATGACATGCATCAACCAAGCCAGCGAGCCTGACCTCCCAATCCCGTTAGTCGCCTCTTATGACAAGCATAGTCGCCTTTTAAGGCAAGCATGAGTTGCTGAAGACCTATTCTACCATGGATCTTCACATGTCTAAAAGAATAATGACTACTAAGCCTAAATATTTCAGTCTTATTTCCCTGCTGTCTGTTATTCCAGTCAAAGTCATCCATACAGAAAACTATTTCTTTTATTCATAGTGATGCTAGAAACTGATATTAATTAGATAACATGGAAAAAGAGTCACTGTTTTTCATAGTGACTGACTTGTTGGCCTTTCCCATAATCAGATTCACTTGTCTGTTTGAACTTTGGGGACGTAAACTTCTTAAATGTCAACCAAACATTATTCAACTGTGTTTCGGTGGTCAGGTGTATGGTATAGAATAGAAAATCTTAAGATATTGTGGTTACACATATTTGGTAATTGGTAGAGACTTTGAACTTCAAAGCCAATAAACCATAATTCAGAATAATTCCTTTAGTGGGTGTGTATGGTTTTACACTGCTTTTAGCAATATTTCAGCAATATCACGGCGCAGAGACACCAGAAATGGACTTCACACATTGTACCCATGTGGGGAATTGAACCCAGGCCTACGACATGACAGGCGAACGCTTTAACCACCGACCCAATAATCCCTTTCAAACAAATTGGATGGTACATTACCTCTGACAAGTAAAGTGAGCATGTTTTTCAATCAATTACAAATACTTCAAAGACAACATTTATGAATTAAGATCTCACTTCAATATCATCTATATCCACCTCCCACTGTCCAATCTTAAAGACAATGATATGTGCAACCAAAAGTGACATTATAAATTATCACTTTGTCCAGCTGCTAAATTGTAGAAGAGGTTGACTACAAGAGCTACTGTATAACATCTCCATAAAACTTGGGGTAAATATCTGCTTTAGTAAGACTGTAATGATAAACAAATATCATAATAATCTTCCAGTAAGTTAAGGCTAAGAATATTTTGTATCCTTGAGCACTGCACAATTTACTCATTTAGATAGCATGGGATGAATTGTATTGTAGGGCATTGTTATACCGGTAGTTACCAGAGTAAGGTACACGATCAGCTAAGGTACACGATACAGCTAAAGTACAAAAGTTGTGGGAATGCTCACCCCTCAAAACCTGGTGAATTTCTAATACAATTCCTATGAATGCTTTTATAGCTTTGTTTGTTGCAGTGACTACTGGTGTGCCATTTAATTGAATAAAAAATAAAACATAATTCTAATATCTTTAAAGAACAAAGACTCTTTAACATCCTTAGACTGATATTGTACAAAGTTTCATGGAAAAGTACATAACAGAACTCAAGTAAAATTAAGATTGGTTCCATTCAGTTCAAGCCTAAATTTATGAAATTAACATAAAACCTAATAATTGGGGAACTCATAAATAAATAAATAGCAAAAGTGATATCTACACCATATGGTGAATGTGTTTACCAAGTTTCTTAAATATATCTCTAAAATAATTTTCTAGTTCTGCTACATAAAAAAGGCCCGTTACTTTCATTCAGTTCAGGGACTAAGCCAAAATTTATAAAATACATATAAAATGAAAGAAAACTTCGGGGAATTATAAATAGCAAAATGCACATCTACACGATGTGGTGAATGTGTGAACTCAGTTTCATGAAGATGTCTCTAATAGTTTTGCTCTGGAAATGAAACCCACTGCTTCCATTCAATCCAAATTTAGAAAATTTATGTACAACATACTAAAAATGCAGGGGAAACCTAAATTGCATAAGGCACATCTACACCATGTGGTGAATGTGTGTACCAAGTTTTGTAAAGTCCCCTCTAACGATTTCTGCTCTGGAAACGAAATGTGACAGACGTACGGATGGACAGAGCCTGTTTCTAAATCCCCTGCCAAATTCACTGGGGAAGGGGATGATCATATCCATTTCATAGATACTTGATTGGCATCAGTTTCAAATCAACAAATTGACCAGGGAATCTGTGATCAATAATATTCCAATTTTTTTAGTTCCTTTAATGCATTAGCAGGGGATAATAAATATTGGTGAGGTGAGGTGAAATGGAGTTAAACACATACATGTGTGTGTGTGTGGCTGCTTGTACTAGTCCGGACTGATGCCGATTTATAGTGCTAGCTCACTGAGATACCATGCCACAGTTTAACATGAATACCCCACTCAAGACACAGTATACTGACTCCGAGCCGACCAGTCCTTGTTTTAGCCCCATAATGCTGAGCGCCAGACTGGAACATCTTTTGGAATGACGCAGACAGGGATTGAACCCCAGACCTTCCGCTCTTGGGCCGGACATTCTACCACTAATGAATTAACATATCTATATGCACTTATAAAATGGGCCATCTGTTTGTCTTCCCTTCACTGGCCAGAAAGATGCGATGACAAAGCCATTCCAACCTCATGGGCAACAACAATCCAACTTTGAAAGTATTGACATATATTTCTGCTCGGATAAAAGATTTGACTGTGGACAGCGCTAATTGTCATCTGGTTATTATGCAGACTAATTGAAGCGGTGCCTGTGAGACAACCAAGAGTTGGAGTGTTGTTTCCCTTTGAGTGAGAGAGTGAATTGGGTTTAACGCCACTTTTAACAGTATTCCAGTTATATTGCGGTGTGTCAGCTTAATGTGGGAGGAAAGCCCGAAGTGATGCAGGCCTCAGACGTTTACCACTTCGGTGAAACCCAGGAGCACAGGTATTGTGCTGACAAACCTAGAAACATAATCGGGGCGAACCGGGATTCGAACCCACAATCATAGGTTTCTGGCGTGCCCAAGGGACGCAACTCTGCACAGCAAATCGCGGCGCCTTAGACGACTGGGCCACCCGTGCCCCCTGTTTCCCTTTGAACTGATAGCACATTTAGATCTGTCCATGCCAGCAGTATATGTCACTATAAACATAAATAATATGTCAGTGTTTGTTGACCACACAAGAACAAATGCACACAAGCACAACCAGTACTTCTCATTCATTTCATGCTTACTTTAATCATTTTCAGGAACCTCAAAAAAGCATTGCTGCCTCCAAAACCTGATGCAGTTCACCATTTTTATAATTGCAAAATGTTACATATTCAATTGTTTTTAGCAAAATTCAAAATCACCTTTTCAAAAGGCTCACTTAAAAACATTGCTGTTGTTTGAAGAAATAATTTTCACAAGATTTCTTTTGTAAATGCTTCTATAACTATATTGTATCAATCAGGTAAAATAGCAATTGACATGATTTATGGACTAAACTATGTCAACACCGACCGTGTTATACATGGAAACAGCCTACAGTAAACACTAGAAACAGACCTGTCACTGTATGTCCGTCTTAAAATAAATCTACGTCTTAAGAATAACGCTCACGCAGAGAGCCTGTTTCTCACCTGCAGCGCTCACAATCCTGCTCGTATTTTTATATATACCACCCGTCCCACGCATGCCCTTACATCATAATCCACAGTCAGCACTGCCACAGTACAGCGGTCTGATTCACTGACCAATTTAGCCAAAGCTGTCATACATGCCGTGTGTGTCCAATAATTGCATGTCATTGCGAAATCTGAAACCCAGCCGCGCTCGGCGAAAACAATTCTTACGATTATATTGTTGCAAACAAACTTGCATATTCGCATATCGTTACAAACAACATTCACAATTTAATTTTACAAAATTAATGAATGGAATTTGTTTGTCGAGCTCAACTCACAGTCACAACCCAACCTACGTGTTACCCTTAAACTTGTAAATGTAAACAATGCCATGTGCTTTAAACCGGAAGTTGAATTTTTTTTACTGACTAGCCAGCTTGAAACGAAAACGGAATATTACCTTTCACCAATGCAGAGTGGCTTTTACAAACAAGAAATAACTTTAATTAAACTTACAAGCTCACTGACACTTATAATGTGTTATCTTGGTGCTTATTTTAAGAGATAGTCACCAATTATCCCAACCATGGCACAAATGTGAACTGAATGTGTTATGAATGATTGAATGGGGCCCTTATTGAATCAAGAGTGATATAAAATGTTTGAATGTGTGAAACTAGTGTACTGTGAATAGTACTGTTAATAAATTCTTATGAATATATATTTATTGTCATTTTGACGGTCGATATACTGGTTAGCCAAATCCAGCCAGACAGCTGCTGTATTGCCGACTCGTTACAAATGCAACAAAAATGAAAATGCATTTGTACGGGTCCTCCACGTTAGTTTACGAATCTTTTCGGTTGAATACTTCAATCCAATCATTTATTTGAGTATTAAGGCCTCGGGCCCACGTAAATTAATAAAGTGAAGATGTTTTGTACACGAGTGCAGCAGCACATACTTACAATTGTGAAGATCGGAAATTGACAGCATTTTTCAAATTTGCTAAATGTACCACAAGAAGCAGAATATAGTTCACTGCTATGACTGTAACTCGTATAAACACAGTAAAGGGTGGTTTAATGTTTATTTGTTGTTTAACGCCGCACTCAGCAATATTCCAGCTTTTTGACGGAGGTCTGTACATAATCGAGTCTGAACCAGGCCATCCAGTGATTGCCATCATGAGCATCGATCTACACAACTGAAATACAATGACATGCATCAACCAAGTGAGCGAGCCTGATCATCCGATCCCGTTAGTCGCCTCTTACGACAAGTATTGTCGCCTTTTACGACAAGCATGGGTTGCTGAAGACAACTGGTCGGGTGGTTTAATGAAGGTACATTCTAGAAGGACACATTTATAGAAATCTAATCACTACATGAGTTAAGTTTTCATCCACGAAACACCTAAAGATGAGCGAGAATGGTTAACACTGCTTAAAGAATTGAATAGTGTGTCAGTTATATCACAACCTGTAACGCAGGTTTATCATTTTACCACTTTCGTTAAACCAATCAGCATAGATATGTGACATACGTTGGAGTCAGTCTGTATGGATGTGACCAAATGGGGGCATTTTGGGCGTTGTTTTAGTTTTCTTTTTAAAAATACCGCTTGGAAATCTTTTCAAACAACTGTATACATCTCAACAAGGTCTTTAAGACGTTTTTATAATAATGCACCAATTCATTTCCTATGGTAAGACCATATTTATCACTGTCAAAGTACCACGTAACGGTATACAATGCAATATGCTATAATATCCCTAGTCAATATAAGAACATAGACTTGTATCGATACCGAACCCATTAAATGTGCCAGGCAGGACTCACGCAGTCAAGAAGTACGCAAACAGCCAAACCATGCCTTACAGGTGTCTGT
Organism: Haliotis cracherodii; assembly: GCF_022045235.1. Taxonomy (NCBI): domain Eukaryota; kingdom Metazoa; phylum Mollusca; class Gastropoda; order Lepetellida; family Haliotidae; genus Haliotis; species Haliotis cracherodii. The sequence continues at coordinate 36,700,829 of NW_027266264.1, forward strand.
AGCCCCGACCTGTGTGCCTCTGCTGCTCTATGACGGACTGTTGGACTCGCTTTGCCACATGCCCTCCTCACACAGGGGTTCCCTGTTCATCAAGAACAGTTGTTGGACTTTGGCCGCAACACACCTGGCTTGTTATTCCTTCTGCATGTGACTGAACGCATGCAGCGTCGAGTCTCATGCAGATCAAATAATAGTGGGTGTTGGTTAAGTTGGCCTTCTCCATGATCGACCTCCCGTACTTTATTGCGGTTTGGTATAATCACTCATGATAATAATATCCATGAACATTTATTATATTGACTATGAAGTGAACGCGCTTCACTTAGTATAGTGCAAGTATGAGGTACAAATACCATATGTGTACAATACATAAATTGTAAATGAATCATTTTATCAGTGTACATTTCCACATTTGATGAGAATAAAACTTATATCAAAACCTGGCTCTGTCATCCGTGAGTCATGTATGTATGTATGTATGTATGTATGTATGTATGTATACATACACACATGACTACCTTTTAATGTATCTACATAACTACAAACTGACTGCTACACCGCCACAATATATCATCAATGTGTTTGTTTGTTTATTGTTTAACGCCGCACTCAGCAATATGACGGCGGTCAGGAAATAATTGAGTCTGGACCAGACAATCCAGTGATTGACATCAAGAGCATCGATCTACGCCATTGGGATACGATGACACGCATCAACCAAATCAGTGAATCTGACCACCCGATCCCATTAGTCGCCTTTTACGACAAGCATAGGTTGCTGAAGACCTGTTCTAACCCGGATCTTCACGGGTCCATATGTGATCAAGGAACGGACATTATTGCCACTGTGACAATATAGAACCATGAACTAAAACAAACAAACCAAAACAAAACAAACAAATACACGCCTGCTTGTCTTAAGCGTCGACTGAATAAGGTTCATCCCTGTGGCATTGTGCCATGGCGGCGTTCTATCTTTGCTTATGCTGTGAACGCGCTCCGACGTTCATACAGTTTGGCCCTCACTCTATGAAGGTTCATAATCCAATGAACTCACACAAAGTGAAGGTCAATTCTTAAATAGAATATGACGAAGAAATCCATACATTTATACAAATTAGGATTTCTAAGAATACTTCAGTTTTACATCCGTTTTCATCCCTTAAAGAGAACATTTCATGTTTAATTTTTCCAAGTACATTTGGTGATCGCTATTTAGCCATTATTTGACTTATCAGCTGATAATTAAGGTGATATAAATGTTTGTTAGTTACCCAGGCAACTTTGTAACTGATCAGTAATTATATCATGAACAAAATTGTTACATTGTTATATGAGACGACATATGCACCAGGATGATGATGTCATTAAACGCCAAATTTATTATGTCATTTTTGGAATAAATAAATAAAACACAGCAAAGACCAAATGGACAGCCCAAGCAGTACAGAAAAGTGACACCATGTCCATTGAAACACCACGACTGATAGATTAACATTTAGTCTATGAAAACATTTCTTTAAAATATGTTTTTCAAAAGAACCTTTTCTCTTCTGCTGTTTTCATACTCAAGGAAACAAGACCTGGTTTAGATTGACTTCGACTTGTTTAGCATTTTGTAAAAAGAATGTACAATATATATGCTTCAAATATTCCACAGTCATGGCTCAGGACTACACGACTGAACCAGCAGCTAAATCAATGCCATACTGCCACGTATCGTGTTACGACACATGTGTGGTCAGCCGGCTCAGCCACAGGTCCATGCTTCAGGTTTCCACCGGTCATTCTGTAACTTTAATAACAGATGTAGCTGACCCGCACATGACTCTAGTCATGCTAGTCAGATAATAACTTGCCCAGCTGCTGTTCTCTAATTTGTATTGACTACACGGTGTTTAGGTAAGATAGATAGATATTTAATTTACTGGACTCCGTGAATATAGAACACTACATAAACGTCCAAGTAAAACCAATCTATGTTCCGCCTAAGTGCCTGAACTATAAAAGTGGGGGTTCTCGGAAGCCAAAACACTGTCTGTGTATCTGTGAAATCGCGTCACGGCTAGCCATAAAGCACAACGGAACAACGTCGTCGGATCACTGGAAGTAGAATCACAGCCGACTGGAGCCAGAAATATAAACGGCGCAAGTCGGCCTACCCCTCGTTCCAACGGCCAGGGCCGCTTAACACGGCCACACGTTTGTTTGTTGTTGTTTAACGCCGCACTCAGCAATATTCCAGCTATATGACGGTGGTTTGAAAATAATCGAGTCTGAACCAGACCATCCAGTGATTGCCATCATGAACATCGATCTAAGCAACTGAAATACAATGACATGCATCAACCAAGTGAGCGAGCCTGACCATCCGATCCCGTTAGTCGCCTCTTACGACAAGCACAGGTTGCTGAAGACCGGATCTTTACGACTGTATGGGTGACAAGCATGAGAGTAAGGCCTTATAAGCCAGGCTGTACCGAAGTCGCCATGAACGACTTGCCGTCAGCTACATCAAGGAGATGGACATATTTGGCGGTGACAACGTGGCAACAATGATGTGCGTGGAAATCCTCCACACCTGAAGAACAAACATGTGTCCAAAAATGAACGATAGGGATACGATAACATGCATCAACCATGTTAGCGAGCCTGACCACCCGATCCATTCAGTCGCCTCTTACGACAAGCATAGTCGCCTTTTACTAACCGACTTTGTGTCCGAGGCGAAACAACTGATTTAATCTAGAAGAACAGACAATTTAAGTTGTAAATTGACATTTAAACGACTTTATAGTTTGGGTCACCTCATGTTGATAAATTTGACAGTATTTACTTGGTTTTGAAAACTATTGTTTGACGCGATACACAGTGTATTCATTTGTTTACAAGTCACCAGCAACCGGCTTCATATCTGGTCCTATTATTGGGAAGCGAACACACACGTTGTGGCTGAAAAAGATGCTGTTTGTGGAAAGTTTCCGAAAAGCTCATTAATCACGCACACATTACGCCGAGAAAATAATATAATGCAGTGGTTTAAAGCACGACACGGAAATGAATCTAAGGCTTCGTCGAGCTGAAATAAATATTCTTACTTACAACCAAAGCGAACTGCCTAACCACATCACATGTATTCGCCAAGCATTAGCAAGACCAAATGCATGAGGGTGCAGAGTCTCCATGCACCGACACTTCCTGCACGTCCTCTTTATGTAATGCCCTCAGTTCAATGGCGAAGTCTCCCACGTACATGCAGGGTTGACCAGTCAGTTACAACAGGTGCTGGGCGTTCTGTAAGAGCTGACACAGATTGTGTTTCACGCGTGCTTAATTAATAAACCACATCACGCAAATGAAAAATAAAATTGTATAAAGATATAAAGTTTGGTCTCGGTCTGTTTGAAGTTTTCTTTTTTTAATGGATACAGTTTGTAGTTATATTAATATCAATATTTAGAGTGGTCCAGCCTATAATAGCCATTCAGCGAGGAAATTATTGCTTTATTATTAACATCGTTATTGCTAAAGACACTGGAAATGGTATGTACACATATTTCAGCTAGACATAATAACATTGAATATCCATGCATGAATTGTGTATCATCTGTGCTAGTGATTTTTTTGTTCCGATGTTGATAAAACTAATATAGTGAGTGAACGAGTTAAAGATTTTAAGGCACATGGGCAGTATTGACCATCGTGGGCGTTTCTTGATATTTTCAGGCAATTTTCCCCTACATCTACACTATGGTATTTGTAAATAATCGAGCTTGGACCTGACAATCCAGTGATTGATATCATGAGCATCGATCCACGCAATTGAGATACGATAACATGCATCATCAAACTCAGCGAGCCTGACAACCCGATACCGTTAGTCGCCTTCTACGGAAAATTCACGAATACACCAAAGAATACGAATGCCTTTCACTGTGCATACAGGAACGTGCGTGCGTGCGTGACTATAATCCCCGTTGACATGAATACCCTACTCGGATACAGTTTGTGGACATAAGTATTCGTCACTTAACAAATCGCTCAGCAAAATGTAGCCCTCGTTTTATCCCATTTATGCCGAGAGCCAGGCAGAGTTACAACATGTACCTCCTTATTTTAATTCTCATTTACATAAGGCCGCTTAAACATATATGCTCACATAATGGAATTTATTTTTTCTTTAAGACAATATGCAGTGGGAACATTTCAGTGTTGAATCTCATAACGATGTCTAAAAACGTATTTTTATCATGCTGACATTGTATTTAGTAACAGTAATTATGTTTCATCCAAGTTAGCGTGTTTCTCACCATTCATTACAATATCCCTCAACTGACGATATGAAATGACGGCACGCCCATGTCAGAAATGAAAAGGGACTTAACTCTGTCGTGGTTTTGTAAGTTTCTTTCCCGGGTTTCTCTTCGATACACCAATTGCTCCTGCAGATGGAGTGTTATGAGGGGAAATAAAAATAGTGCATGACCTAAAGTCAGGACACTTGAACACCCAAGTCAAACCATTTCAGATTACTTTAAAAAAATCACAACCCCACATCTTTTGACACCACTAATGTAAATATTTACATCTAAATAATATGTTACAGCACTGTTAGAGAACATGTTTCTGGAAACCAGAACATTGCCTGATAAAAGAATTACATCAGCTAATGGGTGGAAAAGTAAAAATATTTGTGGGCGGATTCATAGTTGATATGACCTCATTACAGGCTGATTACACTAGTCTTTAGGGTCAAATAGAATCACAACTGACAATTTCTTAAACTTTGCCGACTCCTGTTAACCAAAATGGTCTTGTGCAAAACCTCCTACGCAGAAATTCCATTTTTTTCTTATAGACTAGAAGCTTTTTTCCAACGGACATGAACAAGTCACACATTGTGTATAATCAATGTTGAGGATTCCTAACTGTGTCAAGTTTTTAAGACTTGAAATTACAATTTGATTTTTGTTCCATACTTTCCCATTAACCATTGTGGTGGTCCACATTCTCCAACAGTTTCAGCTGTTTCTGATAAGTTCCAAGTAAACAGAAATGCAAGGTGTCACGTTTCTTGGACCCTCACTCCTGGGTCGCTAAAATGACAACTATAAAAACATTTTAGATAGTTTTATTCTTCGAACTGTTTTCTGAATATGTTGCCACTGTGGGGTGTTCTGACAGGATATTACTTATCGAACACCTAATAGGTTTCGTACTTAAAGGAGGTTTTCTCGAATGAAGAGACGTTTTGGCGCGCAGTTCTCAATATAATTCTTGCAGATCAGCATAAACAAGTATTTGATTGGTTGAAACCTATTCACAAAATATGAATATTTGTCACATTGTGTTCACTCTTCCTTTTTGCCATCAAGAAACGGGCACCAAAAGTCTGAATGACACGGAATGTTCCGACAGGTTGTCAGTACTTCACATGAACTGGATGTTCATTCTCAAGTTGGCAGCTTTGATGACGTCACACCTTTCCCCATAATGCGACAGTTCAATATCAAATACGGCTGTTAGGGTACTCGTCGATAGTATAGTTAGTATACCGAGACCGAGTGTGACTATGTATCTTGCAGCTGCTATTGTTTTGCGTTATAAGTCCCTGTTGTTTCAACATGGGATACCATCATGGCGTCTCAATTGTGTCTGCCTGTTTGGTCACGACATTAAAATCAGCGTATCAGCCAGGACAGAATGGATCCACCATCTTCAAAATGAGCGTCACCTGAAGACTGATTGTAGCTGGTCTTAATTGACCAACATGAGAAGGATCTTTTCTTGGCCTTGCATCATGTAGGTGTACTTTATACACCTACATGAAGGGTAAGCCTGCTAGCTCTGCCAGGTCTACACAGATGTAAATATCCAGATTGGGATGTTTGCGATGGAACTCTTTGACTCACGACCTTTTTGTGGAGTAACAAGCTGTTGGACACATTTACAATTCTGTCCAAATTCAAGAGAAACACAAGAGGTAGTGTAGCACAATTTATTCCAGGTTTTTCATTTTTCTCTTAAAATGTGATGTTGAGTAAGCATCACTTTCTAGATTGCAAACATTTTGCAAGTGTTGTAACTGTCAGATGACATCAGAAAGCGGATTTGTTGAAGTTGGCCACATTTGCTAAAGTCCTCATTCCAGAGTTTGTGAACATTCATATATTTGGTCAGCACTTTTTTTCAACGTTGTTAGCAATAAAATTGCTTCATGTCCCAGTACCATTGATCAGAATTTAAATTACAAGTAAATACATGTGTGAAGGTTTGTTGAAGCAAAGGATAACGATAATTTACATCTTGTCCAGGTACTTGTCGAGTGGTGGTATCGTCTCACTGAGACCCTTGCGTTTCCTCGTCTCCAGTACAATGACACCTGGCTTGGAAGTGGGATCTAAAGGATCACCAGGCATTACCTGCCAGTGATCAAACACACACTGGGGGAAGGCCTGACCACCTGTTCCTGCACGTAGAGCTGATGTGAAACCTGAGGAGGAAGAAGACACAGAATGACTAATATGGACAGAGGCCGCCTGGTTAAAAATCGAAAAAGTAGTTAAATAAGATTTATCTTATCCTCTTGCAAATCATACCCCAAGTTTACTTTCATATACATTATGTTTAAAAAGAAATTTTCAGCATGGAGTTGTCAAGCTATTCCCAGTTATATGTATTTTGTCTGGTTCGCTAGTGATTTCTTCAGATTGTTAACCGTCTCTAATTTGTTTCTTGTTTAATGCCGCACACTCTGCAATATTCCAGCTATAAAACTGGCGTCTGTAAATAATCGGAGTCGGGACATAAGAGCATCGAACCACACAATCGAGACACGCATCATGCATCACCCAAGTCAGCGAGCCTGACCCCCTGATCATGTCTTGTCTCATATGACAAGTATAGTTGCCTTTTATAACAAGCATGGGTTGCTGAAGAACCTCTTCTAACCTGGATCTTCACAGGTAAAATGTCTCTAACATATTTGAAGGCTTATATAGTTTTGTATCTGGCATTGTTTTGTATTGAAATGCATACTGTAATCCGACAGTTGGCAACACTACAGATTTTCCATATAAGCATAATTCATATTCATGCAATATCTTCACATACTCCATTTCATATCCATACTGCATTCGTAGTTATGTTGGTGCTGGGGTCCCTGTGGCTTTCCCTTTTAGTATTTGAATCTAGAGACTGGCATCGAGGAAGAAATCAATTGTCTTCAGTTGGGGAAAGTGACTAACATGTACTAGCAAGTTCTTTTTTTTATACATGTTTGTTGTTCAACACCACACTCAGCAATATTCCACCTATATGAGAGCGGTCTGTAACTATTCGTGTCTGGACCAGACAAACCAGTGATTGACAACAAACAATTAGCCACTAGGCCAATGCATTATAACATCAACCTACCGAATGACTCGTTTACTGGAAGGTAAGCCTTCTGTTGGCTCATGCTGGTGCCAGTAACATCGTTGTCTTCAAACACATGGCCACGTCGTTTGTTCAACACACCAAAGATTCCAGAGGCAGCTATACGGGGACACTGTAACAAACCATGTGACTTTGAAAGGAGACGTATATCATGACAGAAGTATTTTTTACTACTTTTAAAACTTGACCAATTTAACTTTACCCCTAAAATGTAAACTTAAAAGCACTGCTAGCTCTTCAGTGAAGATTGACCATACCTGGATCTCCACAAGGTAGACTGGTTCAAGGAGCCTGGGTTCAGCTGTCAGTGCAGAGGCGTAGAACACTCTCCTGGCTGTTGGGATGATCTGACCACCTCCCCTGTGGATGGCATCAGCGTGGAGAGTCACGTCTTGGATGTTCATACGTACACCTCTCATATTCTCATCACATAAAACTCCCTGCAAGCAGAAATGTACAATGATAAAAGAAACTCCAAACAAAGACAGAAAAGTTTTGGTAATCGGAGATTGAAATGGTCTATCAATTTCAATGTTCCGACTTGTTTGTTGTTTAATGCCCCCTAAGCAATATTCCTGCTATATGACAGCGGTCTTCAAATAATCAAGTCTGGGCCAGACAATACCGTGATTGAGATTGTGATTATCGATCCACACATTATTGGGATCTGATGACATCCATCAACCAAGTCAACAAGCCTGACCATCAGTCGCCACTTAACGCAAGCATAGTTGACTTTTATAGGACATGTATAAGGCGCACAAACGCAAATCTACACTATCCAAACCTACACAATAATTAGCCATAAAATTAACTTTACAGGTAAAAATGAACACAAACTTAGAAGTTATTGCTGTGTTATCATGCATGTATGAAACAGCTTGTAACCTGAGGGACACCTGTCCCGAGGTGATAACCTCACACCTGCCCATACAATCATCACCTGAGCTGTGGGTGGTTTTTAAGTATTGCTGTTATTGTTCTTTATTGAAATATGTGTGGAAAGGGTAGTAATTAAGATACTGCATTATATTTGCTTATGGCATAGTCAAAAGATACAAAATGGGATGAGTCTTGGAAGGATGGGGTTTCTAAATAGAAAAGTATTTAAAAAAGTTGTTTTACAGCTGATTTCTTTAGACTCAGCTGACGAAGTATCTGAATCTGTGCTTTCAAACAAAGGTTTGACAACTAGTGCAACAAGGTTGATATCTACACCCTTCACATTGGGGGAACTGACATTCTTCTTCAAAATGTGACCTTCAGCCTTTCTGTGTGATACTATCAAAGGCTGCATTGATTAACCCTTTGACATGTGCGAGATAAAATGTTATGTAACGTCTTGCCACAAACCTTTTACAGTAAGCCCTGATTAGCTCACAATGTCTGACTGCCACACACAATACAACTTGACCATGTTGTGCCACCAGATCTGTCTTGTACTTTACTGATTTCTTATTCAGGCACATGTGTTGCTTTTAAGATATTTCAATGGCAACAGTCTGAAAAATACTTATTTTTTACAGGGCCAAAAGTATTTTTCTAGCATTTCTGACAGCATCTTAGCCGTTTTCTCCCAAATGGTTGATAATCCACAGCTACTGTGGAGGTCACACTAGGTAGGAGTAGTAAGCAGTAAGCCGTCAACCAGTTGACATCATTCATGACCGTTGTGTTGTGTATTAATGCAACACTGCGATCATGAGAATAGTCAAAATATAATTCAATTCAATGCTAAAATGGAGCAATTATAGGGTGTGTAAGAAACACTATTGCACTCATACTTGTCATGTACCATTGCTCATTAGGTACATTTAGAAACTAATCATGCAAAGATACATGGATGTGACCGATAGTAAACAGTAAGCCTGAATTCATAAAACTCACATCCTTGGTGGCCCACTGGAATCCTGCTACAACACTGTCCTTGATTTCATTCAAGTACTGAACAGCTTTGGTGCAGTCCACCAGCATGTTGGGGCCAGTTCCCTCAGGACCGAAACTCCAGATTTTCCTGGCTTCAGTCACATCAAATTCGTACTTATCTGCAAGCAAACGTGCCCTTTCTTTGAAGTCCTGTTTCGGTGAAACGGTACCCTGGAAAAGAAAACAAATAGGTTTACATCAGATGAAAGAATTCACTGAAAATTTCCTACAAGCATTAATTCATTAATACCAGATATCTTTCTTAATATTGACACATACAATTACAATTGATTATCTACAACATACTCAAAGAGTTTACTGCAAATTTATTTCACTTTTCATGAGCAGAAAATGGAGGAAATTTTTTTATGTACTGCTGTTACATAAAACAGAGCAAAACCGTACATCGTCAATGGCCTTTGGTAGACCATCTGTCATAGGTGCTGCTCTACAGTGAAGTCGATTGTGCTTGTTGGGAGACTTGGACAAGCAGGTAATAGCTGACTCTTCAGTAACCGTTTCTCTGTAGGAAACGACTGGGTCACTCTTCTTGATAGGGATACAGGCATGGTCTTCCTCCAGATCCTTCAAGCAAATCTCCAGATGCAGCTCTCCAGCTCCAGCAATAATGTGCTCCCCAGATTCCTCAATTTGACACTGGAAACAACAACATTAATTAAGTGTGATTCTACCATGAATTTGGAATTTACTTGATTCTGATTGGTCAATCAGAGGCTATTAAATCACATTAAACCCCCTCTGATTGAAACAGCTGGTTTGACGGCCGCATCATCGCGGAAGCTTATATTCATAGAATAGAACTATTTTCAGTCATTGTCGGTAGGCATATTTAAATAATTATATCTACAATTACAGGTTACAAAATGCACAGATGCGGTTACTACAATATTCAAAGGATGTGTGGCAATACATTTCGTGCAGAAAAACACGACAGAAATCAACAAAGGGAATGTATTTACATTTTGGAGACAACAGAGCTTGGAATTTTGGCGATATATACGACTGACGTCATATCTTTTGCGTCACAATGAGCGATATGACGTCATAATGGTGACACACGATGTAGAGCGAATGCCTTGCAAAGCTTGCTTTGTTTTCTCTAGGGATGCCCACCTCATGTTAGCTTACCAAGTTGCCGTGCTTATATGCTTTCAATGCCTGTCATATGTTCTAGTGAAGTATTACAGTATAAACAAACCGCTGAGTATATACACCACCATATTTTGTTTGGTGATTCCATAATTCAGATTGATAACCCACTCAAAACACTGAACTCAACCCATACCGCTTCACTCAGTATATTTGCTAACACCAAAGAGTTCACGTTTTATTTAGTCATGGTAGAATGGAGATAAACATACTGTGTTTTCAATGTAGAGCTAGGTTACCTGTAGATTTAACCACGCTAAATTTAACATTTGAAACCCCACGCTGCGCATTTGGTTCCTACATTGAAAACACAGTATGTTTATCTCCTAGATACTACTCAGTGCCACATAGTCAGACTTGATGATATTGAGGTGCCCCTGGAAGAACCAGGTTAGAATAGGTCTTCAAACCATGCTTGTTGTCAGAGGCAACTAATGGGATCAGGTGGCCAGGCTCGCTTGTCATGGTTGATGCATGTCATCATATCCCAATTCCGTGAATCGACGCTGATGACAGTCACTGGATTGTCTGATGATCCAATCTCAAAAGCTGTAGGTTATGTTGACAAAAACTCAAGTCACTCAGCGTGACCACCTAAGCCATTTCATGGCCTCGTGAAACAAGCACAGTTTGTTCAGTACCAAGTCTAAAGCAGAATCCCATCAAGGTTGGACTTCATGACCACAAATATTGTAATGAGAGCTAGATGTAATATTTCTGCTTGCAGGCAAAAGTAGATAATTAGGTAACACTGTTACAGAAAAGGATACTTTTAATGTGTACATACCTGCACCATGGGGTCAGACTTGGCTAGACGTTTGAGACCTTCTACCAGTTTGGGCAGATCACCAGGGTTCTTGCACTCAACAGCTACTCTCACAACGGGACTTACAGAGAACTTCATCACCTGAATAACACAATCTTGCAAGTTAACTTGAAGCGGTCAACTTAAATGACAAAATTTCAAACACACAATGCAACTAATTTTCTATACACACACATACACGTTTTAAAGTCTGGACAAGTTAACACACCTTCAAGTTGTGGGCATTCTCGAAGGTTGTGATTGTTCCTGTCTTGACCAGGTACTGGTCAACTCCAACCAGACCACAGATGTTGCCACTGGGTACATCCTCAATGGCCTCGGTGTATCTCCCCATCATCAGGATGGTCCTATGTAAAACAAGGCATTTAAGGTCAGCCACCAACATCACAGCAAATAGCACTGTGGCACTATCTTCCATTTGTAAATGCATGTGTGTATTCAATATTGGAAGAAAAACAACTTCACTGTCTACCAAATAAACCCAAAACACTATCATAAGAGTATCAGTGACTTAGCAGGAGAGAAATGACATAAGGACATTTCAAAACTATCAACCTCTGACCGGACATTCTTCCACATCACTAAAAATTGGATCTTTAGGGCATTTTGGGAGGACAATAAGTCAATGCCCTAGAAAATCACTCAATCTGAAAGTGACACACAGTTACTGATGATAAGGTCCTCTTAAATTACTTTTTTTTCATCTTCATGGAATATTAATTCATTATGCAATAGCTGCCATTAGGAGAAGAATAAGGTGTCATCATTCCAAGACGTCTCACCTCTGAATGTTCTTGATATACAGATCAACCTTGCTTCCAGGATTATAGTTGGGTCCCATGATGCGCACCTTCTGTCCAGTGCCAACAGTGCCAGAGAAGACACGTCCAAAGGCATAGAAACGACCCTTGTCAGAGGTGGGTACCATCTTAGACACATACATCATCAAGTGGCCTTTGGGGTCACACTTCTTGATGCCTGAATAAAAGCAAATAACCTTTTCAAAATTTGCCGCAATTATATAATCTTATTAAAATTAAATACTGTATACTTCTACATTACTCCTTAATGTATTCACTCCTTACCTTACGACAACAAAAAGACAGCTGATGGCGATGGTCTTGGGTGAAGAAATAAAATTTCATATTCCACTCCTGCTTTTCGTACGGACCATCTCCCCTGTCATGTGACCTTGATGACAAGTCACCTTCCCCATATCGCTGCCTGTTGCCCAAGCTTAAAAAACACTTTTGAAGTTTGAGGCCAAAGTGGGAAGGCAAGTCTGTGACGGTGGTCCTCAAATGTAGTCATGCAGGATCAGTACACAAATGTAAAAAAATATTTAGATTTACTTATCCTGCATTACTCCTTAATGCATCTGTATCAGACCGTTTGGAGGCAAGAAACTTTCATAAAGTGCAAAACTTAATTTACACTCCAAACCAACAACACGTTTGTCAATAATCCGTGAGACGGAAAAAGCTCAGATAAACTAGGCTCGTTCAATCTTCTTACAGAAGGAATGTAGGAAATATAGGGTAGATCCCTATACATATTTAGTAAAGAAATAATAACTAAACAACTAATTCTTTACCTACTATGTCATCGAACCAAAGCCTGGTAGAAAAGCTTGTCTTAATTTATCCACTGGGCGAGCCAACGACTTGCATTGAAGTGGACTGGCTCTGAAAAGGGCGAGTTTATCATTTGTGTCGTGGGTTACCGTATTTCTTTTAGTATAGTGCGCTCTTTTTTTTTTTAAAATACAGCTGTGTTTAAGGGGGTGCGCATTATACACGCAATGAGTTTTGATGTTTTTTTACTCCAACAGAAAGACATTACCGTGAGCATGTAACACCCGAAATACCATGTAAACAATTTCGGCGAAATCGTTTGTAAAGTGATCGGAAGATGGCACAACTAAGTTATTAACAGCAACCACACCTTGAAACGACCTTTAGCTGACAGAGAATGGATACATGTATCATAAATGCCAAACTTTGACTTGTGAAAAGTCACATTTGTTTTAGCTTGATGATTCTATGTTAACACAGTTCTCACGATCATGTGCGCGGAAGCCTAGACGGTGACTGGTCAAACTGGTTCCATGTGAAAAAGAATAACCGGCAATAGCGATCAGCTATCGCTTAGGGTTATAATCATTTTTAATATATTTAGTAAAAACTGCAACTAAAGTAACAAGATCTTGGAATATATTATTCCTGATAAAAAAATAGTTTGATACAATTTTTGACGATCCTTGCATTAAACCCCTCTAAAGTTATATCATTGGGTGTGTCTTGACTGAATAGATTCCAAGAAAACGTGTGTACAGCTGATTGCTGTTTCTGTCTTAGTTTACGGGAAAATACACAAGGTAATCTTAATCCCTGGGTGTAAAACAATACCTAGCAGAACAAAAAATTCAATTTAAGCGGTAAATCAACATGTCCGGTGATTTTTTTTTATCTCTAATTTCAAATTTGTACTGACCAGGTTTCTCATCACCTGTTCGTTTACAGGAATATCCTTTTCATTTTTTCCAAAATACTGAATCTGCTAGAAGAGAGTGCACATTATACTTGAGTGTGCACTATACTCAAGAAAATACAGTAGTTACCTGCTGGGCTACTACCAAAGCGCCAAAACTTTGCAAGCCTTCGACGTCCTCAAGAGCAACATCACGAAGATAATGACTAGCGAAAACTGTGTCGAACATCCAAAAACATCCTTCCATGACTGTTTTAATAGAATAGTTACCATGTAACGCCCTGATCTCGTGAGGATTATTCGCTCTTGGAAGATCAAGTTTGGCGATCTCATAAGCCAGAAGGATTACTGCTCGTAACCATAGAAATATGGTGTTGCGTCTTTGGTCTTAGATGTAGGCGATACCGGTATAAATAACCGCTGCCTAGTTTTGGAATGGCAGATGAAAACTCAAAGTGCTCGCACCGGGCACAAGAGAAGTTCACCATCTTCGAGTCCCATAATCTTCGATATAGGTGGGATGGTGAAGGAACGATCGGTTTGGCATGGTAATTGATTTTTTGCTATAAAATCCCAGCACAAACCAAGATGTACCGTTTTCCTAGAGAGGTCATAAAATGAGGATGCATAGAGAAGCTCGAAGGGGGGTCCTCGCAAACCTTGAAGTGCCACGTTCAAGTCCAAAGCAGAGGGACGGAACTTGGCCTTCTGATCCTCAAGCCTATATGGGCGAAGTAGGGGCGGCAGTTCCGGGACCTTGGTCATTTTGCGATTTTCAAGAACAGCCAACAATACGTAGCAATGGTGCAACCTTTAAAGAGTTTCTTGGTACGCAAATGTAGGAGGTATTCAGCAAGGAATTGTGGTGACGTCGTCGTAAGGTCTTGGTTTTTTGCCTTGCAAAAAGTCTCAAATGATCCCCACTTGTCATCGTATAATCCTCTTGTAGAGAGACGATGAGCTATAACTATAGCTGCCTGTGCCGAATGGCCCTTACCGGCTTTAAGACGAACCAAGCGTGCAGACGAAACCTGTCTGGCATTGGGTGAGGCAATTTGCTGTGAGGGTGGATGAGTAGGTTGGACCACTGTGGCAGGGGTAGTGGATTGTCTTCTGCTTGACTCCTGAGCTTGACGAACCACACTCTCGCCGGCCAGCAGGGCGCAACCAAAGTCAGAGCAAGATTCCTAGTCTCCTTGATCTTTTGTATCACCTGTCTGGACGTGATTATGCATCAGCCATTATGTTCAGATTCTATCCACATAGAATTGTGGTTCCAGACGATCCACTAGACGGAAGAACCTGAATGTCTGTGCATTGTTCCCTGATTGTCTTAGGATGTTGTGAGTTGGGAGGACTGTAGCTGATTCTGCCAATGAGAGATGGCCAGAATTAACGCTTCCAACTCCAGATTGTTTATGTGCCATTTTCAATGAGCGCCGGACAGTAGTCCTGAAGCTGTTTGGCCTTGCAGATGGGCACCCCACCCATGAAGGGAGGCATCTACGAACAGGTGTAGTTTTGGGGTTAACCCAGATAAAGAGGCTCCTAAGACATTGGACTCTACCGTCCACCAATGTGAAGTAAGGCCTAGTTGGACCGGTAGAGTGATGGCCTTGAGTGGATCCTGGCACCTGATGCAAGGGTTTAGGATTGTTGAACTGAGCGCAGTTGTAATCGGCCTCTGCTGGTTCAGTCCTGTGCTGAAGCTAATAACCCTAGCAACACTTGCCATTGGTGAAGTGTGCATGGTTGGTGTAGTGTAGAGGCGTAAAATCTTTAGCCATCTGTCCCTCGGTACTGATAGGACATCCAGGTCTTTCTGGAACAGGCCTCCTATGAACTGGAGTGGAGAAGATAGAGTTAACTCGCCTCGTTGATTATCCATCCCGGTGGACACAGCAGCCGTCAGGTAAATTCCTGATGGTGTACTAAAGTCGGTATGTGTTGACACAGGAGACAGTCGTCTATGTATGACTCGAACCAAATGTTTTTCAGGTATAGAAACGCAGTTATTGGTTCATTATTCGTGTAAACAGACACAGGGCCACTGAAATGGCAAATGGGAGAACTGCCCATTGTGAGTGAACTGGAACCTGTGGTTGGAGGGATGGATAGGTATATGCAGGTAGGCATCCTGCAAGTCGAGCATGGATGATGCTGGTTCTGAGCAATCTTAAAGTGAGACGCTTCAGGTAACGTTTGTTGAACACGGGAGAGATTGTGGATCCTCCTTGGTTAATTTTGGGTGTGTACAATCTCTACAGCTCTTTTCACCAACAATATGTCCATGTTGGATCTAAAAGGCAGATGTTGCTTTCTTGGATACTTCCAAAGAGGAGGAGCTGTTGTCAATGGTGCGATTACCACTACACCTAGATGGAAACCGTGACATAGTATGTTGAGTATGTAATCGTCCTTGAGAATGAATCTGTTTTAGAAGAACTCAGTCTCCCGCCTACGTGGGTATCGACAATTGGGACGAATGGGAGTTCCCAGACGTGACTGTCCAATGCTTCAGTGTTTACCAGTCTCATGTCTTCCCCTGCCTTGGTATTTACAGCGACAGGTAGTGATGTGAGGAAGGTGACTTGTCATCAAGGTCACATGACAAAAGCGATGGTCCGTACACAAAAAGGAGTGGAATGTGAAACAACTTTTTTTTCACCCAAAACCATCGCTGTACGCCGTCTTTTTGTTGTCATAAGGTAAGCAGTGAACGCATTAAGGAGTAATGCAGGATAAGTAAAATATTAGCCAAATAAGAAATAATTAGCTTCACTTTCTTTCATTTGGTTCAGGAAATCAAAAGTCAAGGGATATGGTAGAATAGCACCACTTACATTACTTAACAGTTGTCTTTGGGTAAAAGAAATTTCTGTTAACATTATGGTTTATCTGAACAAACATTTCCTCAATAACAGCCTTCCATAGGTGGCATCAGGTGAACATTTTGATCAGCCAATCAGAGTCGAGGCTTATAAACTCGCTACAAGTGAAGCATACAGACAGGCATACAAGACCTCTATTTCAAAAACAAATATCAGAAAGTGCCAAATGGCAGCTGTGCTATAATATTGTGGATATTTTATACATCCTGTCATTTCTGAGCACCACACCTGCCACGCACAGAAGTGTGTACTATATTTGTGCTCTGCAGCAGTTTTATTTTGCTAAGATTGAAATTTGCAAATTGAGCTGAGAAAGCCTACATCAGATTAGTTCAAGAACCCAAGCAGCCTTCGTTAGATGGGTTACTTCTTATGGTGCAACCTATGGAGGTGTCCTTGGTTCTTCATGCAGTGAAGTATTGTGCAGAGTAAAAGATCTGATTTGAACTAAACTGCCGTTTAATGCCAGTTTAGTGGCCTTTCAGACATTGAAATGAGATGGTATTCTATGCATGTTTGTTGTTTAACACAGCAGACATCAATATTCCAGCAAAATGATGGCGGTCTGTAAATAATCAAGTCTCGGCCAGACAATCCAGATATCATGAGCATACGCAAATGGGCTACGATAACAAGCATCAACCCAGTCAGTGAGTCTGACCACCCAATCCCACCGCACAAGCATGGTAGCCTTTTACAGGAAGCATAGGTTGCTGAAGACCAATTCTAACCCGAATCTTCACGGGCAGTTCTATGAGTGTGTAGTCGTTTACCTGTAGCAGCTTCATCATCAAGGGGGCCTTCATACAGCAGCTCCATTCTGTAAGCCTGGGCCGTCACTGGAGAGGGCAGGTTGAACACAATCATCTGCAACATGGCGTCACCAGCAGGGAGCCACTTCCTCATGAAGGTCTGGAACAATGGAATTACAACAAGCGTATAGTAGACGAAGTCATCTATATCCCCCGCCATTTTAACACGTTATGGTCCCAAACCAGGTAACTGACCCACGATTTCTCTTAGGTCATGTCAAAATAGCTGTAATGGAAATTCTAAAATAAACATTTATAAAACTCCTTAATAGCAAAAGGCACCAGTTCAGTATGTGCCTAGTAGACATGCAAAGTTTTGTAAGAAAGTATTTAATGGTTTTTGAGTTACGCTCTGGAAACAAACAGCACCC
The DNA here is from genome assembly GCF_022045235.1 of Haliotis cracherodii. Lineage (NCBI taxonomy): Eukaryota > Metazoa > Mollusca > Gastropoda > Lepetellida > Haliotidae > Haliotis > Haliotis cracherodii. The sequence goes on from NW_027266264.1 coordinate 36,718,752, forward strand.
TTATAAAACCTAAGTCCAACTTGTTGCAATGAAACCGTAAAAATAAAAATTTATAAAATTCCTAAATAGCAAAAGGCACCAGTTCAGTATGTGCCTAGTAGACATGCAAATTTTTTTAAGAAAGTATTTAATGGTTTTTGAGTTACGCTCTGGAAACAAACAGCACCCTTATAAAACCTAAGTCCAACTTGTTGCAATGAAAACGTAAAAATAAAAATTTATAAAATTCCTAAATAGCAAAAGGCACCAGTTCAGTATGTGCCTAGTAGACATGCAAAGTTTTGTAAGAAAGTATTTAATGGTTTTTGAGTTACGCTCTGGAAACAAACAGCACCCTTATAAAACCTAAGTCCAACTTGTTGCAATGAAACCGTAAAAATAAAAATTTATAAAATTCCTAAATAGCAAAAGGCACCAGTTCAGTATGTGCCTAGTAGACATGCAAAGTTTTGTAAGAAAGTATTTAATGGTTTGGGGTTTTTTTGAGTTACACTCCGGAAACGAACAGCACCCTTACGAACAGCGCCCTTATAGAACCTAAGTCAAACTTGTTGCCATGGAAACGTAAAAAATAAAAATTTATAAAATTCCTAAATAGCAAAAGGCACCAGTTCAGCATGAGTCTGATAGATATGCCAAGTTTCGTAGAGAAATATTTAATGGTTTCTGAGTTATGCTCCGGAAACGATTTTGGGACGCACACACACACACGCACAGAACCCATTTCTATATCCCCCGCCAACTTCGTTGGGGCGGGGGATAATTATCATCACTTGGCAAACATCTTGATCAGGGATTTAGGATCACACTAGCCCCTAGCCACTCAATTCCTCTCGTGTTAAACGTTTCCTAAAGGCCAGTAGATTTGGGGGCATTCTGATATCACTCTTCAGGTTAATTTCTATCAGTTGGTACAACTGGCAATCAATGAAAATCAGACCAAGAATTCTTGACATAAATAAGTCTCAGTCGTACGACTTAGTCAACAGGAGTTAAGAATGGATGGAAGACCTGTGCCAGGTACAATGCAATACAAACAAAATTCTGACAATATGTTGAAAAGACATGTGGCAAAAGATTGTTTTCTCACCTTGAGGAGTGGTTTTCCCTCATGTTCTCTCTCTTCAGCAGTTAATGTCACCTTCAGCTTGTCAACCAACTCTAAAGCTTTAGCCTTTGGTTCGTTCATGCATGTTTTGAACACCTGAATATACAAGAAAACATGTTAATTTAGCTTTAATTTTGCATTCATATCTTCAATAGATCATGATTTTACTGATGACCCCTATCACAGCAAAGAAGAAGTTTTGGGGTAGAACTTTCTGTTATTAACATCAAGAAGAATATATTCCTCCCACGACTGACGTTTGTGCTCATAGTCTCAATAGTGTTTCGGACAGATTGCCTTTGTTGATTAATAGTGCAGAAAGGCTCTGCTGCATCTTCCTCTCACCTTGTAGATAGGGTCCAAGATGTATTGGGTAAAGCCTCTCTTGGCATCAGCTGGCATGCTTTGCTCTGTCTTCTTGTACCACTTCTTTTCCTTCTTGCTGTAGAACTGGTCACCCCAGAGTCTCTTCATAATCTGCTTCTCCTCGATCTTGAACATGCTCACATACATGCGGGCAAAGTCTTTCAGGGTGAAAGCCCAGCCGTGAAGACCGGCTCCAAACCCTACTGTTCCTTTGTTGGGACTGATCTGCAAAATAGTTTTTGATACTATTAATTCTGCCGATATTAATTTACAGCTTACGTTCATTTGCATAAACGGTGCTTATGTTAACATGACATGACAAACTGCTGCGAGTCAGTATATCATGAGCATCCCACTGGCGAGTTGTAATGTAAGAAATATTTGTTACAATTTGTCAAAAGTGTTCATGACGCATTAATTTATGCTTACCTGGAGGTCATTGTCAAAGTTGTCTGGGTCGTTTGGGTCTTCTTCTCCAGCATAGGTGGCAATGATGACGTTTATGTCCTCAATGATCTTCTGGAAGGTCTGGTACATGTCTTCTGTCTCCAGCTGGAGTGTCAGCAGGGCCAGATCCATCTTGTTCATCATCAGAACAGGCCGGATACGTTCAGTGATGGCCTGACGCAGAACAGTCTCAGTCTGCACACACACACCTGCAGAAAATAAAACCATGCTAATAATCATGAGCTGACAGTATTGCACACACTAGGCATACTTAGGAACAAGAAGGTTAGAAACTTCTAAAACAACAAATAGTAAGCAGGGCTCACTAATACTCCTGACTTCAACATATTTTTAAGTTCAAAACATGAAAAAGCAATATTTTCACAGAAGACAAACCACATATCAAAATCAAACTTTGCACTGCACCTCTCCAATTGGTAAAGATACTGTAACCCAAATTGGTAAAGAAAACATGAAGTAGTTTTTTAGGTCATAGGTCGCACAAATGTTGACGAAAGAAAATGTTTTAAGTTCAAAACATGAAAAAAATCCTTTTTTCAGAAAATACATGTATCAAAATAAAACTTCACTGCACCTCTTCCATTAGCATGGAAACTGTTCCCTAAATTTGAAAAGAATCCATGGACTAGTTTTGTAGTCATAGGTTGTACAAATGTGTCAGTAAAAATAGTTGAAGTAAAAAAAATGAAATATAGTTGTATTATTTTCAGAAATCAAAATATTGAAAACAAACCTTGCACTGCACCTCTCCTATAGGTATAAAAAGTGTTCACCAAGTTTGAAAAGAATGAAAAGAAGATGTTCAAAAGAATGTCCTTGGAAGGACGGAGGGACTTCCTTGGTTTAATTACATACCCCGCCCCTTTTAGGTCAAGGTTATAAAAAAATGCCTTCTCTTCCAACAAAACTTTTAGGGAAGAGATTGGAAGTTATTCATATATGAAATGAAAAGAAAGATTCTTTCGCATTACATAGCTTTCCATTGGTGTGACTACTGGGGACCATGGCCACTCATGCAACAATGACAGGGATACTGGAGACTTATTTGCTCCACAATACCAAATAGGTTAAACCCTGACAGTCATCATGGTCATACAGATGATCAGAATAAAACAAATGGATACAAGTGTTGATGTCAAATTCACTGACCTGAAACACAGTCTACAACCACTAGTGCACCGTCAGTAACTCGGAGGGCAGCTGTGACCTCAGACGAGAAATCCACGTGGCCAGGGGAGTCGATCAAGTTGATCAAGAAAGCATTGCTGTCCTTCTCCCACTGCTTGTCAGGCTTCTTGATGTAGCATGTGTCCTTGTCGGCAACCTCGTAGTACAGGGAGATGGCACTGAATGGGTAACATTCATACTTTATCCCAATGTCATCACAAAAAAAGGCCCAAAAAAATGTTGTATAATATATTTTGGTATATGAAATACCATTTTCACATCTTCACACTTATTTGAAATGTCCTATGTAACAACTCAAATTCCAAAAATTTATGCACATTGTGCTAAGGTTCAAAACTTAAGCAACTGTGAAATTTGCCAACTTACGTGGACTTGATGGTGATGCATCTTTCTTGTTCGTCCTTCCTGGTATCGGTGAACCTGGTCTCACCAGCCCTGGAACTGGCAATGATACCAGCTTTGCTGACCAGAGAGTCTGTCAGCGTAGACTTGCCATGATCGACGTGGGCAATCACAGACATGTTACGGATGTTTTTCTTTTTGTCCATGATGTCACGGATCTGGTCTATAGTGAAGTTCACCTAAAAAAGATATGAAGATACAGAGTATCAAACAGCTGTTTAACTGTAGGTATATTACCACATATATTTGACCTGAATCTGACCTGACATGTAGGACAAGAACTGAAAATTATGGGACACACCTGCACAAAAATATTTGAGCAAACTGATATCAACATATTAAAAGCCACTGTCTTTCAGATGCATGTTTGGAATATAGAAGCATGACACATAGGTGAATTCCGATTGGTTTAAATCAAGGGACATAATCCGATGAACCTTTTTTAGGATATAAATTTTACCAACAGCAAACAAAAGATGCACAGCAGGGATTTATCTGACCCTTTCCTAAGGTTGATATTTGGCCACAACTCCAAATTTGTCAGTACAAATTCCCAGTTTGAGATGAAAATTTCCCTACTCGTTTTGTAAGTCATTACTAATGTTATGGCTTTGTAGAGGTGACAAGCTTGACAAGACCAACAAAGAGGATTTAAGATTTTTTAATGCTCAGTTTTACAAAATTGCATTGAACTTTTTGAATGCCAGGTCAATATCGATTTTGAAAAGAGTTTTTTTCCCCAAATGCTGCCATGGGTAGTAAGAGAATGAGAGTGCTAGATAAGTCCTTGGACCAACAGCATGGCTAATTCACTTGATTTGATAATTTCAAAATAAATACCAGTGGTAATAACAGGGTTACCCAGATTTTTGGCTTAAGTAATTTAATCGAAGGACACCTTAAATGTAACTTTAAAACCGGGTTAATGACAAAAGCAGTTTGATCTCATGCTTTGGTTTGAACAGTGATTCTAGGTAATTGGCAGTGACTACATTTCAAGATAGTGCTTGCATTCAACTGTTTCTAAACCTCCAACAAATAAATTGATAAATTAGAATGTCAACATGGTGTGGGTTCTTTTTACACTGTAAGCTTCTAAAACATTCTTTGCTGTAACAATTTCCAGTTTTAGGACTACTATTATATAGTATTAATAAATTGACCAAACCAGTTGCAGTCAGCTGACATTGATGTTTCACTAAAATTATTGAATTGGTTGTGTGTTTTTAAACACATTCAAACTGTTTATTACGATTCACGTGGAAAATTTGTATTAATCATCAATAGAGCAACTTTAACAAGTGTCATTGACCTATTGGCACTTTTGAAGCAATAATTATTAATTTTAAGAGCCACAAAACTTAAGTCTCGTATTGTGAATGTTTCTTTGTACATCTTCCAAACATAGAAATACTGCGATATATAACTTTTTAACATATATGTATGTAAATGAGTAACTACGCAGATATACCTATAACGCCAAAACAGGATAACAGTATGACTGGGGCAGACATTACGCAGTCCTGTGATCTGACTATGTGTCACTTATGATAATATATCCTTCCAAAGCTCTGATAATTACAAATAATTAACAGATCGCTCTCCGTATGTTAGTTGTCACTGCCAACATATCTTTCAGAGTACGATCACATCTAAATCGAATGGACTGATCATGTCCGTATGTTGTGTAAGAATATGGCCATGTTGACAACACAAGAAAATATGGACAGACATATCTAACAAAATACACATTTTAGTACATCTAAACTCAGCAAATAGATTGATCAATGCATAAACTTTCATTATATTGCTAAAATATAAAAGGATGAAGCATACCATCTTGGATCGAGTTTCGATTAGACAACCCCGCTTTCTGACAAGTTGTCTTTTCGGTGAACCCGAATGGAAAAGGCTGAATCTTGCTCACGTGACGTCACTTGTGAAATTTCCGGTGCCACGTTTTAGGAGGAACAGCAGAATAAGATATATGAGGAAACACGAGAACTTCAGTTTTTTTTATTATTAGATTCTGTATATTTTGTGGCATTAAAAGATAGTCTGCATTCGAAGAAAAAATACGAAACTTTAACGAGAAGATTCACAATGTACTTTATTGATGCGTCATGGAGTCGTGATATTAGTAACAGCCAATGAAGTCAAATTCCTTGCACGCGAACGTGACGGTGTCAGTTGTGAATGTGTCTAAGAAAATCAAAACGAAAGTTTAGGCAAGTTTAAGCATTTAGTAATCACATGTACGTATTACTCCACGGTACTATTGTAAGCAGTGATTATATTTTGTATTAATTTGGAACATCCCGAACATTAACTATAGGCTGGGAAGTGATCACAATATCACCTCAATAAAGACCATTCGTTTATCATACGCCCCCTTTAGAGTCAAAAAGACAATATGACCACACTAATATTTTTGGAACATATAATGAATTGTTTATCATGACAAAAAGATTAATTATTTGCATGGTTTCTTGTTGAAACTTGAATTATCATATTTGTTCATGTATTACCTATAAGAAGCTAGTGCCTTTTAAACACATTTGCTTTCATTTGTTTGGGACACCGTTACTTACATAATAACTTATATGTTGCACTTAATATTATATTTTGTAAAAAAAACTATTGACGTTATAATGGTGTGGGAGATGGGAGATTCAAGAAATGTATCATGAAGTTAGGTACATAGCTGTCGATGAAGCACCATCTTTACATAAACTGGCAGTGTATATTGTTGTTAAAAAAAACTTTTTGTAGGCAACATGGACAGAAAGGATCCAATACTGGAGGTGAGGTGAGGAGAAATGGGGTTTAACGTCGTGTCAAAGTGCACACACACACATGCATGCACGTCTCTATATTTAAGTGCACTAATCATGGAGGCGACCTCCTGTGCGAAATACGCATAATGTCAGAAAGCGCACGTTACATCTCCAACAGTAAGGAATAAAGGACGCGACGCTAAACCCCATTTCACCTCCCACCTATGAAGAATGTTGCTTTAAACAGCATTCACTCTTCTTTCTCTCTACACGATGTAGCTATTTATAGAGCAATTGACTGTAATTGAGTTTTGAGAGAAACACAAAGAAGAGAAGATAGTTTCTATAGACTGGAAGCAAGTTCTAATATCGTTAATGGCGTGCATATTCGAAAGATTGAAGTATTTCTATTGAGACTATCTGTACAGTAAATGAAGTATAACCAACTGACAGGTGTGACTGTGGTGACACCTGTGGCTGTCACGTGACAGACAAATGCGTCGCATATAAATTATGTAGCTATGTAGCTATTTTTAGAGAGGAATTTACACACCAGTGCCGTAGCCAGGCAGTTGCCCCCCTAGATTTTTCATAGAAAACAGTTTTATTTAAATCAAGTTGGGGACAAGGATACTTGTACAATTATGCCCCCCCCCCCTCCCCCCTCCCCCCGCACCCCGTCAAAAAAAATTTTGACTACGGCCTTGCACACTGTAGATAACCCTTCATTTTTCAATATATCTATTTAATTTTGTTTTGTTAAATATCGGATCAAAAGAACACTGCATTCTTGATCTATTTTAAGGCATTACATAATTGGATAAAAATACACAATCAAATCTGTCACGTACTCACGTACTGACTCCACGTGATTGCGTGAACGGACGGAATTAATCATGAAACATAAATCCGTATTGTGTGTGTACATTGTGTTCTGCCTTAAAATATTCCAATACTTGTGGAAGATCGTACTATTTATTAACAAATTATTCTATTAATCATGATTAATTGTGATTACAAAATTGCTAAAGATATTCAGTGTTTCCGACGATTCCAAACTAAGCGCCATTGGCTGGCGAAGTGGGGAAAATCATTATTTCTTTCAATGTTTCAAGTTCGTATTTTCTTGCATTCTGAAGTATTATTGCATTGTATTTTAACATTGCATCAAACGGAATACTTTAAAACTAATCGTAACATCCTCTTTATTGATCCTGCGTAATACAAATACACCTCTAAAAAGACCATAACAATAGTTATAACTATTGACAATTATGAGAAAATTAGAATTTGGGAATTGTTTACTGACATTTACTGCAGAGCCGAGTATCTCCCTCCGAGCAGATCTACGCGGATTACACTGAGCCATAGAGAAAACACTCCTGCATGGTCCGGCAACCCAGGCATAGTGAAGCTCTAAACATAAGACGACCCGGGTTTTAACCCTAGGTATATGCCTGGATATACTAACATTTTCTAGATAATCCGTCTCACTAAAACGTGCATTCGATGCTCGGATGTGTAAGGTGTAACCTGAATTCCTACATGTTTGAAATGCTGAAATTATATATCAGTGTGTACTACTGTCATGCAAATACGTTTATAATGCAATTGATAAAAAAACAACATACAGAGCAATTTAGTGAGAGAGAAAAAAACAAGTTAAATGTGCGAATTTCTTAATTAATCAGTAATATAATCGACCCCCAGTAAATCAGCCAGTTCACATTAAAGCAGCTTCATGCATATAATATTTGATGCGTGAAGATATTGCAGAACTGTTTAGCTCTGTGCAGAAATAAAATCAATATAACTAACGCATTTCAGTTTTAGGGGGATTGATTACAAACTGATCAAATAAGAATGTAAAGTATTGTACTTTTGTGTATCTAGTCGAATCGCAAGGTAGACACAATTTCATGGAAAACAACTTCTTTAATACTGTAAAAAGCGACGTTTCGTTATAGATCCCTATACCGTTGTCAAGCAGGACTGAATGAGGGACATCGTACAGAATATATATAGTAGGTGGAGGATTAACAGTAGAGGATTAACACTAACCACAATTACATACATGAGTGGGATAGGCCGTATAACCACAGCTCGATGTTCACTGTTTGTTTACTGAATGTATAATTTTCACACGTATGTATAGTTACCCATGTGCAAAATTACTAACGTTAGTAAATGTTGTGCACGTGAACGGGGTATAAGAAACATGTCTTACTTCCTTCACATCTTAAAATTCTCTGCTTTCTTTCTCATACTCATCCGTCCAACTCTATATCTGAAATTCTTGGTGGGATGTTTATTGCGCTTGATCTGGTCACGACCTCTGAGACTCAACACAAGACAACATTATATCATTGCTGCCACCAACCACTGGGAAAACAGCCTGTAACGTCCGCTGGCAGCAAGGGCTGGCTGATTCTTATGTTATATTTTATTATTATACTAAACACTTGCACAAAGCCTACCAAAGATAAAATTACAACGCTTTTCTACGTACTACAAATACCTAAAACTCTGCTCTAAGAATGCTCATGATGCCAATCACTGGATTGTCTGGTCCAGACTTTATTTACAGGCCGTCGTCATATTGCTGAATGCAGCGTTAAACAACACGTCCTTCACAGAGGGACAGACATGTAAAGGAGAACGCCACCAAATAGTTTACAACAAAGTACTGGTCACGACATGCCGTATTAAAGCATTGTGGGGTAATTAGTGTGCTTTAGTGGGGAATGGAAACAACCAGATATTTCACTTTTGCATATAAAACCATTTATCATCCAAAACTGGCTCCCACAGGAGATATCGCTTGGATGAGATCAAGCGATATCTATACTGTAGATATCGCTGCAATGAAATTACATCACAATGCTTTGCAGAACATTCTGACGTCACTGGTTACCATGACGTCACAATCAAATGACATCACTAATGGCTCTGCTACTGAAGCTGTTAGCAGTACTTTTTACACTGAAGACAGTGCTAATTACTGTCTACAAATTGGAGAAGTTGGAAGGATGATGTTAGATGATAAATAAAATCTCACCCTCGTGTCTTTTGATATCAAATATATCAACACTCTTTGATAAAAGTGGCAAAAATCCTCGGCAAGCCTCGGAATTTTTGCCACTTTTATCAACTCGTGTTGATATAATTGATATCAAAAGACACTTGGGTGAGATTCTCTATTTATCATCCAAAACTGGCTCCCACAGGAGATATCGCTTGGATTAGATCAAGCGATAACTACACTGTAGATATCGCTGCAATGAAATTACATCACAATGCTTTGCAGACCATTGTGACATCACTGGTTACCATGACGTCACAATCAAATGACATCACTAATGGCTCTGCTACTGAAGCTGTTTGCAGTACTTTTTACACTGAAGACACTGCTAATTACTGTCTACAAATTGAAAAAGTTGAAAGAATGATGTTGGATGATAAATAAAATCTCACCCTCGTGTCTTTTGATATCAAATATATCAACACTCGTTGATAAAAGTTTCAAAAATCCTCGGCAAGCCTCGGAATTTTTCCGCTTTTATCAACTCGTGTTGATATATTTGATATCAAAAGACACGAGGGTGAGATTCTCTCTCTATATTTTTTAATGTAAACACATTCTAAATTCACATTCTGCTATTTCATGTTTCTCACAAAGCTTTGTTTTTTATGTTTAAAGCCGCAGTCAGCAATATTCCAGCTATATGACGGGGGTCTGTAAATAATCGAGTCTGGACCAGACAATCCAGTGATTGACATCACGAACATCGATCTATATACGCAATTGGGATACGATGACGAGCATCAACCAAGTCAGCGAGGCTGACCGCACGATACCGTTAGTCGCTTCATACACGCATAGTCGCCTTTCGCAAAAAGCATGGTTGCTGAAGACCGATTCTAATCCGAATCTTCACAGGTCTTCTCACAAAGTGACTGTAAAATTAAAAATATACATACCTTGAACGTTTTTCGTCTTTTATTATCAATTTGTTTCTGAAATATTTTTAATGTTTTACATTTCGCAAAATTTATTCTCACGTGTGCCTGGTTACTGCGAATAACGGACCATAGTCTTTGGTGTTCTCTTTTGTGGCGAAATCCAATAAGGCATAAACATAAGGGAGATAATTCCGTCAAACTTGTGCCTCTACAACACTGCAGTTAATCATTCAGAAGTGGCAATGGTGTTCTTGAAGTATCCATGATAAACAACACAGTATCGATGCAGTCGATGAAATGGCGCTTATAACATGAATAAAGGAACACGTTTTGGTGGAAGCGGACTCCAGGAAGAATACGTACACATACAAGAGAAGTGATTGTTTCTTTGAAAGTCAATTATTTTAGACGACTGGGTATGTTGGAATCAAATTCCTAGTTCTAGAGCGAAATGAATTCATTATAATAAACGTCTGCTTAAACCATGACTCATTCCTGCAACAGTTTGTAAAAATGTAATCTGTAGCTGGGTAATTTTGTGTAAAAAATAAATTGGGACTGCAGACTTGGGTGGTAAGAAATAGATCTGCAACCACGTGCCCTATACCGTGTTTGAAATGTTGTAATTTGTGACGAAAACGCAAATTTAGTGATTTCCAAAAATAAGAAGTCTGATACCCCGTTCACATAAGCATCATTTACTCACGCAAGTAATTTTGGACATGTGTAGCTATACAACACAGTATGTTACTATGCGTTCACATAACAATTGGGGGCACGGGTGGCCCAGTCGTCTAAGGCGCCGCGATTCGCTGTGCAGAGTTGCGTCCCTTGGGCACGCCAGAAACCTATGATTGTGGGTTCGAATCCCGGTTCGCCCCGATTATGTTTCTAGGTTTGTCAGCACCATACCCGTGCTCGTGGGTTTCACCGAAGTGGTAAACGTCTGAGACCTGCATCACTTCGGGCTTTCCTCCCACATTAAGCTGACACGCCGTGATATAACTGGAATACTGTTAAAAACGGCGATAAGCCCAACTCACTCACTCACTCACTCACATAACAATTAACAAAGGTGTGTAAATAAAGTATGTAAATGGTGGAAGGAGCACATGTTCATCAGTCTGTTGACTGTTCTCACAACTTTCTGCATGAAAAGGATGCTTTTCAATCAAAGTCGAATGAGAAGAGAGTTATTTTGTAAAAATCTTCGCATGAACCAACATGTGTGTGATTTAATCTGCACACAACATTTTGACACCCTGAAACCCAAAGACCCAATGTCCGCATGAAAGTTGGTATTGCTGTACACTGAATCGCGGCAACTTCAATTTGTTTGGTGTTTGCAAATCAACAGACATTGTCAGATATAATGATTAGATCATCATCTGGGGTTGGCATAAACGTTCAGATGACCACACCTACTTTACATACAGTGAAAATCTGCACTTGTGTTAATTTACATTTGCCCCTGCTCCAGGGCACATTTTTCCTGGTTAAATATACACACATGAGTAAACGCGTTCACATGACAAGTATACTCACGTGAGCATATTTACACACATATATATATATTATATTTATGTATAGAGGTGCATGTGAACGGTGTAGATACTTATCTTCATGCGATTTGTTTTATTTAAATAAATATTTAAAAATAAAAACTTGTAGAAGTATCATTTGAGTGCTGACTGAGAGCAAGTACTGTTCATTTTTAAAATTATAATATCGCTAACTTAAGATAGTGTCAATAAAGTATCATCAAATGGATCATCAAGGTTCGGGTGTTTGTTATTCTCTAAAAATGTTGTTTGTTGTTTAACGCTGCACTCAGCAATATTCCAGCTATATGACGGCGGTCTGTAAATAATCGAGTCTGGACCAGACAATCCTGTGATTGACACCATGAGCATCAATCCACTCAATTGGGATACGGTGACGGGCATCAACCAAGTCTTACGACAAGCATAGTCGCCATCCACGGCAATCATGAGTTGCTGAAGACTTATTCTACCCCGGATCTTCACGGGTGTATGAGATATGTAACGCGCTGGGATAAAACTGACAAACTGACATGATACTTAATTCATTAATTAATTCAATTTCGACAACCATATATGAGCACAAATGTGTTTGAAGTAGTGTCTGGTCGTACTTAACTTTTGTACCAATAAGTTCCCCCTTAGTTAGATCGCCAAGGTGAAAAATCGTTGCAGACTGGATCAAAGCATGAAACATTGCATAACTATTTGGAATATCAAGCCACCTGGGAGGTTGCTTTTTGTGTCAGTAACTTACTTATGAAGACTCAAGCTTTTTTTCAAAACCATATAGATCAGTGCCGTAGCCAGAAGTGGGAGACAAGTTATACTTGTACAAATATTTGCCCCTATATTCATCCCTATAATGATATCATACTAAAGGAGCAATGATTAGGATATGCAATGGTTAGGATATTTCCAGAAACACTCAAGTCGCTCGCAAGGCGAGCCATATATAGCCTATGGAGACTATTATCAAGTCTAGAATTAGCAACGTCACCCGGTCAACGTAGGCACTTGTGACTGGGATAAGTCTTGCTGCCAATCAGCGTCCTAAGTGTTTAGCGTGCTCCCGTACTGATATGATACAACCAGTCACACAAGTGGCAAATACTAAATATTGCTTATGATAGACAAAGGATATCATAATAGGTTTCATTGGACGTGATTCAATTATAAATAAACAAATAATTCAGGTTATATAATGCAATATGTCCTGCGATAAAAATACGAAACTTACTAAAAATATGTTAGCTCTGCTGCTTCGTTATTATCATGTCTGACATTTATGATGGTGATGCGAATCGTGCATCCGTAATCAGATGCAGGTAAAATGGGGAAGAATTTCAAAGATTATTTAATGTTTTTCGAAAATTGATTCTACCATTAAGGTGACATAGAAATATCTTCTGCTAAATGTCGAAACTCACGATGTTTGTAAAAGCAGGTGCTTCGAGGACCATTCCATCCCTGAAGACAGGCCTAACATTGTGATTCATAGGGTTTTGTTTCCAACACCTAGTGCTTGAGAAACGCCGTGTGTCTTGATGGTTTGTATCATACTTTTAATAATGCGTGTATTGTGGGAGCATTCTGAAATAATTATCGAAACCGAATTCACGGCGATGTAAAATTGTCTTGTAATCATGGTATATTGTCGTATGTTGTATTCCAATCTGCATTGGAACACGTTTTAATTGTTAGGAATTAAATCAATGGTGTGTCTTAGATTGCTACACGCTAGATATTTTGTATTGCAACAGTTGTATGTATTCGTCTTTCTTATAGCAGTGTAACAGCCTGTTTGATGAACAGGGATGCAGGTTATAGAATATGATCACCCAGTACAGTAATGCATTTCTAATGACATTGTTTGAATAATTTGTTGATTTAGTGAATGACTAATCTAGGACTGGTTAATACTATAGAAAAGGTGATATAATTATGCACCTAACATTTTCTAACATACTCTGCACAACACAGAGATAGTGTATGTAACAGTGCCAATTATTTATCAAAACATATCAATGTGTGCCTGTGAGTGCCAGTATGCCGACAGTTTTGAGTGTATTGAAATCATGCATAAAATAATTTTGCGAAGTCACACCATTTATTCAAGCACAATTCAATTCTCAAAACAAAACAATATAGCTCCACATAGCAAATAGGGCTGGGGCAATACACCAACTCTGCGATTTGATACCTATCACAATACCTTGCTCACTATCTGATAGGTATCACTATACTTGCATGTGCTATTATCTGTGGTGTGTAAGCCATCTTTTTCATAGACAGAATGGCCATATACCTGGCACACTAATGATTTACTGTTGGCAGTTTCAAGTATGGCGCAATGGATGAAGATATTTACGTTTTCACTACTCATTTTCACAAGTAATTAGTGTTTGGTGTAACATTTATTAAAAAAATGCATTTAAGGTAAGAATCAATACTTTTTAGTTAGTGTGAGATTGTGATCGATACTCTTTTCGAGAAGTAAAACATCGTGTTCCACCGATGCATCAGTGTATCGTCCCACTACTAATAGCAAAGCCGTCAACCCAAGTGCTGCGCAGAATAACTGGCATAGTTCATATTTTGATAAAAGGCAAATTGAAGAGGAAGCTTGTGTCTGTTTTTTTCAAATGATGTACAAAATACAAATTGCCGGCTTGGTTGGATTAGAAGCCAGTGCTTAACAAAGCCTAGCTTACAATGTAAATGCCTTGCTCATATGAAGCCAATCACTCTTCTACCCAGTGTTTCTTGTGGCCAGCCTAGTACCTCTGCCACCTCTCACAAAATCTATTCAATTCATTGCATATGTTTTTCATCTGTTGCATTTTTTTTATGAGTCTACACATTTAGATAAACATATGACATGAAATGTTTTATTGAGAAAGTATCCTAAAATGTGAAAATCTTTTGCGCATTTATCCTCGTACGATGACATTGTGGATTGATTTCCTGTTGGATTTAACATTACATAGCATGGAAATTGAGATCATAGCACCCTACGATTATTTTAGTTTTGTGTGTCATTTAGTGTCACACTCAACAATATTCAACAATATAATGATGGCAGTCTCTTAACAATCAATTCTGGACCAGACAATCCAGTGATTGACATCTTGAGCATTGATCTATTCAAATGGGATACAGTGACATGCATCAACCAAGACAGCAAGTCTGACCACTTGATCATGTTGATCCTGTTAGTCTTATGAGAAGCAATGCTATCAGGAAGATTATCCTTATAAGTCTGTGGTTCATGTCAGGTAATTTGTCTGGGGCCAGTGGCAAAGTGTCAGGTTCAAGTTATCTGGAAGTAAGTCAGTGTATATTATTGTGTGGTAAGATTTTTTCAAATATTTTTACCTGTATGTATTTCAATACTGTTATGATTATTGTCAATTTACTTGAAATCCGAATAGGTAATGAATTCCTTCCTCAGTTTATAAGTAATGAAGGGAAAGCTGAATCTGATTTGAATTGTCTTCACATTGATTGTATGCAGAAAATGTAGTTAATTGATTTGTATACAGGCAAGTAAGAAAATATATTATTATGTTCAAAATGTTTTGCATGAAGTAACTGTTTAATCACCATTTGATTTTTTTTCAAGATGATTGGCCAAACAAGAGTGACTGCATCAAAGTTGTCTCCCCATTTCCTACATCTGCAGTTGTTATGACAACCCATGAAGGATATGTGGAAGTAAAAGACATCATACACTGCGATATGGACGGAGGTGACTCTGTAGATGGTGCCCGAGGTGGTGGATCCCCCAAACATCAACTCATGGTCAGTATGTCTGAATTCTCTGAGTCCATGATCGATGATGGAGCTGACAACATCAGTATGGAGGTACAGATGGGAGAGGAGGGCTCCAGGCATCCCAGCGAGATCAGTTCCATATCATACCAGAATCTCCTCGAGGATGCCGATGCAGGTAGCACGTCCTTATCCCGCCGGGATAGTGAGGACAGCAATGACTCCTATCAACCGGACGACCCTGACGGTATTGCTGACTTCCCACCTGAAGATATAGAACGGTTTGAGTCTTCCGATCTTCCTCTATCGGAGCATTATGCTGTAGCACGGAAGTCTGAATCCACAAACCAGAGTTCTAATAAGGCTACGAAACAATCTGATTTCTCACCTGAGGAGAACGGAGGAGAGAATTTGAGTGTGTGTTCAGACAAACATTATGACAATGTTCCCATTACGATCACTGGTGAAGAAGATGATGCGGATGTGTCTGAGAATGGATCTTATGATAGCAAGACTAATGTGATACTCCGAAGGAAGGCTTCATCTTCTGAAAATGTGAGAGAACTCAATGATGTAATGGATGCAGTAAAAAAGAGAAACAGTCTAGAAATCCGGAATAATATTCCCACAATTGGGCAGATAAAGACTTATGATAAGGATATTGATGACATAACATATAACGCTCAGGGGGCCAAGCCAAAAATCCGAAAACAGTCCCCTGGTCTTGCTCGAAGAGTTTGTGATCGTCCCATGGGTTCTGGGAGTGATAGAGAAGGTTCAAGCTCTGAGCGGGAAATGGAGAGGATAGAAAATCATTTAGAGCCAAATTTACCTCGTGCATTAGGATTAGAACTGTCAGGGGAGCCAACAGTTGGGGTTATAGAAAACGGCAAGGATGGCATTCAAATTATAGCGCCTAGAAAAAATCTGAACATTGAGAATGAGTACGACTATGTTAAGTATGCTCGTGTACAGAAGGGTAATTCATATGTAGGCATGAGGCTAGCTTATTCAAGTTCCAGTGATTCTTTGAATTTAAAACGGAACAGTATGAACAGTCAGGACAGTGGGTCCTTGGACAGCTCCAGAGAAACATCTCCAGAGAAGATTCTTCAACAAAAGATCTTGCAGGATTTAGGAGTACCTGCACCAACAGAGCGAGTGAATGAGGACTCTCTCACCGAGATTCCATTGAACGGGACTGATGGTAATATGGTGGATGACCGCAAGAGCTTTACATTGTCACCTGAGAATACTGAATGTGATAGTGTGGAGGTAGAGAGTGTGATGTCCGATGGTGACCGGTCGACGCTAGGCATGCCCATGGTGGATGATGGCTTGTCCAGTAGCCAGGCCAGCGATGTGGAGGATATGGGGAACCATGACTCCTCCATCCCCTCCGAGATCCTCAAACAGAGGCAGAAGCAGGACATTGAGCAGGAGTTAAAGAACAGTGAAGACAAGGTGAGGTATTTGTGTGGTAGGGTTCAGATCGGGCATTGCACTTACCATTGCCTAGTGCCTATGTACAGTTATATTTATTGGTCAGACAACTGCCTGGGTACAGTAATATTTCATTTCAGACAACTGCCTGATGCCAATGAGAGGTATTGAATGGGAGAAAAAGATGATTTAAATCTTATTTTTAACTCACCAGACAGAAAGTCAAGTGTCTTTATGCTGTGGTCCGTTGTCTGTTGATTATCATGCCTTGTTAACATAACCTCAGAAACCACAAGCCACATGAAGCTGAAACTAACTAGCTTGTTCCCACCAATGATGACTCACAATTTATTCAAGAAGTTCAAATCCAATTTTCCATATGGTCGCTATGGCAGCCTTTTTATGGAATTTTGTTCAAACTGTAATGAAATGTGGTATAAGTTTAGTTGGTAGTAGGACTCAACACGTTCCGATATTTTTGCAATATTTGAACCTTGTATTGACCTTTGTGTTTTTATCATGCTCTGAAATTATCTGAAATATATATTTGACTCTGCAAGTTTAAAGTTCTCAGTTTTTGGTCTAGAATACCATTGTGGCAGCAACATCTTATTTGTTGCTCTCTTTGTTGACATTATAATCTGTTGATTACATACCCAGGTGACCTCAGTGCAATTACACTGTTTTCATGCTCATCATTCCATAAAATTAATTATCATTAACCACATGAAGCATTACATTCCTTATATAGTTTCTAGTCGTTTACTGAAAGCAGTAAGTCCTAGATGTTTCGCTAAAGGATGAAAGGGGCTGAGTGTACTTCATCCTGCAATAAGGTACACCTTTTGAGTTGTGTCCTAATGGACTGACGTCATGGCACTGTTAAAATTACCTTCCTGTGATCTTATGTATCCTTGGTAACATCATTCTTTCATTACTGTCAAGCATAATCTGTGAAATAGTTTCTTTTAACTTGTTGAATATTTGAATATTATAACATGAGAAGAAATATGGCAAGTGTCCGTTCCACAGCAGTCACAAAATTTTCTAAGGCGGCCATTGGTGCCCAAGGAATGATGTGTGTCTCTCAGGACAAAGGAATGAGCAATCCTTAAAAAGTTTCATAACTACATGTACACCTGTTGCTCAGCTAGCAATATACTGAAGTCAAACAAAGTGACTGCTGCTGCTCTTCCTCCACCATGTTCGTCCCATGCCGACGCCATATCACGCCCAACATAGTAAGGACACTATTTCATGGCTTGCAGTTCCGGCAGTCACAAGTGGTGGAAACAAAGTTTCAACTCGTATGACAGAAAACACCTCAACTCACAATAACAAACATAGCAAGGACACTATTTCATGACATGCAGTTCCCACAAGTTGCATCTTATGACAAGCATAGTCTCCTATAGGCAAGCATGGGTTGCTGAAGACCTATTCTTCCCAAAACCTTTTCGGGTCTGGCTGCACTGGTTATGTCTTGGTCAGTTTAAAATTAATAAGAACCTGCATCTCCCCTCATCAACCCTCTCCTTTCTCTTACATTCCCTTGTACAAATGTACCTACATTAATATTTCCATGTATGTGACATGTACATTGTAACTTAGGTTTTCGCTTTGCAAAGGTGGCTTTCATAGTAACATGAACCATAAACGGAAAGAAAGGTTGAACTCGATTTTATTTTATCGCATTGAATATTTTATTAAAACAAGAAATGTTTTTTAAAATCAATATTTTGAACAATTACAGCTTTTTCCGTATTTGCCAACCACAGGCACTTATTTTGGAATCCAAGATGAATCATTGTTTTGACCACACTAGCTAAAGCTGCCCTGGAAATGTTTTTAATATTTGATGAAAACATGATCAAATATTACTTGGTTTGGCTTGTTTTGAGAGCAGATCTATGAAAATGATCTTATTGATTAAACAGGACTTTTTCTTTCGTTTGAAAATTTCAAAGAAACCTTTCAAATATAAACACATTTTCTAAAATACATGAGCATACTGAACTCTGTAAAACAGTACTCTCGCATAATGGGGATAAACAATTTCCAAAAGAAAATGGAATATCCTATTCTACTTTTAACTTGTTTCACCTACTTAAAACATCCAAGGGAAGTCAACATTACTACTCAACCTTTATACAAAATATTGTGCCACAAATCAACACTGATAAATTGGAAAGTCTACTAGAAAGTAAGACGGATAAAGATAAGCCTAACTAAAACCTTATATCTTTTAGATGTGTAACCAACACCAAACTCCAATGGTTTCAATACCAAATAATGCACCTTATTTTACCAACTAAGAATTAATTGCACAAGATGGGATACGTAGACAACTAACGTAGCTTCTGTTCAGACTTCAGAGAAACTATTGAACACATATTTTTGTTGTGCAGAAAAGTGAACTCTCTTGGGATTAAGGAAGAGAATTTATGGATGTCAATTTATGAGGAACACAACCTTTTCTGAGTATATGCTTACTCCTTCATCGGGTAAATGAATGCTATGAGGCAGAGAGCATATATATAAGTACATCTAGGAACAGCAAAGATAACAAAAGGTAGAAACTTAAGAGAGGGAAGCCAGCAGATAATTGGTGCTGATAGATGATTAGCAATAGGCAGTGGAAGCCAACAGTTTAGAGTAATTAGCACTGATAGTTATGGACTACTGGAAGCCAGGACTTAAAATATCACTGATTGGTAATGGACAATGGGCAAACGAGAGGCTGGGGGTAATTAGCACTGAAAGGCAAAAGAATGGAAAAGCAATGGACATAAATTCTCTTCCTTATGTGTATCACTTCTAAATGCCTTTCAAAAACGCTCTTTCCAAAATGGAAATTAAATAAAATACAGATCAAAATTACAATGACAAAAGACGTTGTCTTAATAGGTTATCCAGCACAGACCTACTACTCAATAAATGCACTAATCATTGTATCAAAGTGCATGACTTATAGATATAAATATTTCAATAAACCGCTCACGTTTATCCAACTTAAAGAGGAGCTCACAAACACCCAAGAACAATGCACGACCAAACACAATGCATCAATATATGATAGCAAAAACCTCTTTAAACAAATTTTGGCCAAATTGTCACTCATTGTTAGTTGATAACTGTTTCTTTTTCCGTAGCTTGTATACAAAAAACTGGCTTTTGTGTCTATTTATAAAATAATGATATGTTCATTTGTAATAAGCAACAGAAAAAAAAAGAAGTTATATATGTTCTACTCCACTTTTGATAAGGATGATTTTTATCTTTCCATGATTCACAAAACTGATTCTCATTATATGTCAAGTTGGGCGGTCAGGTAGCCTCGTGGTTTAAGCGTTCGCTCGTCACACCGAAGACCCGGGTTTGATTCCCGACATGGGTATAATGTGTGAAGCCCATTTCTGGTGTCCCCTGCCGTGATATTGCTGGAATATTGCTAAAAGCGGTGTAAAACCACTCTCACTCACTCACTATATGTCAAGTGTATATTCAAACAGAATGACATTATCTGAATATGCCTACCAAAAGAGTAGTAAAGCGTATCCTAAGAAAGGTTATTCAAGTTATTTCAAGTAAATGTGTTCGCTTACATTGAACATTTTGAATCTGTTGTAATAAAACTTTGATATGCTTGCACACCTACAGATATAGTGAAGAGTAAGTGGTTTTGATTTCATCAGTGTTGTGCTAACAATGTTACCAATGGTAACCACGTCTCCACAGTGGTCTCAACTATATTTTGGCTAATTTCCAGGAGAGATCAAGGTCGCAAGTAATCACAAACCATTATAGCAACCTCTGCAGAATGGAATGTTATCCATTTCTATTCACAAGATTGCAAAGCAATTTTCAATCTGTAATGATGAATTATTTAGATTTTTATCACCATCTGTCACGTGTATCCATGAACCTTCTGTCATGTGTATCCATGTACCTTCAGAGGTCAACAAGGTGGAACAGGAAGTTTAATTGTAGAGTCATTGTCATGCACAATGTGTACAAAATCCTGGAGCAATGCTTCAATTCAAACAAAACAAGTTTTTTATTACTGTAATCAATGTTAATCATGATAACAACCCTCTTCTAATAACTGCCGGGGCCACGGGTGGCCCAGTCGTCTAAGGCGCCGCGATTCGCTGTGCAGAGTTGCGTCCCCTGGACACGCCAGAAACCTGTGATTGTGGGTTCGAATCCCGGTTCGCACCGATTATGTTTCTAGGTTTGCCAGCACCATACCCGTGCTCCTGGGTTTCACCGAAGTGGTAAAACGTCTGAGGCCTGCATCACTTCGGGCTTTCCTCCCACATTAAGCTGACACGCCGCGATATAACTGAAATAATGTTAAAAGCGGCGTTAAACCCAACTCACTCACTCACTCACTCTAATAACTGCCGTACCGTTACCATTATGATTGAAAGGAATTAGAGATTTAGAGATTTAACCAACACACTACAAATTGCGGATATTCTGTCCTCAGTTAGGTTACTTTGTAAGTTGCAAAGCTGTCCTAACTTCTGTGACACCATGAAGAGATGACATCATCTTTCATTATTTGCAACCATGAGTCAGTTTGGATACCTGGCTGCTACTCTCTGCTTTGGCCAATACCGTTCTGGAATATGAACAAATTATTCCAACTATGATATGTTTGTTATGAATGACCAATTATGACTTGATAGATGAATGGCCAACTAAAATCAGTAAACTAAACCCTGCTGTGCTGGCTGGGGCTGTATTAGAACGATCAGTAAACTACATGACCCATGTAGGTCTAGTGAAGTCTTTAGCAGGACGTGCTTGTATGAGGCGACTATGCTTGAAGCAAGAGGCGACTGACAGGATCGGGTGGTCAGGTTCGCTGACTTATCTGATGCATATCATTATATCCCAATTGTGTGAATCAATGCTCATGATGATCAATCACTAGATTGTCTGGTCCAGAATCGTTTATTTACAGATCGCCGTCATATAGCTGGAATATTGCTAAGTATGGCGTTAAACAACATGTCCATTACAAAGGGATAGATATGCACAAACAAACATAGTAAACTACACTCTATGTAGGCCGAGGCTGTATTAGAACAATCAGTAAACTACACTCTACTATGTAGTCTGAGGCTGTATTAGAACAATCAGTAAACTACACTCTACTATGTAGGCCGACGCTGTATAAGAACAATCAGTAAACTATACTCTTCTGTATTAGAACAATCAGTAAACTACACTCTACTGTGCAGGCCGAGGCTGTATTAGAACAATCAGTAAACTACACTCTACTGTGCAGGCCGGGGCTATATTAGAACAATCAGTAAACTAAACTCTTCTGTGCAGGCCGAGGCTGTAATAGAACAATCAGTAAACTACACTCTACTCTGGAGGCCGGGGCTGTATTAGAACAATCAGTAAACTACACTCTACTGTGCAGGCCGAGGCTATATTAGAACAATCAGTAAACTACACTCTTCTGTGCAGGCCGAGGCTATATTAGAACAATCATTAAACTACACTCTACTGTGCAGGCCGAGGCTGTAATAGAACAATCATTAAACTACACTCTACTGTGCAGGCCGAGGCTATATTAGAACAGTCAGTAAACTACACTCTACTGTACAGGCCGAGGCTGTAATAGAACAATCAGTAAACTACACTCTTCTGTGCAGGCCGAGGCTATATTAGAACAATCATTAAACTACACTCTACTGTGCAGGCCGAGGCTGTAATAGAACAATCATTAAACTAAACTCTACTGTGCAGGCCGGGGCTATATTAGAACAGTCAGTAAACTACACTCTACTGTACAGGCCGAGGCTGTATTAGAACAATCAGTAAACTACACTCTTCTGTGCAGGCCGGGGCTATATTAGAACAATCAGTAAACTACACTCTACCGTGCAGGCCAGGGCTATATTAGAACAATCAGTAAACTACACTCTACTGTGCAGGCCGAGGCTATATTAGAACAATCAGTAAACCACACTCTACTGTACAGGCCGAGGCTATATTAGAACAGTCAGTAAACTACACTCTACTGTGCAGGCCGAGGCTATATTAGAACAGTCCGTAAACTACACTCTACTGTGCAGGCCGAGGCTATATTAGAACAATCAGTAAACTACACTCTACTGTACAGGCCGAGGCTGTATTAGAACAATCAGTAAACTACACTCTTCTGTGCAGGCCGAGGCTATATTAGAACAATCAGTAAACTACACTCTACTGTGCAGGCAGAGGCTATATTAGAACAATCAGTAAACTACACTCTACTGTGCAGGCCGAGGCTGTAATAGAACAATCAGTAAACTACACTCTACTGTGCAGACCGAGGCTATATTAGAACAGTCAGTAAACTACACTCTACTGTACAGGCCGAGGCTGTAATAGAACAATCAGTAAACTACACTCTACTCTGGAGGCCGAGGCTATATTAGAACAATCAGTAAACTACACTCTACTGTGCAGGCCGAGGCTGTATTAGAACAATCAGTAAACTACAC
Source organism: Haliotis cracherodii (assembly GCF_022045235.1). Lineage (NCBI taxonomy): Eukaryota > Metazoa > Mollusca > Gastropoda > Lepetellida > Haliotidae > Haliotis > Haliotis cracherodii. The sequence goes on from NW_027266264.1 coordinate 36,742,291, forward strand.
TCTACTGTGCAGGCCGAGGCTATATTAGAACAATCAGTAAACTAAACTCTTCTGTGCAGGCCGAGGCTGTAATAGAACAATCAGTAAACTACACTCTACTCTGGAGGCCGGGGCTGTATTAGAACAATCAGGAAACTACACTCTACTGTGCAGGCCGAGGCTATATTAGAACAATCATTAAACTACACTCTTCTGTGCAGGCCAAGGCTATATTAGAACAATCATTAAACTACACTCTACTGTGCAGGCCGAGGCTGTAATAGAACAATCAGTAAACTACACTCTACTGTGCAGGCCGGGGCTATATTAGAACAGTCAGTAAACTACACTCTACTGTACAGGCCGAGGCTGTAATAGAACAATCAGTAAACTACACTCTACTCTGGAGGCCGAGGCTATATTAGAACAATCAGTAAACTACACTCTACTGTGCAGGCCGAGGCTGTATTAGAACAATCAGTAAACTACACTCTACTGTGCAGGCCGAGGCTATATTAGAACAATCAGTAAACTAAACTCTTCTGTGCAGGCCGAGGCTGTAATAGAACAATCAGTAAACTACACTCTACTCTGGAGGCCGGGGCTGTATTAGAACAATCAGGAAACTACACTCTTCTGTGCAGGCCGAGGCTATATTAGAACAATCATTAAACTACACTCTACTGTGCAGGCCGAGGCTGTAATAGAACAATCATTAAACTAAACTCTACTGTATTAGAACTATAAGTAAACAACACTCTACTGTGCAGGCCGAGGCTATGTTAGAACAACAGTAAACTACACTCTACTGTGCAGGCCGGGGCTGTAATAGAACAATCAGTAAACTACACTCTACTGTGTAGGCCGGGGCTGTAACAGAACAGTCAGTAAACTACACTCTACTGTGCAGGCCGAGGCTATATTAGAACAATCAGTAAACTACACTCTACTGTGCAGGCGGGGGCTGTAATAGAACAATCAGTAAACTACACTCTACTGTGTAGGCCGGGGCTGTAACAGAACAGTCAGTAAACTACACTCTACTGTGCAGGCCGAGGCTATATTAGAACAGTCAGTAAACTACACTCTACTGTGCAGGCCGGGGCTGTAATAGAACAGTCAGTAAACTACACTCTACTGTATTAGAACTATAAGTAAACAACACTCTACTGTGCAGGCCGAGGCTGTATTAGAACACATTAAACCTACCAATTTAGAGTGATGAAGGTTGGACATGTTGGACAGAAGTGCTACAGAAGCCTGTTTCCAAGTTGTGTGTGGTCATTACATATGCAGGAGTAATACCTTAAGTGATGTGATCCACTCAAGTTGCAAACTTGGAAAGATATTTTTGCAACTGATGAAATGGATCAAAATCAAACCTCGTCTTTTTCAAGTCAAAATTTAATTTCTTAGGTAGAATCAAAATTATGCTACAAGAATCTTTGTAGTTTCAACCAAGAACCACTAGTTTACATTAGTTTCCAGATCCTAATGGAAGTGAAAGTGATTAATGCTGGACAAAGTTGGGTCTGATATTGATATTTGTGGGTAAACTTTATTTACGTTGAGTCCAATGAGACCTTTCACATCTTTTATGTTGACAATCATTCAATCAGTATAGTAAAAACAGCTTTTTGAATCTATTGAAGATTTTGTCCTTTTCTTTGAAGGACCATTCTGAGAGTCGAAATAAGGAGATGGATGCTCAGGCTATTATGAATGACCTTAAGGCCAAGCGCGAGGCCCTAGACATGGCGATTGCAGACATCAAGTCAGCCATCCAGCGCAGTAAGGGTGTGGCTCTGCAGTCATCATATCAACAGGAGGACAGCACTAACGAACCAGTCTGGGTAAAAAGGTAAGTTTGTACCTGGAATATTTATCACATCAAGATGTTGGAATCATGACCATGATGATTAGGTTTATTGCACACAAGGGGCGGTCAGGTAGCCTTGAAGTTAAAGCGTTCTCTCGTCATGACGGGTTCGATTCCCGACATGGGTACATTGTATGGAGCGGTGTAAAACCATACTCACTCACTTATTGCATACAAGTTTGCAGGCCTTCAAAGTTTGTCTCATGTTTGTCAGGTTTTGGTTTGTTAGAAATTAGTAAGTGGGTCATGATTACTTGGGGCATTGTTTTGGAAGTGGTGATGAAGTGCTGCAGTTTGCTGATTTTAAGGTTTGACTCATTAATTCTAAAGAAACAAGTTGGTCGTAAAGTATTGAAGTGTGGGTCTGTTTTGTTATCTCTAATTATACCCCCGACATTTTGTCGGGGGTATAAAGTTATACCAAGATTCCATCCGTCCGTCCGTATGTCCGTCCGAAAACTTTGTCCGCGCGGTTTCTCTTAAACTGTTCAGTGGATTCATCTCAAACTTAGTACATATAATCTGTGTCATATGGAGGGGTGCAGTCAAAAGAAAAAAAATGTTTTTATTAATTTTCCATTTTGTTATGAATTTTTCAAACCTTAATGTCCATCTGAAGACATTGTCCGCGCGGTTTCTCTTAAACTATTCAGTGGATACATCTCAAACTTAGTACATATAATCTGTGTCATATGGAGGGGTGCAATCAAAATAAAAAAATTGTTTTTATTAATTTTCCATTTTTTTATGAATTTTTCAAACCCTAACGTCTGTCCGAAAACTTTGTCCGTGCAAATTCTCTTAAACTTTTCAGTGGATTCATCTCAAACTTAGTACATATAATCTGTGTCATATGGAGGAGTGCAGTCAAAAGAAAACAATTGTTTTTATTAATTTTCCATTTTTTTATGAATTTTTCAAACCCTAACCAGGGTTTTCCCTGAAGCAGTATTCTTGCGTATATGACTCTCAATTAAGGAAAAATACGTCCAGAAATTAATGAGCGCGTCATGACTGACGCAATTTCAAAATATCTGTGTTGTTGTTTACCAGCTTTGGAATGAAAATATTACAACTATTCACCTGAACTTAATTTATGAACATTTTCTGAAGACAATATATGCAAACATCTTAAAATTTACGTCTAGTTTTTAAAATATATTTATGCATCAAAGTGAACGTAACTCTCACACTCCATGAGGCTTCGATGACAGCACGTGATGTAAACAAAGGAAAATTCCGCAAATAGACAAGTTTTTTCATGTTTCGGCATATTTTCTCACTAAAAGTTAACCATGACATATGTTTATCTAGATGTGTAGACTTGTATAAAATGAAACACAAGAAAATATTATCATTGTTGTGGTGAATAATGTGATTTGGCACGGTTACAGTATGTGGTTAAGCAGAACCTATGGAACGGGGTAAACAGAAGTTGAAAGTATCGGAGGGACACATGTTTTTGCCGAAATTTAGGTAAACATTATTGAATGAAATTTTAAATAAAATTAATAAAATAGATAACAAACATAAGGTCAGATATACAGAGAACACATTTTTATTACCAGATAGTGTAACAACAGGATTAACTTGCGTAATTCAATTCGGATTTGTTATGCTATTTCTGATGACGGATCACGACAGCCTGAAATAAGACTGAAGAAAAGTCTGTGCGTATTATACACGAGAGATATTTTTTTCAGGATTTAATAGCCCATAATTAGGGGTGTGTATTATACACGAGTGTGTATTATACGCGAATAAATATGGTATATACGAAATGTAAAGCTTTGGGCGTGTTTGTTGTTGCTAATAAACTGTATTCAACCAGAAAATATTACGAGTGTTCACATTCACAAGTCTTCAGTTCAACTTCACTGTTGATAGATAATACGAGATAACTAGATAAAAGATGTAAATGAGCTAGTGGTATTAGATTATAATCTGACATGAAATGTATTTTAATATCCATCCATGATTAAAAATTATGTCTCACACTCACAGTTGAGACTGATGTTATTTATTCATCCTGTATTAGTGTCACTGTAAATTGTTTCATGAGCTGTGAAGTAATTAAAGATTGTGAAAAGATAAAACCAACAAACTTTGTTTTTCATTCATATATCCTTTATTTCTCTGTAGTACAATCAGCTGAGAACATTAATTAGCACTTGTTAACTTAAACTAAAGACATATAATATTTAAAAGATACTTAACTTTAAGTGTAACATTAACAGTGAACACTTTAAATTTCATTAATCATACAATAAAACATTTGACTCCCCCAAAATATTTTTGACTCCCAAAAATTCATATGCTGAGTCAAGGTGACTCTCAGATATTGGAGCCTAGGGGGAACCCTGCCTAACCCTATCCTAGCTATTTAATTTGTAACTACTGACACACTTGGCGGGTCGGGGGTACTAGTGAGCCACGCTCACTTTTGCACTTGTTGTTAACTATTTCCTCTTGAAATGTGGTGAGGAGCTGGGGGAATATAGGACCTCCAAATCAGTCTTGTTTGTCTTGATTAAACATGTGGAGCAAGAGTTCCAATTCTAACAATGAATTGGCGCATATTGGTAAATTTTCTTCTGCCAAAGGAGAGCTGTGCTATGTTCAGTGGTGACTTTATGTATATTTTCCATGTAAAGAGGATAACTAATCATTTTTGTAAATTTTGAGTCAAATATGTCATTTGATTATCTCAGTCTGGGCTGTTTGCTGCTGTCCACTAATTTTACTTTTTAGCTGAACTAAAACTTCATGTAAGCTTACTATGTTTGTGTTGGTTGGTCGCAACCATGGCTGCCACATTTTCAATATATATTGGACATGTTGGATTACAAACTCTGAAAAGGCATGAGTAAAGTCGACTTCTTAGGAGATTCTGGTGCAGACTAGGTCCCCAGCACCCCATGCTGGGTGTAAGAGGTGACTAGGTCCCCGGCACCTGATGCTGGGTGTAAGAGATGACCAGGTCCCCAGCACCTGATGCTGGGTGTAAGAGATGACTAGGTCCCCAGCACCTGATGCTGGGTGTAAGAGATGACTAGGTCCCCAGCACCTGATGCTGGGTGTAAGAGATGACCAGGTCCCCAGCACCCCATGCTGGAGGTAAGTGATGACTAGGTCCCCAGCACCCCATGCTGGGTGTAAGTGATGACTAGGTCCCCAGCACCCCATGCTGGGTGTAAGAGATGACTAGGTCCCCAGCACCTGATGCTGGGTGTAAGAGATGACTAGGTCCCCAGCACCCCATGCTGGGTGTAAGTGATGACTAGGTCCCCAGCACCCCATGCTGGGTGTAAGAGATGACTAGGTCCCCAGCACCTGATGCTGGGTGTAAGAGATGACTAGGTCCCCAGCACCTGATGCTGGGTGTAAGAGATGACTAGGTCCCCAGCACCCCATGCTAGGTGTAAGTGAATACTAGGTCGCCAGCACCTGATGCTGGGTGTAAGTGATGACTAGGTCCCCAGCACCCCATGCTGGGTGTAATAGACAACTAGGTCCCCAGCACCTGATGCTGGGTGTAAGTGATGACCAGGTCCCCAGCACCTGATGGTGGGTGTAAGAGATGACTAGGTCCCCAGCACCTGATGCTGGGTGTAAGAGATGACTAGGTCCCCAGCACCTGATGCTGGGTGTAAGAGATGACTAGGTCCCCAGCACCTGATGCTGGGTGTAAGAGATGACCAGGTCCCCGGCACCTGATGGTGGGTGTAAGAAATGACTAGGTCCTAAGCACCTGATGCTTGGTGTAAGAGATGACTAGGTCCCCAGCACCCCATGCTGGGTGTAAGAGATGACTAGGTCCCCAGCACCTGATGGTGGGTGTAAGAGATGACTAGGTCCCCAGCACCTGATGGTGGGTGTAAGAGATGACCAGGTCCCCAGCACCTGATGCTGGATGTAAGAGGTGACAAGGTCCCCAGCACCCCATGCTAGGTGTAAGAGACGACTAGGTCCCCAGCACCTGATGCTGGGTGTAAGAGATGACTACATCCCCAGCACCTGATGCTGGGTGTAAGAGGTGACTAGGTCCCCAGCACCTGATGCTGGGTGTAAGAGATGACTAGGTCCCCAGCACCTGATGCTGGGTGTAAGAGGTGACTAGGTCCCCAGCACCCCATGCTGGGTGTAAGAGATGACTAGGTCCCCAGCACCTGATGCTGGGTGTAAGAGATGACCAGGTCCCCAGCACCTGATGCTGGGTGTAAGTGATGACCAGGTCCCCAGCACCTGATGCTGGGTGTAAGAGATGACTAGGTCCCCAGCACCTGATGCTGGGTGTAAGAGATGACTAGGTCGCCAGCACCTGATGCTGGGTGTAAGAGATGACTAGGTCCCCAGCACCCCATGCTAGGTGTAAGAGAATACTAGGTCGCCAGCACCTGATGCTGGGTGTAAGAGATGACTAGGTCCCCAGCACCCCATGCTAGGTGTAAGAGAATACTAGGTCGCCAGCACCTGATGCTGGGTGTAAGAGATGACCAGGTCCCCAGCACCTGATGCTGGGTGTAAGTGATGACCAGGTCCCCAGCACCTGATGCTGGGTGTAAGAGATGACCAGGTCCCCAGCACCCCATGCTGGGTGTAAGAGATGACCAGGTCCCCAGCACCTGATGCTGGATGTAAGAGATGACTACATCCCCAGCACCTGATGCTGGGTGTAAGAGATGACTAGGTCCCCAGCACCTGATGCTGGGTGTAAGAGATGACTAGGTCCCCAGCACCTGATGCTGGGTGTAAGAGATGACTAGGTCCCCAGCACCTGATGCTGGGTGTAAGAGATGACTAGGTCCCCGGCACCTGATGCTGGGTGTAAGAGGTGACTAGGTCCCCAGCACCTGATGCTAGGTGTAAGAGATGACTAGGTCCCCGGCACCTGATGCTGGGTGTAAGAGATGACTAGGTCCCCAGCACCTGATGCTGGATGTAAGAGATGACTACATCCCCAGCACCTGATGCTGGGTGTAAGAGGTGACTAGGTCCCCAGCACCTGATGCTGGGTGTAAGAGATGACTAGGTCCCCAGCACCTGATGCTGGGTGTAAGAGATGACAGGTCCACAGCACCCCATGCTGGGTGTAAGAGATGACTAGGTCCCCAGCACCTGATGCTGGGTGTAAGAGATGACTACATTCCCAGCACCTGATGCTAGGTGTAAGAGATGACCAGGTCCCCAGCACCTGATGCTGGGTGTAAGAGATGACCAGGTCCCCAGCACCTGATGCTGGGTGTAAGAGATTATTATGAGGATCAGGTGTCATCATGCCCTGATCATGTATGTTGTTGCTCATAATGTCAACCATAGTTTTTGTGTACCTAAGGTTGGATTTTATTCAGGCTGCTGACTCTGATGCATAACATTCACTCACTCACACATGCCTGTTTTTGTCTCAATATCCTCACAAATTACAGTAAAAGTAAATGGCAACTATGAAACAAACACTTCAGTGTGGAAATTTGTTTCTAAATAAAACCTGCGATAGAAAATGAGGTAACCATGATAATAAACATCCTTGAGTTATATTTGGAATGAACATCACCGACAAGTTGAAGATTACAGATCAACACATGCTACATTTATCATGAAATTAACTTTCTTGTATCACCATGCAGACTCAAATTCAGACATGTTCCAATTTGCACAATCCTCAGTCAATATTGGTTATCAAAGCCTGCAGGGCTTTTGTGATTTTATATCATCATGACCAAGAACATTATTGTTGATACGGACATTGAACATTATTTCCTAATCATTTGCACATTGTTAGGCATTAAAGGCTATTTACTTGAATTTAAAAAACGTTCAAACTTTGAAGTATTAATTTTCTTATAGAATGTTTATGTAAAACCCGTGAAGATTATTGATCATTGTCAATCAAACATGAATCAGAAATACACAAGGTGCCTATTTTCTGACCCTTTCTACCACTATATTTATGTGTTTGAGTGGTCAATCCTTGATTAGTTCATGAAAAGTCTGACTCACATGTTACACACTAAGAACTTGACAAGAAATATTGAAATGTTTTGTGTTGTAATCAGTCAGTATATAAAGAAGCAGGTGTGATATCTACTGATGAGGTACTGGCTGATTCAAATTCAGGATATTTATCATGGCGGTTCAGACATTTATTCAAGATGTATTTCTTCATTTCACCTACAAAATGTTACCAGGATGTCAGTTCTGTTCACCTACAGAAATGTTACATAGGTGTCTGTTCACCTTCAGAACAGAACGCTGTGGTCTTGTGTTAGAGCATCTGCTGGAAGAGCAGCAGTTCCTGGGTTTGATCCCTGGCAGGGTCATACCAAAAGACATAAAGAGATGGTACTCAGCATTAAGGGGCTAAAACATGGACTGGTCAGCTCAGAGTCAGTATACTTTGTCTCAGTGGGGTATTCATATTCAGGCATCAAAGTTGGACTAAAACGGTCGCAAATTCGACCTAAATTTCAATTTGTCTACTGTCTAAATATTCTGAAGTAGCCAAATGACTACCTTGAAGAAAATATCTTGTGGCAACTAAATTCTATTGCTTCACATTTGAAGACACAAAAATAAATAACAGCATAATGTGGAAAACATGTCTCCTAATAATTGTCAACAAAAGTCGACAATGAACAGAAATACATAAATATTAGAGTAATTAGTATCCTACTTCAGTTAACAATGCTCATGGGGTAAGCAAGGATATACCTAAATAATCAAGTAACATAAATTGCATCATTGTTTGAGTCACAAATGACAAAAATCAAGTACAGTTCACTAATATACAATTCCAAGACTAATGCTAGGACTTGTACATATTATAATAGTTATTTGATAAAAGATAATTCCAAATGCTTTTGGCTACCTACAATATTGGCTTGACTTCTTGATTTTACCCCTGGCTACCTGGAAAAAAATGCCTATGGCTACTTGGTAAAAAGTTAAACTGCGGCATGGTATCTCAGTGTCCTAGCACTATAAAATCAGCATTAGTCCGGATTATTACAAGCAGCCACACACACACACACACACACACACACACACACACACACACAGCCACACACACACGTGCATGCATGTCTCTATATAAGTGCAATAATCTTGGATGCGATGTTAAACCCCATTTCACCTCACCTCACCTATAGTAATATTACCTGGATGTCAGTTCAGCTACAGAAATGTTACCTAGGTGTCGGTTAGCGTTCAAAAGACTAACAAATCTAGTGGTCAGACTCACTAACTCGGTTGATGCATGTCATTGTATCCTAATTTCATAGATCAATGCTCATGATATCGATCACTGGATTGTCTGATCCAGACTCATTTATTTACAGACCACCCTCATATAGTGGACTATTGCTGAGTGTTGCTTTGAACAACAAACAAACAAACAAATCACATTCAGAAATTTTACTGAGATTTCAATTGACCTACAGAAATGTTACCTGGACACCATTCCACGAAGCGATAATAGCGCTGCAACTGTCGTAAGTCTATGTTGAAGTATTGGGGGTTAACGATCACCCTAGCACTATGATCAATTTGTGGAACCGCACCCTGGGTGTCAGTTTACCTACAGAACTGTTATTGGGTGTCGGTTCGCCTACAGAACTGTTATTGGGTGTCGGTTCGCCTACAGAACTGTTATTGGGTGTCGGTTCACCTACAGAAATGTTATTGGGTGTCGGTTCGCCTACAGAACTGTTATTGGGTGTCGGTTCACCTACAGAACTGTTATTGGGTGTCGGTTCGCCTACAGAACTGTTATTGGGTGTCGGTTCACGTACAGAACTGTTATTGGGTGTCGGTTCACCTACAGAAATGTTATTGGGTGTCGGTTCGCCTACAGAAATGTTATTGAGTGTCGGTTCACCTACAGAACTGTTATTGGGTGTCAGTTCACCTACAGAAATGTTATTGGGTGTCGGTTCACCTACAGAAATGTTATTGGGTGTCGGTTCACCTACAGAAATGTTATTGGGTGTCGGTTCGCCTACAGAAATGTTATTGGGTGTCGGTTTACCTACAGAACTGTTATTGGGTGTCGGTTCACCTACAGAAATGTTATTGGGTGTCGGTTCGCCTACAGAAATGTTATTGGGTGTCGGTTCGCCTACAGAAATGTTATTGGGATGTAAGTCAAACACTTTCCTGGTTTGCATTTACACTTGCACGTACACTGTTTCATAATTAGCTGGTCAGGACAGTAAAGTTGTTGCGGTATTTAAAATAAATAAATCTAAACAAATCTGCAAACAGTTTGATGTGTAAATGAAAGCTTTCTCATGATGAATTTGCCCCAAATATTAGCCATAGAAAGATGTACAGTCCTCTGTGGATCTCTGATGTCCTACCTTTGAGAAAATGCATAAAGGAAGATTATTTTTCAGTTAATTATCATCAACATTGTCTTGAAATCAATCAGCTTTCAAACAATAAAAAAATGAAAATGGTATAAAAAAACCTGTTTAAACCTCCTATTTCACTGTGACCTTTGCTTGGCAACAATCAATTCATCATTGTGATCTCTCAAGCAGTTTAGTGTTGATTTATGTTCCCCATAACTTGAATTTTAGCTGGTTTTGCAGACAAGGTCCTCTTCCAAACCAAGGTATGAACATACAGGTCAGAACAGAAGCAAGAGATTTCTGTAAATTCTGATCAAATTACACTGCTATGGGTATTGAACTTGTATAAGCTGTGTTCTTGGGGGAAGCATCTGGTGATCCTTTGACCAATACGACTGTCAAATCACTTCTCTTATGGGGATTGCATAGGTCTTATGAGAGATGTGTCAGACAGAAACTGACGAAAACACTATCAGGTTTTTTTTAGGCACATTTTGTGTTACCACACAGGGTAAAATGGAGAATGAAACGACATATCTTCAATCATGGTAAGATTGTGTCGAATTTGAATTTGTATTGAACCGGCAGCCTTTGACTGGCAGTCGCTTATTGTGGGGTATTGATTTCAGGGTTCCATCAGCAGATGCCCGTGTTCAGGGAAGGAATGTTTGGCAAAGAGCTTTTGTTGCAGAGTTGGCAAATTTGAACTGAGCAGTACAAGGATGATTGCCCATTTAGGGTAAACAGACAGTATTTGGGGGGAAATATAACCTTTTGGTACCATGAAATGATGGTCTGTCAAGAGCACAAATTTGAATACATATGTTGAAAGCTATTTATTGGTTTATGCTTTATGGTGCCAATATGATTTCATGATGGTAAGGGGCGGTCGGGTAGCCTAGTGGTTAAAGTGTTCGCTCGTCACGCCGAAGACCCGGGTTCGATTCCCGACATGGGTACAATGTGTGAAGCCCATTTCTGGTGTCCCCCGCCGTGATATTGCTGGAATATTGCTAAAAGAGGCGTAAAACCATACTCACTCACTCACTCACTCATGATGGTAAATGGTTTTATTTTTAATTTAAATTGTGATCATTTATATATTTATCTATGAGGAAGTACATATTTATTTTTCACTTGAAATTATTGTTACCATTGATGAAGAGTTTCGGGACATATGTCTGTCTGTTCCTCCTCTTTTCATTGGTCAATACAATCAGCAGGAGAAATCAGTAAACAAACAAGGTATTGATATGACATTTAAAGGGTTGTTTTCCTGCACCAAATAGACATGTGTAAGTGTTTTAAAGACTCCAGTATCTTATGCTTGTTGTCAGAGAAAACTGAAATGTGTATTTAAGGGTCATTCTTATGGACCTGGCTGGACCTGGCTGGACCTGGATTGTGTCATACCCTGATGGGCTGCACATGCTATCAGTGACTGGTTTGCCTGGCCCAAATTCAATCATTTACAGATCCGTGTTGATGTCTTGGATATACAGACTGCCGCGTAAAATGACATTCACTCTAACTCATCTGCTTGTCTGTAAATAGTTAGGCCAAGGTGGGACTTGTGGCATTTCTTTGTGGACTACCACTCTTACCATTCGGGAGAACTCTGCAGGAGTAGTAGTCAATGATCAATCTTCTTGGCATTGTGGATTCACATCTTTTCCCTGTTTGCAGGACACGAAGAATTCTCTTTTTAGGCTATTATGACATGAAATTGTTGGTTTGGACTGAAACCCCATGCACTAATAAGTGACCACTATAGCTGCTAGGAGTGTAATGATATTTTGAACTATCATAATTGTTTGCCTTAGGATATTACTATATCGATAGGAATTATAAAATACCAACAGTGTTGTTGATAGTATGCACAACAATCGATAGTTTCAATAGTTGCAATTTTTATTTATGAATAATACATATATACAAGTTTCAAAGCTGTCTCTTTGTTGATTAGCAAGTTATGACAACTTCAGATTAGAGTTACTTCCCTTTGGTTTGAGTTGTAACAGGGAGGAAAATGGCTGTTTTTAAGATTGTCAGGAAGTGTTTATTCATTTCTATTACATTGATTAATATAATTATCAAGCCTTATAGTTGGTTTACTACTATTTCAGTACCTATTGCAATAACTGACAACTATCACAATACTATTGCAATAGTGTGGGCTACTATTGTAATAGTTAAGATAGCCCCAATTGTCAGTCACCTCTTGTGGCCTCACAGTTTCAAGTTAGTCTGTGTCTACCTGTGTGATTGTCAACCTCATTCATTACTCCAGCATGAACCCGTCTGACACATGTTAACATCCAAACCTTTCAACTTTCACTGCCATCAGCATATAGAATGGAGAGGAAATCCATTTCATGAAAAAGTCATGCTGAAGTGAAATTTATGCCTTTTAGGGTGAAAATGATCTCTTTATATATCAAAAGCCTTTATTTCACGCCTGTAGACGAGAAACAAATTAATTCAAGGCCATGGCCTCAATGCGTTGTTTTCCTCAGACAAGAGCTTAATCAGTATGCATAGTATGGTATTTTGTGCCACAATAACTCTCCTCGTAACTGGTGTCTAATCTATCACACAGGCCAACTCTGATGCTGTCTTCAACCGTCATACATGTTTAATGTAAAACCACTTTGGTAAGGCCACACTAAGCTCTTCCAAATCATCCCTTATCTCTAGTGATACACCTCGTTTGCCTCAAGCGGGGAAACTAATTGATCACCATTACTTTACAACGTTTTTCTTTTCTCAAAATTCTGATTATGTGAGACGCGATCCTTGCGAGCCTTTCTTCTGCGAGTGGTGGACGTTATAAGTTTGGATACACTGTTGCGCAACTTTTTCATGGTGTCTACTCTTGGATGTATGGTGAATATGTGCATCATGCCAAGGATTGATTATCTTTCAAAGGGAATACACACCTCAAGTGGGATGTTTCTGTTGCCCTGCTTCTGAAGGAAATTTATCGATTATCAAGTTTACCTGCATTTGATCTGCTGAAAATAACTTTCAATATTGGCTTTCTTAATGACAATTGTGCTTCTGATTGGTGCATTGACTGATGTTTATGAGAATTCAAAATAGTTTTTAGTACGGAAAGATGCAGTTCTTCTGGATGAATTAAGTTGAATCAAATGTGTCATTTTGGTTTCAAATCATGTGACCATCTGGTGTCTGAAAGGAAAGACTTATAATAGAGTTAATGAGCTTGTAATGTTAAGTAGAAAATAGATATCATGCAATGTGAAATTTTATTGACAAAAAGAATTGGAACATTGGTACAATAAAGTACAATCAAATTGAATGTTGATATGAGCTAATAGTAAATCACTGGTTTGTGAAATTGCTGTTTGCATTTTTAAGTTAAGAGCTCTCCAACATGAATGTTCTCAGTAATGAAATATTGTTAGTGTCAGTTGGGACTCTGATGTACTTCAGTGTTGCTACAGAGCTTAGCAGCATGTGAGACCCATTGTCTTCTGATACAACTCTACTTAGATATTTCATGCCTGTGTCGTGGTTAAAATATTTATGGGTTATCGATCTTAATCTGAAAGTTGCATGTTTCACGATTAGTCATGTTTTGTGTTTGGACAAGACAGTGACACAAGTGTGCATTCATCTGACCAGACAGCTTGATAAAGAAATTGGAAAACTCTCTTAAATCTTTGGAAATGATTGGTGAATGTCGTCAGTTCAGTAGTTCCTTTTGAAACAACTTCACATTTATGAATGATAATAGATTGTTGTTTCAATTGTAGGATATTTTTCTGACTGAATTTCTTTTCCTTCAACAAGTGGATACAGGTTGTGAGATAGGTTAACTTTGTTCAGGTCGATCCATATTTTGGTTCACTGTCAATAAGTGATGTAAGCGTTAGACATTTTAACGAGAAATGTTTTAAATTGAAAACTGAATTCAAGGACTCACTGTGAAATGTTGTGTGTGTGATGTAAGAATTTATGAAGTGCTGATTCGGGGAAAGAAGCTGCTGTATTTTGATTCCCGGGACTACTGTGAAAGACAAGTGTTGTTTATGACTGATGGGACAATGTCGACATCAACTGTAAACCATTTCAATGGTGAGATTTTCCAAAATCTCATCGAGCTGCTGGAGATGTATGTACAGATACGGCTATACCATGACCACAGCCAAGCCTGCAAATACATTATGAATCGGTAAGATGAAGTAGCTTCATTCATATTACATTGTATTGGCTGTGCCTCAGTAATCAGTTCTGGAAACGATGAATTGTGTTAAAGGTATAGACTTCTGGGCTGATATTCAATGTTTTTGTCCTGGCGTTTGATCAGTTGTTGTTCTGTATGTTGATGCTTGGTGTTGTGACCATCAGAATTAAGGGACCACATCATGTCAGGCTGTTTGATGAACTAGTATTGTCAGTAGTCCAGTCACAAACAGATGACTGGTACACACAGCCATGAGTACAGTATAGTATCTAGGAATTTAAACTGAAAATGGTCAAAGTTCCGCCATTTTGGAAAGGGGAAAGGGAAAACTGTAGGTGGTAGAGAACCACTTTCCCTGCATTGATCCAGCTGTGAAAGGTGCCCTGGAGAAGGACATAGATCTCCTTACAATATACGAGTGCCATGGATCATATTATCGTTTTACCGATTGTGTGCTGAAATTCAATTATCGATCAGATAATCATAAAATCAATATTAAGATACTAACCCACATATTTTATTAGCACATGTTCCTAAAAGAATCATTCTGCAATAAATAGCTATATGTTTGTTGATTGAGAGCAAACAATGAACATATTGTTGACAAACTCTTTCCAACGCGTGTCACCATTGCTACAACTTTTTTATCTAAAACTTCATTTATTGAGTGCAGGGTTTGATGTATAACTGTGAAGAGCTAAAGCGTTGTTAAGGTCATGTGAAGGTCAGGGAGATGTAATTCTATATTATGTTTTTTTTAATGTGGAGCTTACACAATATATGACTTTTCCAATGGATAAGGGACCACGAAACTGACGCACATAAATGTATGAATGACACATTTTGACGTTCATAGTCTTTTTATGAGAATGTATTCTTGAAAAAATGTCAACTCTGACGGACTTCTTATACATTCATGGGGAAACCTGTGGAAATTCCCTTACATGAGTACGTACAAAAAACTTGTTTCTGATCATTTAGATACTTCATTAGGACTCAGCATTTTGGTGGACATTGGAAAAAGTCAGAGACTTTGTCTCCATGCCTATTAACGAATATACTTGCTACGACCCATTGTAGTGAACAAAACGAAGAAATGACAGTGACAGTCTACAATAATCAATGAATTTACTTCATTATCTATTGGACACATGTCTATGATCACTATTCAATGATCGGCTAATTGATCAATGATGACTTACATTTGCAGGGTTAGAAACTAACAGTTTTTGTCCACTAGTCCTTATAATGATAACATATAGCAAAACCCTTAAAATTGGCCAATTTCTACTAGTCCTTAGGATACCTTCACTATTGGGCAGTTTGGTAAGGACTACAGGACTAGTGCCAATTTCTAACGCTGATTTGTAATCACCATAGGCCTTTTTGATGTCCTGTAAATGTATTATGATATGCTGTCTGTGGCTGACTTTGTGAGGTAAATGTTAACAGACCTTTCTCATCTAATGATATTATTTGAAAATATTTGTTGGAACCAGCCTACAAAAGCTTCACTGTAGAGCAATTTGTGTATACATACGCTCATGTTCCCTCTTGAAAAACGTTCATACAGTTTGGCCCTCACTCTATGTAAGTTCATACTCCAATGAACTCAAATAATGTGAAAGTCAAATCTGAATCATTTTATCAGAAGCGATGCTTGCATTGATAAACATTCATAGTTTACATAAATTTGCAAAGGCTAAAAAAAATAATAGTCTTGGTTCTCAGGCACTGCCCACATCTTCATATAGTTCATTGCACATTTCTTTTTGTTTCCATTTTCATTTTTTTTGGTGGATTGTATTTAAGTATTAGGATTTTTATATTGTTTTGAAAATGGAAATAAAAACAAAATGTGCGGCAGACTTCATGATGATGCGGGTGGTGCCTAAGAACCAAGACTATTATTCTTTTTAGCCATATGTTGATCGCGTTAGTTGCATCTTTCGACAAACATAGTCACCTTTTACGGCAAGCATGGGTTGTTGAAGACCTATTCTACCCCGGATCTTCACGGGTCACAAGCAAGATATTTGATTGGCTGATCAACAGCACTTGAGTGGGTAGGGTAATGATAAGGAAGACACTGTCTACATGTATTTGTTTATAAAAGTCTACATACTCAACCTGACATGGAAACACATCCTTAGCATGTGATCCTGAACTTCCCAGTGCCAATCACTTGATGGTGTTGATTATCAGACTCAAATGTCAAAGTTGATTCCTATCACTGTACTGCTTACCAATGCCTTTATACACAATGTTCTTTAGAGCTAGGAAGGGAGGTACATTGGCTGGAAGATTAATATCATGGAACATTCAATATGAAATTTATTCCTCTTAACTGAGCATTATTCAAATTATTATGGAGCAGTTATTCAAATTATTATGGAGCCGTTATTCAAATAGAACCACTATTATTGGATCATATGAAAGTGGTCAATAAAAGTAAGTGGAGGGTTTGACGTGTTATTTTCTAAAATGCAGATTTGAAAATATGACGGGTAAATATGGGTGAGGAGGTCAACTAATAATTTAGAACAGAATGTCTCGTTTGTTGATGTTATTTTCATTGAAGTTATATTGTGCTACTTGTTTCATTTAACATTCATTCTTCTCATGATCGGAGTCATAGAGAACTGGTTTGACATCATGGAAAGGTCCTGAAACTCTACTGTAGGAAACTCCATACTGAAATCTGTGCTGAGTCAGTCAGTAGATTTTAGTACTCTGTTGATGTATTTACCTTTGTCTGTTATTGTTTTTTTGTTTGTTTGTTGTTTATTGCCACACTCAGCAATATTCCAGTTATATGATGGCGATCTGTAAATAATCAAAGTCTGGACCAGACAATCCAGTGATTGACATCATGAGCATTGATCCATGCAATTGGGTTACGATGACATGCATCAACCAAGTCAGCGAGTCTGACCACCCATTTGTGTTAGTCGCCTCTAACGATAAGTATCGTTGCCTATTACGGCAAGCATGGGTTGCTGACGATCTATTCTACCCCGGATCTTCATGGGTCCTGTCTGTTATTAAGTTCAGGGAACTGTGTAGGGATCGGGGACTGCCTTGGGTCCAAGATTGGTTACATGTGGCAACTGTCCAAGACTTTTGTTAATGTCATATCATTGCACATGCTTAGAAGGCTTGGACATATTGTCTATGGGTTTTCAACCTTAGACTTTAAGTGTATCTCTAACCAGAAAGGAAATGTGAGTTTTGTAACATGCGGTGTACCAGTTTGATTAGTTTTAATGAAACCGCCATACTTTCTTGCAGCCCTCAGGAATCGCTATATAAATCTGTTGCATCCATTTTCAATTTGTATGTGTATCGGATGCAATATTTCGTGTGTGGTAAAAACCCTGTGCTGATCATTTGGATTATACTAAAAGATTTCTAACTTTTCATGTGAGATTCAGAAATGACTAATTATCCCCTGCCATGAAGTGGGGCCGGGGATATTGGAATGGAGTTTGTCCATCCGTCGTGCTGTCAACCTTTCCATCTGTCCAGTTCTCAAAAGGGACAAACACCGGTGTTACTGGTCATAATTTCAAATGAGTTTGAAAATTGATGTCGTAAATTCAATTTTTACAGAGTTATGGACCTTGCTCTGTGATTTTCAACTTAGTGTACTCTACGTGAAATGGGGAAACTACTGAAGTTACATGAATGAAACTTTGCATACTTGTCAAGACTGAGTTCGAAAAATTGGTCCTGTCAATTAATTATTAATAGAGTTACGTTCTTCGATCCATGTTTTTGTGTGCAATGGGGGGCAAATTTTCTAGGATACACCTGAAGTTAGCTTATCTAAGAGATACTTTTCAACACTGAATTATTTTTTCCAGAGAAGGGGCCTTTTGTGTGTATTAATTTCAGATTAGGCATGTTTTCTGATGACATAAAGCAGCTTCTTAAGGCTTTATGGGGCTCTTTTCTACAGTTTATGTTCACTACTGTATAAACAAACAAACTTCTAATGTGGCTCATGGCGTAGATATTGAAAACATGTAACATGACGAATACTTGAATGTTGAAACTACTTGAATCTGACTGAACACTACCGGATGCAAACTTAGACTTATGGCACAGTTTATCAAATAAAATAAATAAATTGGAAGTGATTTCATGGCATTTGATTAGCTGATACACCACTTTTAGCAATATTCCAGCAATATCAAGGTGAGGGACACCAGAAATGGGCATCACACATTGTACCCATGTAGGGAATCGAACCCATGTCCTCATAGTGACAAGTGAACACTTTAACCTCTAGGCTACCCCACCCTCCCTCATTTTTGCACTGAATGAGATCCTTGATACCGTTATGTTTTTGACGCCCGTGATTAAATAAACCATCTGTGAAGTTATTAATGTTTATGTATTTGTTATGTGGATTTACACAGTGTGCACTGTTTCTTATGTTTTTTTCCTCCGTAAATGCAAAATATGTTGAAGTCATTTCTTTACTGAGCAGATAGCTATCTGATACAGACAATTGATGCACATGGTGAAAGAACCCTGCAATGTAATCACTTGTGAAATTAGTTGTAAAAGATACTTTAAGAACCTCGTTATCCTGTTATCGTTATCAATTACGTACATTGATGGATTGACATTGGAGCTTTAGATTGCAGCATCTCTCCGAGTTCTTCAGCTTTTCAGCATTCTGCCTCAGGCCATGGCAAAATTTCAGCCACTTTGTCCTGACTGTGTACCTATATATGGAAGTAGTTTCCCAGTCTCTAATTGTTCCCGCTGGTGTTTTCAGAGACCCAAACATTCAGAAAATGCAACAAAGACAGGAAGAGATGCGCCGAGTACGAGAAGAGATTGAACGTCAACAGGAGGAAGAGTATGCCAAACAGGAACAGGAAAAAGGTAGACTTTTTGTTCACGTTTTCGTTTCCAGTAACATGTTTTTTGCTTGTGTTTCTTTTTTTGATGCATATTTTAATTAAGAATTTCTTGAATTTCAGCTTTTTATGCCAGTTCAATCATTGTTTTGGTCATAATTGTTTTTCATATCATTAAAATATGACATCCATTGTTTTCTTTGATGATATTGTTTATTTCTTGGTAAGTCTGAAACCCACTCTTTTAGTTTTCATTGATTGAAGTATTCATTCATTTGTTTTCCAGAAACAAGAAGTGAGAAATGATTTTTTTACACAAATTTACCTAACCCTACCTTTATTCAGTGCACTTCAGTGCAAAAATCTTGAAAAGGTTGTATAAGGAGGAGGAAAAATTATGGATTAGACGGCGACATTGACCTGTTTTGACCATTGATCAGCATAGACCAGTTGTAATCGCCTCCTCTCTTCTTGGCCAATTGCCATTGTGTGGGCAAGGGCAAGTCGAGACAAAGTGCATTTAGCTACATTATTGTACATTAGATGTTTAAGGTGTGTGTGTTTTGGAAATAGGACATAATTGGATTGTGGAGCTGTGTTTGGGGCAGGGTGTTACTTAATGGTAGGCCTAACACGGTTATGTCCAACTTGGAACAAGCATAACCAGTGCCATTTAGGTTGACATATGACTTTATAATGTTATTGATCGAAGAAAGTGCTGCTATTTTAGACTATTACTTGCGTGATCAGGAAAAAAGGGTTTTACTTAATACAAATATGTTCCAGCCAAAATGTTGTTTAAAACTCTTAACATGTTAGCTGGTTCATTTATTCTCAAGACAGCTACATCACTCAAATGTTTGTCAACTACTTTTAGTTTTTGTATATTGCAAGGTAAAGGTAGTAATCAATTTGTATTATTTTGTCTTGATGTTGGAAATGTATTCAAGCATGAATAGTTTGGACTTATATCTGATTATTTTATCAGGAATGTTTAATAACGGCTTCTTTCTCCTATAAATGCACTAGTAACTGCACAGATCTTTGAAGGTGAGGTAGGAAGGACACAATATTTCTCATTACCTCCCTTTGTTGAGTTTGGTTCCTGTTTTGTCCAGTAGATGGTGCTGAAGGCAGTGGGTCAGAGGACACAGGTAATGCCAGTAATGGTGCAGAGGCCGAGGGTGAAGGTCAGGGGTCCCCTGATGAGGAAAAACCGCGACCTGCAATTCCATCTTTTGCTGGCAAGTTTTGCATCCACTAACGTCCAGCTTGGAATACCCACTAACTGCCCTCAGCACGGGTGTTGCCAGTGAAAGTCACATTCTATCTGTTAGGGTTATATGACACACAGGCTCCATGGAGATCCAGTTTGGCTGATTTTCTCCAGGCCCTTGTGTCATTTCTTGATTGACATGAAATGTATATATATATGTCCCTCACTCTACTGACAGTGTGAAAACAGAGACAACGTTTTTAAAAGGGTTTTCACCATAATGGTTGTTGTCACCTGATTTTGTGCATGTTTTGGATGGGACAGATATCAAAAACTTAGTCTGTGATAATGTAGACCTTTGAAAAATTACATTTACTACTTTCGACATAAAGTCTAGTTATTGAATTCTGATCAGTTTGAATTCCTACCTTGCCTTGCTTGCCACATACCAAACCTGGTCAGTGATGTGATCTTATTATTTACCAGAAGGTATATTAATTATCCAGCATTTACTGATAGCATTCAGTTTTGTCACCAAGATTATTATATCAGCTGATGATAAAAATTTATGGTATAAATTCTGCTAAAATTAATTTTGATCTTATGCTTCTGAACATTTGAAACTTTGAATTGTTTTGGCCATTAATGTTGATCAGAGCTCATTCTGTAGACATGCTCCAAATATTCTGTTTTATGTATCCGAAAGATATTTCTCACTGCTAAAGATGCTGTTTTTTGTAGCCAAACGTACCACAGGAACTTGGATTAAGTTTTAGGGAAATGCCTAGATTTATGATGAGGAAGCAAGCTCTTTCTGTTATTTCCTTGAAGTCCACAATTGCTGTTAGAACAAACAATGGTTTTATTTTCAATAGTGTCTTGACTGATTGTTTCTGTTTTGTACAAAAGGGACGAATTATGTATTTATGAAAACATTCATTGCACCCTGACAGATGACATGTGACTTTCATGTGGTGATACATACTCTAACACCCCTGAATTAACCTTTGACCTTTGAGGGGAGATGGAGTCCCTTACACCTGGGACTGGATGACCTATGACTTAGACTGAGACAGTGATATATAATGTATTATGCTTCCTCTTCATCTTAGGTTTCCTTTGAGATGCATAGTGGCCTTGTTGTGTTGCTCCTAACTGCTGTACATATGGTCATTGAATGTTTGTCAAATGCATGGCATAGGGTCCATGGCCACAGATTTGTAGACTGTCAGTTGTGATTGTCAATTGAAGTTGTTGCATAGGTGAAGTGTTATTTCAAAATAATGTTAGAACTTTAGTCATTCTAATCATGCTAATATATAAGTAATGGAATAATAAATTAATTAATTTTCATTCACGCCAAGTAACATTCTTACTTCATGGTATCACATCCCTAGAGGGCTAATGTACAGATAAGGGCTGGGACGGGTAACGCGGATACTTGAGTCAGGTGGGTACTGAGGAGGACCACATGGTTAGTCACATGATATAGTGTTTAATGTAAGAAATTCACAATAACTCCATGGTTACACTACAAGTCACTATTGTTCACATTTCTTTCTGACATTCCTTCTGACCTTTATATGTTGAGTAGAGATTCAGCTTCAGTCAACTTCAGTGTATGCATGACCAGATCGTTTTATAGTGTATCTAAATACTTTTTGCCAGGGCTCTGGTAGAACAATTCCTGACTGGACATTTTGTACCCAATTCTTGAGAGGTACATCGGGTACTGGGGTAGGGTTTAGTAGTAAGTAGTAAGTTTGGACTCGTCCCAGCCCAAGTACCAATGCCTTGAAGGAATTGTTAAAAGAAAGATATATGTATATGTGTATAAAGAAATGCCTCCCACCTCACATTATTTAAAAATATGGATGAAAATCTGATAATTAATTTATTATGGCCTAAGCTGTTCTCAATTCTTGATTTATTTGAAATGATCGTGTATGACATAATGAATGTCGGTTGTTTTACAGAGGTATATATAAACATAGTTTGGATTATAGAAATTTTACCTTTGACCTTTTTAACACTTGAAATCTCTTTCTCAGATGTGCAAGCTTTCTTTATGGGTATGGTATAAAGTGAAGGATGGGTTGAGGGATGGAACTAACTGGAATATAATCAGTCTATCTTGTACAATATATCAGTGTATAGTAGGACGTTTTCCAAATACCAACTTGCGTCTGCACTAAGTAAGCCCTATTCATGAAATGCACCATCGCCTTTCCAACAATATTTCCCTTACCATGCACATGCTGTCTTAGTTATATGCTAATGCTAACTCACTACCCACCCACCCACAGTACATGCTGATGTTAGAGAGAAATACTGATAAATTACTGAACACTGAGCTGACCTCTAGCACTGAATGAAGGCGGTGGGGTAGCCTAGTGGTTTGAGCGTTCGCTCGTCACACTGGAGACCGTGTGAAGCCCTTTTCTGGTGTTCCTTGCTGTGATATTGCTGGAATATTGCTTAAAGCGGCATAAACCATACTCACTCACTCACTTGTTTATGCGCAAAAGTGTACCAGTATTAGTTTAGTGCAGCATTGTACTGAGAAAAACCAGGCTTGTTGACTTGGTTGATACATGTCATCAATCCCAATTGCGTGGATCGATGTTCATGCTGTCAATCACTGGATTGTCTGGTCCAGACTCGATTATTTACAGACCGCCATCATATAGCTGGAATATTGCTAAGTGCGGCGTTAAACAACAAACAAACAAACAAACAAACAAAACTGAGAAAAACAGTGGCTCTGCTCAGTTTGGTGTTGGACACCTGTCTGAAATATCTAAAGATTATCAATAAAACTACAAGGTTAGCATATCTGGTTAGATTATTGGAAGAAATTATGGAATGGTTAATGCCATAAGTTAATACATTCTACTCATTCACCTTGAAAACATGAAGCAACCCTTTTTTACATGAAACATGTCTTTTGAAATATTGCATAGATTTGCTCGACTTTACTCTCTCAGCCCTCTGTGTGCTTGAAATGGCTTGAAACAAATAAAGCGTTGCCATGGTTATAATAGAAGGTATGGAATTTCAAAATCCCTGTGCTTTCATATGAGATTTAGATACACATGACAGAGGTTAGGTTTTTTGGTTAGCCCATTTTTGGGAGTGGTTTATGCTGTCTGAAATTGTTATGTTATGTTTAAGGGTGATACATTCTTCTCTGACTAAGCATACTGTCTCAGTATTTTACTAACTATGCTAACACTGACAATAATCTAATACATACTCTTGAATAGGGTGGTCTGTTTAACCTGGCATGCTGGTGGAACATGTAGAACTTTGCAGTGTTGTAGAAGACTTATTTGCTTATCTTTACTGGCTAAATGTTACATTCATTATAAACTCTTCCAATTATTATATTCATTTAAATAGTATGTACTTGTCAGCATGGACAAGTATCAGTTCTATGGCTGAATGGCTCTCCTAGCAAATATTCATCTATGTTAATTAATATTTGTTTTTGGATGTCACAGCAAGCATTATTCATACTGACAGTAGGATAATGTGCCTTGTGCTTGTGTGAACACCTGTGACGACAATATGTAACAGCATAATAGAATTCACATTGCATTGTACTTCACTCCTCTTTTCATTCAACCACGATCATATTGAGGATTTAAATTCACCAGCGGTACATGAGTGTTCCTTGGAATTAATGTCTACCTTCCACCTGTGTTGAAGTTTTAGTGGATCCATGCTGTGCTTTGTACCCTTCATGCTTTATGTACTCGCTTCTCAACTGCTGTTTTCTCTTGACAGTTTATGAAATGGACGATGAGAAAGATGGATTACTTGACAACCAGTATACAAACAACAATGGGAAGGCCTATCAGGCACCCAAAGGTAACTGACAGACGTCACCTGTCACCTACTGGTGGCAGCCATTTTGAAATGTCTGGTGCCATCATTCAGGTTCAGTTGCGGATTCTTTCTCTTGGTGGCAGGGATGTATGTGGAAATTTAGCTTTCTTCATCTCGCCAGTCTGGTGGAGGCCAGTTTCTTTCAGGGAGCAGAGGAATGCGGTTGTGGAAGAAGTTCCACTTACATCGGTTGATAGTCATAGCACTGTGTGGTGCAGTTGAATCTCAAGATGGCTATGTGTATTACATTGAGATTCATCTTGTGACAGAAATCATGCAACTTGAGACATCTGTGTTTTAATAAATGATATACATTCATAATCATATATTTCATCTGTGATGAACAACTGGGTTCTTGTGTCGATGATGACTTGATTGGAAACCAATATCCAAATAACACTGTGTAATGAGGGATGGGATTTGTTATGTGTCTTCTGTAGAAAGGAATCAGTTGTAATATCCTGGTGCCCTGATAGATGTCACAAGTGGGATGATTTCTGTCATGTCCGACTGTGCTCAGTGACTCCATCGTGTCCCGGTAACAGCCTTACACTGATACCTCCATGTTACTCTCATTCCAGTCGTACGGTCCACCGGTAGGAAACTTGCTGTAGTGTTGCCGTAGTTAGCGTGTCTACTGTGCTGTGGAGCACTCTATAACTTGTCTATATACTCTGTCTCACCTGGCTAACACCAGCTGCTCGCACGCTCATTCCAGTCACTCAAATCAACGTCAATTTCAAAAATAGGTCATATAAATTTTGATTAATTGCTACAATGTTGGTCTTTGCCAAATCTTAATGTTACTTGTCAGACTGGAATGCATTTGGCTGTAGAACTTACAGAAGAATTGATAATAGGAAACTGATGTTTTTTTAATTCCAGTTGACTGTTAACCTTTTTCCAAATTTTTCAATCATTCCTCATTTCTAAACATAAGACCTCAGGGCATGGTTTTAAATATGATTTGTTTCTGTTGAAAACACACTTGCAAGCACACATGACATGCATCTTTCACCACATTCACAGTTAACTAGTCATGACACTTAGTATTGATCACCCTGTGTGAGAGGTGCCCTCGTCAGTGAAGTTCACCTTATGATACACTTCTTAGTCAGGGTAGGATGCAGTCATCATACCATTGTCAAATAAACTGATCTAGAAGACAGGATATACATGGATATCAACATCCTGTGTATGGTTTGGTACCGGTACTTGTATTGCTTGCTTGGTACTAAACCTGCCCTAAAACACCACAGTGAATGAATTGAAAGATGTTGAGTTCTTGAGGCCTGTCCTGTCTTCTGTGATACTGCAGCTTTTAAAAGCCACTTAAAGAGAAAACTCAATAAAATCCCAGGAAAAGAACCATGAAAAAATGAATTTGTTGACGTTACATCCAAATATATATATATATATATATATATATATATATATATATATATATATATATATATATCTAAGGCCTTGAAAATACTTTTCATGGTAATATACTGTTCCCTGGAGTTCTAGAACTAAGCAAGTTGTGGGAGGTTAGCGGATCTGACAAGGGCTCCTGTGGAAACCAGTCATCATGTGTGTTCTCATGCTTGTGGTATATCTGCTTACACATCTGACTTTCTGCTGTTGATATCCTAGATATACTTATGTACACAAACAGAACTACAACACACCTCCAAGCTCCTCACACATCCAGGCAAATATGTCCTAGCCATAACAGAAAGTAGGTTCCACTACAACAAATCGATTATTTGGTCATAAGAATTGTCACTGTTTTCCAAAAAGAAAATTTGGGCATGGGTAGGGGGTTAGGTCACATATTGACATGCTGAGCTTTCTGCTTTGGGGAAACGAATGGAAGTCTTTACTCTAGGGTTTATTGATGGCATGTTCGAAATATTGTCATGGACAATTGTTGTAGAAGGCATGCGTCAACCAGGGGAACCTTTACCTCTTGAATTTTTTCAGAAGGAATCTGTTGTCATTTAAAAATGTATAAATGAAAGAATTTGTGTTGGTCGTATCATTGCCATCCAGGAGTACAGAACTAGGGATTACCCGGGTAACTAGTTTAATCCTGAGCAGTGAAGGGAACCCTATGTGATGGATATACCACTGGTATCATCTAATCATTTATAGCAGATCTATTCCCCAGGAGAATCATATGAAAAAGTACAGAAAAAGTACACATGTGGACTTATCAAAGACTACTTCCTTTCATTCATTAAGCTCCCTGATTCAAGTCACCTATTATTTCGATTCCAGGCAGTGTTTAAACCATAACTTGTTTCTCAAATCTTTCCTGTCTTTCTTTTTTTCTGAGTAGGCAGAAGAACATGTAATCAATTCAAGCAAACACCTTCACTAGAAATGGCTACATAGTTTTGGCCAAGCTCCTCACAGCGATAGTACGTTCCCGGAGCTCTCTATACTATCGCTGCCACCAGTCAAAACTCCCCACTGTGAATAGGTGGCCACAACCATGCTTGGAGTTGAACTCGCAACCGAATGACCGTTGTGTTTACAAACAAGTGTCGACTGTCGTGCGCCGAATACACTTATCGCTGCTAAATTACTTTCTTCGTTTTTCAGTTTGAATTTCTGTTTCATTAAAACTATCGTGTTATTGATATAATAAGAATGTAAGGAAGAAGTTGGTTGATTTTCCGTTAGTCTGCAATCTCGAACCAATCTGATTATCAAAACAACAAAGTAAATTCGTCTGGAAAACATGGTCAGTCGTAAACCTTTTCAAATTGAAATATGATGGCATTCCCAAAGACATAAACAAAAGTATAAACGTTACTACATATGGGGTTGGAGGGCAAATTTCAAGATTCTTGTAATGGCCGCGCCCACACTGGTGGCAGCGATGTTACCGAGAGTGTAACGAAGGTGTCACACGCTGGGAAGGAGCTTGAGTTTTGGCAAGGAAAGATAACTCTTCAGTTAAAATCAGGACAATCTTCACATTCATAAAACTTGTATTGTAAACTGGATCAACACTTATCATCAAAACTAAAACATATTGATTACCCTGTGAACAAATCATTCACACAGCTTGCTGTAAATGACCAACACAATGATGAGAAACATTTTTTCATGGCTCCAGTTAAATATTTGCCTGAATGTCTGTGAAGACATACCTGCTTCACACCAGTCCTTAATGTCCTGGCTGTGTAGCTTTGGCTGTTTAGGAGAGATAGGATCTACATACTTATTGCCGATTTGTAGTGTGCTTTCTATGGAGAAGTATAACCCATGTCTAGCTCACGGTATAGCCATGTGTTCTCTGCTAGTCATGCCTCCTGCGACACAAGCAGGCAGGCCAACCTGCTTTACCTGGACATAATATTTATCATCAAACATTTCTGGATTAACAGGTTATGACTTCTGAAATGTAGGGATAGTTGCACTGCTTCTTTGGCTTAGAACATTAAGGTTAAAGAGCAGTGTGGATGTTTTCATTCAGTTCAGTACACATATCCTTTTTCACTATTTTGACTAGTAACAGCTAAAACCCATGGCTACATCGGTGTATCAAATATTTAAGATGGATTCTTGACACTATGAGCCTCTCTAAACTTGCTTCACATTACCACCGTAGCCTCTTGTTCTTTCATCTTACATGGAACTTTATGCAAATCCTTGCCTTTTGATTTCAGCTATTTTGAACCTTTTTCATCTGTCTTTTATTTCTCTCTGATAAAGTGTATTAGTTACAGTTTAGAGAATGTTAAACATGTTAACTATGTGGATCAAAATATCTCCATGACATCGGTAGCAGATGCATTTTGTGTCATAAAAATGATGAGGATATGTTCTTATGAATAAACATGTTTATGCGAAATCGTTACTATGACAACTGTGATTTGCTTAAAAGGTAACCTAAAATAGCATTGTGTAGGTGTTGTAATCAGAGATTATTGGGGGAAACTGCATGTCAGCAATATGTCTATGGCTGAGGCTGAAAAGAGGCAATATTGTGTCAAAAGAATGAAGATGCGACAGAAAGGATTCCAGGTGGAAGCATAATGAAAAAGTATTGGAAAATGGTTGCAGAGACACTTACAAATATCGATGAACTTTTTCATCACGTAAAAGATAATATTACCCACGCCTTGTAAAAATGGCATTTTCTATGTTTGGAGAACTAATTTCTTTGAAGTTTAATCATCATCAGATTGTTGGTCTAGCTTTTGTGTCACAGAAGAGTTGCTATTTTCATCTTGTGTCTGTGGCTTGTTCTTCAAGGATATTCAATTCATGGCCATTACAGTGATGGAACACCACTTCTTTACAAGATCGGGTCAAATATAAAGCAGTGATTAATGAGTCTCGTAATTAGCAGATTTTTGGGGAAAGATATTTTTAACTGATTCTATTAACATTTTCTGAATTTCTGAAATGAAAATCAGAATGGATGAATAGTTAATAGAACTTATTTTCAAAGTGACTATTTCTGTCAGCAATAATAAGAATGACATGATCGTGAGATGAAACTAGACAACCAACTGCCATGAATGCATCCTGAATGTGCATGCATTGATATTGATGCATGGCTGTCGAATGGATTCAGATGAAATCTGAAAAAAAAAAATAATCCAAATTTAATCATAGTATATTAAAAAATAAAATTGCATGTGCAAAATGAGATTGAAATTCTTTGAATTAAGAACCCTGGAATACCATCCATAGTTACAATTCTGTATTTCTTAAACCATTACATCAGTAATTGACGATATGTCATCAAATGTTCTTGCTACTTTCTTTCTCCCTTCCTTTTCCCTTCAGTCTATCATGTTTTTCTGTGTGTAATTGCATCCAGGAGACGCTCTGGCTTAAGTTGACTGTTGTATGTTGTTTAGTGTTGTACATGCATCAGGCATTGTTTTGTTCAAACATGCATTTCTCCATTCTTGCATAACAACTTTTAAGAGAATTTATATTATAATGATAAATATTTTAGAAAAAACATATCGTAATAACTGCTGATCATGCTGATGATAATTGTTAATATTGTAGTAAAGTTTAATTTGTGTTGCTAATTCTATGGAAGGTAGGTGTCACAACTATTTAATTGATTTCAGTGTTTGCTTTGTGCAAATTTGATTCTTGACAACACAGAGTTAAGCAATAAAACATGTGTTTTGTACAGTAATTTTGTTAAGGGAAGGATAGCATGTAAATTTTTTTAATAGTTTTATCATGTTGTGTTAGAATTTAGGAATTCATTGATGTGCAGTCAGCGGCGAACCTTTGTTAAATTCAGTCATTCACAGTTCCCCTTACATTCCATCTCTAGTTTGCACCTGTCATGATTTTGTTTACATCCTTCCATTTTATCATCTCGGTTTTTTGTGGCAGCCTCTTTTTTTAATTCTTGACATTCGTCCTTAAGTTGGTTATCCAAATTATTTCTGTTTTAATTAGATGTCAGTTCATATTTATTTTTAAAAAAAGTACCTGTTCTGTATTTAATCCCCTGAACCTTATAACCTTGATTCTAATGATGCTTCTTGTTATGTTCATATCCTTATTTCTCTTCTCATCACTTGTGTTTGCATTTCATTTCTTTACTATTTCAGTTTGCTGACTGTCGGGCATGACTTTGATTTACTTACTTTGAACTACAGAATTTTATGATTAGATTTGTTCTGCAAGATTCGCCTGTCAAAGTTTCAGAGATTATAGAATTATATGTATTTGGATGTGTTGATTTGATATCCAATGTTGAATTTTCAGTAGAAGAGATGGCATCAGTTACCATTAATACTGTATGGCATTTGTGAAACTTTTATCCGTCATGATAAATTGCTGAGTGTGGCTTTAAGCAACAAACAGAGAAACTTAGATCTGGGTTCTACTTTCAATTAAATTGATAAATACCTCTCTCTGAAACATGATCAGAGGATATATATATTATATACATGGAAGCCAGGTTGATTTTCTCACCGTATTTCTGGAACAATTTATATCTCTGAAACTTTGAGCTGTTACTAGCTAGAAATGTGATGACAAGTGTTGTAAATGCTAAAGTGCATTGCATCAGTATACAATTAGTTGATCTACCATAAGTCTACCATTGGGAGCAAGGCATCTACAGACAAGTCGCTTAGATGCTGTCATAAATACACTATCGATTCCGAGTCAGTGTCATTTTAAAGGTCAGTGTTTGTTGCCCAGCGCTACAACTGAAATAGCATAACTTCTTTTGAAATTGTCTCCAAAGACTTGCAATGCTCTGTGACGGACATGGATTAGAGGCAACTTGTATCAATTATTTTCAAGAATCTTTTGATCTTTGTGAAATTTATCATTAGTTGAGTCCTTTGGTCTCCTGATTGAAAAGATCAATCAATGCGGAATTTCATTAAACAATGCTGCAAAATAAATCTGTGAGAACACAATTGAACAATTGCTTAATTTATTCAGACTTTGTTTTGGGCATTTATAGTAAGATTATTTGATATCAGATAAAACTGAAAGTTGTTGCTGAATTGGCAAACTAGGTTTATAAAATTGAAAAGGAATGATGATAACGAAAGTAATGATATGAAAGTTATGAGGTAAAGAGTTCAGAGAATATCAAGCTTTAAACTCTTGGTGATAAATATTATTGGCTCATCTTGACATAGTCAGTGTGAGCTTGTCTTGGGTATCGTCACTTGTCTCTATTAAAGGTATGCCAGTTGTATCTTTTTGGTTTGTACCAGAAAGTACGGGTTTCTTTCAGAAAAAAAAAAGATGACCTCTGCAATTATTATTTTTTTTTTTATCAACATACAACCTTCATGTCAAACTTCTCTTTTAAAATAATGGAGAACATAATATTCCATTTTCTGAAAAGTTACTTATTTCTTCCAAAAGTACTTAAATATGGTTTCCAGTATTGTACAGCCATCTTCAGTGAAGTAAGTGCATGAGGTCAGCTTGATACTAATGGACCTAAACTAGGACAACAACTGAAATTAATTGTTGAAATCTATGTCTGTGACATATGGAAAAATCAAATTATTTCTGTTTGTAATATCGGTAAATTACAAAACATTATCTCAAGTGTCTTTTTTTCTCCTAGTGGAAAAGATTGAATTCCTGTTTTTTTCAGGTGTTATTCGAATGAGTGCCAGTGTTATTCAAAAAGAAAATGTAATATATGAAAGTCTATCTTAATGATTAATATATTCGAATGATATTTTCAGTAAGATTGGTTCCAAACTGTTAAAGGCATCAACCAAGCAGGTTACATCAGTGATAATGGGATTATGTCTGTGTTGTGGTAACCCATATTTACTAAACTATTTGAAAATGGATATCAAACATAAACAGGAAAAAATATATTTTATGACTAGCCCCATTGGTCAACCAATTATGAAAAAAGTAGTCACATTTGGTTGTTATTATTTTACCTTGAGAACCTTTGGTCAAGTAAGCTTAGATCATAATAATATAAGGATTAAACATGTTCTGGCTTGTTGACTCAGCTGGCTGTTGTATGTGTCTTTGACCATTATCACAGTATAATGCTAGACATAAAGCCAAAAATGGAATTCTTGGCCCCAATTTGGGTGATATCAGGTGTCACGTTTTGTCCAGATGCTGTAGAACAGAATCTTGAAGTATGTCCAAATGTTTGTATTTTTAAGGACAACAAGGTTTTTACAATATATAAATGAACCTGATAGCTGAGTAATCCTGTATGGTGAGCTGCAGTACCCCAGGTATTTCACTTTTTGGATGTTGAGAATGACAGAAAATTATCAGTTATGTTTGCATCTAAGAAACAAATTCTGTTGTAACAGAGCATTGCGTTAATGTTTATCCTCACCTTCGGATGTAAAGTCTTTATGGCAATAGCGTCCATGTCTAAATTATGAATGTATGACACTTTACTGTTGAGTAGTATAGTTGTGACGTCTGTAGATGCCCCAGTTTGACTAGCGTTGCATTCAAGCAAGAACCTGTTGTCTTGTGGCCTGTCCAACAGTGCATGCTGAATGTCTTTTGCATGGTTCTTTGTAGGTTATGAGTCTGATGATGAATATGAAGAAATAGAGGGCATTCGCTACACTCGCCGAAACAAAGGCAAAAAATATGCTCTGCTCCAAAAAGACGATTCTTTAGAGCACGGCAGCCCCATGACCCGCAACATTCGGACCAATGGCGGGAACCATACTAATCATGGCCCAGATATGAGCTGCAACTCCAGCTCTTTCCACCAATCAGAAAAAAGGCATAATTCGGAAACTCAGTATTCATCTCCGGACGAGGTGGGGAGTGATACCGAGCCTGCATCCAAAAACGCCTACGTGAGAGATCCCCATGGAGGTATAAGTGGCACCTTGTGTACTCAAATAATGCACAATGCACATCGAGAAGGGGCTCAGGAAAAAGGGACTAGAGACATGCTGAGGTGTAAGGGACTGAAGTATAGGGATTTAATGTGTGATGTGCTTGACAGAAGTGTAGGGCTTAAAAGGGGTTGGGATGTATGGACTGGTTGGACACAGTTTGAGGGACTGACAAGGAGCTGAAGTGTAGGGGCTTAAAAGGGGTTGGGATGTATGGACTGGCTGGAAACAGTTTGAGGGACTGACAAGGAGCTGAAGTGTAGGGGCTTAAAAGGGGTTGGGATGTATGGACTGTTTGGACACAGTTTGAGGGACTGACAAGGAGCTGAAGTGTAGGGGCTTAAAAGGGGTTGGGATGTATGGACTGGCTGGAAACAGTTTGAGGGACTGACAAGGAGCTGAAGTGTAGGGGCTTAAAAGGGGTTGGGATGTATGGACTGGCTGGAAACAGTTTGAGGGACTGACAAGGAGCTGAAGTGTAGGGGCTTAAAAGGGGTTGGGATGTATGGACTGGCTGGAAACAGTTTGAGGGACTGACAAGGAGCTGAAGTGTAGGGGCTTAAAAGGGGTTGGGATGTATGGACTGTTTGGACACAGTTTGAGGGACTGATAAGGAGCTAAAGTGTAGGGGCTTAAAAGGGGTTGGGATGTATGGACTGGCTGGACACAGTTGGAGGGACTGACAAGGAGCTGAAGTGTAGGGGCTAAAAAGGGGTTGGGATGTATGGACTGGCTGGACACAGTATGAAGGACTGACAAGGAGCTGAAGTGTAGGGGCTAAAAAGGGGTTGGGATGTATGGACTGGCTGGACACAATTTGAGGGACTGACAAGGAGCTGAAGTGTAGGGGCTAAAAAGGGGTTGGGATGTATGGACTGGCTGGACACAGTATGAAGGACTGACAAGGAGCTGAAGTGTAGGGGCTTAAAAGGGGTTGGGATGTATGGACTGTTTGGACACAGTTTGAGGGACTGACAAGGAGCTGAAGTGTAGGGGCTAAAAAGGGGTTTGGATGTATGGACTGGCTGGACACAGTATGAAGGACTGACAAGGAGCTGAAGTGTAGGGGCTAAAAAGGGGTTGGGATGTATGGACTGGCTGGAAACAGTTTGAGGGACTGACAAGGAGCTGAAGTTTAGGGGCTTAAAGGGGGTTTGGATGTATGGACTGTTTGGACACAGTTTGAGGGACTGACAAGGAGGTTAAGTGTAGGGGCATGAGAGGGGTTGGGATGTATGGACTGTTTGGACAATGTTGGAGGGACTGACAAAGAGTTGCAGTGTAGGGGCATGAGAGGGGTTGGGTGTATGTACTGTCATGACGCTGAGGTTAACGGATAAGAGGAGACAGAATGGTAAGGAATGACAAGGAAGAGGTGCTGCATCTAGCAAGGACAATCCTGAGGTTTAGTAATTGGATAGGCTTTGAGACTGGAATACAGCTGAGTTGAAGGGATTTGATTAGGACTGGAGGACCTGAGGTGTATGTACTAACGCAATGAGTGACATCTGGGATTGAGAGTGTCCAGCGTGATAGGGCTGTAGTTGTGTTGACGTGAGGTGTAGGAACTGCTGAGTGACTTAGGATAGGAAATGACTGAAGAAGAACTGACTGTTAAGGACTGGCACAGTTCAGGCATATGCATCATATAGGAACTGACTTGAAGGTGGGAAGGGGTTGTTGCAGTAGCTGGCAAGTTTAGGGGGGTTGCAGTGAGGGCTGCAGACCAGTGATGGTCTGGGCAGAGGTTGAGGTGATTCTCAGTACATACTAAACACATCATGGACAAATAGTGAACATATTCTGGTGCGGGGTAGATACTGGGTAATATATATGAATGTGTATTCGATATGTTATGAGGTAGTGATAGTTAAACAAAACTGAACATTTACAAGTCATGCAAAAGGGATACTGAGAATGTCATTAGGGTTTGTTCGAGGCAGTTACTTAACAGATATGCTGTGCCATACTCAACAACAACAGGTAAATATATATAGTCAAATATACAGGGCTTATAAATGGAATGATAACCGATGAAAAGAAGGTACCGGAAGTATCATATATTTAAGCTCAGTACAATGTGATATTAAATATGTTAAAAAAACTCCCTTTCTTAAAATATCGATGTCTACATTATTTCAAGTGCAAAATAAGGTATGTATTCATCTCATTGTTAATAATAATTTGATACAGCAAGCCTGAGCCTAGTTTACATCTGTTCAGTCTAGTAAGCTAAGCCCGTAATAATTTAGAAATGAGATTACAATCTACAGAAAATGATGCTTTTAGCCAAGTTCGAGTGAGAAGACTTTTAAGTTTTTTGCATGGACTGATACAGTAGTCCCCGTGGGGATGCCAGCGAAGGTGCCACATACCCAATGCTAAGTCGCTTGTCATAACAGCAGACAAATGAGGCTTGGGATCTGATGCTGTGAGACTTGGCTGGTTGTGTGTCATACTGTGATGGATCATTGTCCTTGCTGTCAGCTGCTGGGCTGCCTGGTCCAGATTGCTGCCTGTGGCTTAAAACAACCTTCACTCACACATTCACAGATACAGTTGACATTAATTTGAAGCTGAAACAAGTCTAAAGAAGGTTTAATGAGTTGATTGTCCCTTGCAATTTGATGTCTTGTTGACATCTGAATACCTTACCTGCAGACTTGAATAAACAAACTTCTGATCCATTGTTGTTTCTGCATACTTAAAATGATGTACTGTACAGTCTGTATTTATAAGAACGCTCAACATTTTATATCTGACTGAAAAAATCTTAAACAAATATTTATGGACCCTACAACTAATAGGAAATATTGCAATGAAGAAATCTTTGACAAGCTTGCTTTGTCTACCAAGTTTGATAATATGTGAATTGATGCTTCTGAAAGTTATTGTTCTCTAAACTTGAAAGCCACCTATAATTTCAAATAATTCAAGTTTATCATGTATTAATGTTGTTCATTAATTGTCCTTTACAATGGCTCTAAAGAAACGTGTTTGAACCACAATTGTTGATTTTGAAGCATAAATCTGACTTAAATAATTAGTATCTAAATTTTTGCCAGATTTTGTTATTTGGGATATTAGGCAAAACCATGAGTCTTTCACTGACAGGAAGGGGTTCACCACTCTGAAGATTATGAGATTCTGTTTGCTGATGCGTGAGAGTATGTTGCAGACTCGGACACAGATGAGGAGACGGACCGCTTGCTGCAGAAACAGTATCAGCGACGGGACCAGTATGTGGAGATTCCTGAACTCAGTGAACCACCTGTCAATAGAAGTGCTCAGGTATACCGCCAGCCTTGCTCCCTATGTATGGAGAAAAGGTTGGGGATTGAAATATAGTCATATGTATTGATATATACATGAATTGCAAGTGATTCTATGACATTTGACTGGCTAACCAAGCAATTATTGTGTTTGTGTTCCATTATTCCGCCAAGAATGAGTCCCAGCAGTATACTAATTCCTGATTGGCTGATAATTAGGGCTGAATGATTTCACTAACTTCCTATTGTTGGCTCCAGTCTTTTGTGTTAATGATTAAATAAGCAGTCTGTGAAGTTATTATGGATGACATACTTATTTATAAGAATTTACTAAAGTATGTTTTTTGACACTATGTAAATCTGCCTAGCAAGTATGCACACTGGTGTTTTCTTTTATACCTCCATAAATGCAAACATTATTTATTGTATTAGTCTCACATTATAAACATGTCTGTTCAAGATTTGGGTGTTGACAGACAGTGTATAAAATTCCCCCAAATTTCAGTCAGACAACCAGACTGGCAACATTACAAAAAAAACAAACTAGATAAAATGTTGCCAGTCCAGGACTTTCTGAACTAAAGATTAAAGGTAACAAAAAATTAACCATAAGAAAAGCACTGTTTAATATTAGTTCTCAGAAAATAACAATAAACTGGTTGATTGTCAACTTAGTATCTTTAACTCTCGAACATTGGGCGTGCAACTTTTCAAAACTGACCGCCCGTCTGCAAATAGACCTTCTCTGACTGTCGGGCAGGCAGGTATTTTAAACACAGCATCATGCTCACAGTCTAGAATGGAGACTGAAGCTACCTACTGTTATAATCAGAAGCTGAACGTTGTCAGGTTGTTGAATGCTGTGATGTCAGGTTTGCAACTATCAGAATATTCTTTTTGCGGTGACAGATAGGCAGAGTTTTCAATGCAAGATCTATTTTCGGAGACATCGTGGACAACACTTTGCCGTATGATCCAAGGGAGATAATTAGTAGAATTCTAACGTCTGGATCTTCAGATTATGTATTTTGTATTTATGCAGTTTAGTTAAGAGTTTGGATGTTATGCTGTTTGTAGCTGTTCTTCATATATAAAGCCAGGCAATTTATTTGCTTAACAATTTGATAATGGAGTTTATAGGACATATTCCAAGGGAGGCAACCCATTTTGTTGAAATTGGTTCATTATCTTTTTTCCTTGAAGAGAAAACTTATCAAGCTTGTGTACAAATATTTAAAAACAGTCACCAAAATATGAAACCAGAGATGCCAGGTTTATCAAGTACTCAAATTATCCCTATCAACAGCCAGGTTGTACAGTGAACATTCGATCAGATGATAGCTGACTAATTCTTTGATTTGTTGTTTCAGGCCGAGAAGCGCCGTTCGCGCGCCAAAGAAGGTGAGCAGGAGTCATGTAAGCAATCAATTTATTACCTCATAGTCTAGGTGTTGTTTGTCATCCGCATCCATCCTACTTCCTCCCGAGGTGAGGCCAACAAGATGGCGACCAGCGACCAGTCACGTAAGCCACCACACAGGAACGTCCAATCTTGAAGCACTAGATTAATCCAGACGCTGTCATCATATAGGCAATGATATGGCATAAGCTAGGTTCTTCATTATTTCGAGATAAACCTTTAACCATGTTAACAATAGAACTTCCATTTTTGAACTATTGGCAATTTGTCATTGAATATTTACTGATTTGATCTATTGTCTATTGTCAGATGATTTCATCATTCAGTTAGAGAATAGCCCACTTGACATGCCTACCATATAGACTGGTGGCTGTTAGACTTGAGAGTGCACCTGCAGCTGGTGAATCACACAACACATACCCCTACACTACCCTGGTGTCTGTACTCCACCCTCCCTCCCTCCCTCCCTCCCTGTCCCACCCCTGTGGGTACATGCAGTCTGTGTTAGACTCCACTGTAGAGAGCTAGACAACACTGTTAGTGCTGCAACTGTGGGAACATGACAAGGAATTCATCAGACCATGTGGCCTTGAGATGATTTATTTAATACTGTGAAGGAGAAAAAAGGTAAAGTTTCTGAAAATGTAACCAGTATGTTTAATGTGGAACAAGGTCAGCTTGCCCAAAGCCATGTTAGTGCTTCATCTATTGTAGGTCTATGTTTAAGACATAGAAGCTATACATAAACCTGTGCTAAAATGTGTTTGTGCAAGTAAACCCTTTAACCCAGAATGGGAGATGCCGCCTTAATCATTGTAGGAATAATGTATTCTCAAGGTACATGGAAGTTACTTCAAATTTCCCTGTTGTCGCAATATGGTCATGTTCTGGAAGCAGAGCACTAGCAGAGCAGGTAGCTCTCGTGTCATGGTAGGCTTTCTTTATGGGACTTAACACAGCATTCTCACATGTTACAAAACTATTCAGCCATGAGTGTTGAGGTACAGGTGAGGATACATTCAGATGGACTCCTGGCCAATGTAAACAGAACTCCATTTGCATGTCAGTTATGACTGAAGTTGATCCAGTATGGCTTGGTGGACACGTGGGTTACATGTTGGGTATCCTGGGGGACTGAATGATAGAGAAGTGCTAGTGGTGTGGGCTGTGTCTTCATCTTTGTTTTCACTCGGATTAATTTTCTTCCAAACTGTTACTCTTTGTTCCCTTCCAAAACGTGATGGAATCCATCATCTGCCTATTTTATTAGACTACAATTATTTTAAACATGTTTTATAAATTGAGTGGGCTTGCAGTTTTGGGTTTTATAGATCATGTGGAAAAACAAGTGTTAGTTGTATTTGTGACTGTAGAAGAAAGGGTTACTTGAGGATCCCCAGGTCCTTGATCAGACAGGGTGGTCACAGATTTGACACAGACTTCATGTCAACTTGCATCACACATAAAACACATCCCCTAGAGATGGCAGATAACACACGTTTGCTGTGACAAGAAGCTACAAAGGGAGATAACTTTGACCTGCTTCAGTGAAGTTCAATCAAGAAGACAATATTTTTATCAGTGTAGCGGTAGGGTGCATGCAAATTCAATTTGCGCCACTTTGGTATCTCGATTATTTTTTTGCAAATATTTCTTTTATTTAGAAATAGATGCTGGTTACATCACTTTATTTTTTTCACATATGTTTGCCTTCCACTGACTGGCTTTGGGTATTTAATGTTGAGAGTCCAAATTTGGTGTGGGTATGTAACAGGTAAGATAATGGCCTGCCACATTTCACCTGTAGTTGGTGACATGTGGGATGGCCGTGAGTGTGAGGGACTGAACTGGTGGTGGTGGTACATGGTTAGAATCTGGGTGTCACTGTTGCCTCACTTCTCTATCAATCTTCTCTGCATCATGTTCCTTGCTCTGTTGCATTGCATGCTTTTGCGCTTCCATGCTTCTTTACACTGTCACCTTTCACAAATATAACCTGTAATATACTGTAGAGTCTAGTTACTGAGCACAAGAACTGTCTAGTCCAGTCTGGTGACACCGTGCTAAATCTAATGTATTAGGACTGGTATAGTCACATATGTTGTTTCACTTCATGATTAATATTCAACAGAGTACTCCATGTTAAGGAAACATGTTTTGTTTGAGTATGTATGACCACAGCAGTTTTTGTTCCGCCTGCATTCCCGGTGTTCCTGTCCTGCTGTGTGGTATTCCCTAGATACCTGTACATGTTGTCCGTGATACTGTTGACAGTTTAGGCCACTGAGACATGGTGTGTGGCTCAATAATTCTCCTGCAAATATGTGACTTCAAGATTGCAGTGCTGTTTTCTCTTGATGAACTTCTGTCTCACACATGCATGCTTTGTTCTTCAAGTACTAATACCATATTTCCTCAAACTAACAGATGCTACCAGGACAACGAAACCAGTTTTATATTTACATGATATAGGAATAAACATTAAAATTCAAAAGTAAATAAATTGAAGTCATGAAAAGCTGGTATGATCCTGGTAAATTTTGAATTCTATCATTTGGTTGAAATTTGTTGAAGGTTCAGGCTTTGTGATATGTAATGTATGTTGGTGATCCTGTACTTGTGAAAATGTCCTTCTTGCTCAGTCATCATACTTAAGATGCAGAGGAAAAAATTTAATAATGCAACATTTGACATTCCGTTTCACACGTTGAATAAATGTCACCAGTTCTCCATGAACATATTCCTCTGTCATTAGCTGTAAGTCTGAGTGCCAGCATTTGAGGACATGTGGTTCTGATGTAGACACTTGATGCAATATACTCTTTACTTGTCTAGTTGAGACTTCTATACTCTGTTAGAGTGTGTGTCTTTCAGCTTTGACATGTCATCTTCAGAAATCTCAACAAAACATGTTCTCTAAAACACTTTACTCATCCATGAGCTTCTTCAATGAGGACATTGATGTCAGTAAAAGACATCTTTTTCCTTTTCTGTGTGATCGAATACTTCATGTCTGTCGACTTGTAGCAGGCTTCAAACAAATAAAAATCCTTAATATTGACGACATTTGCTTTGCACCCAATATTTCTAAAGTCTTTTGAATGTTTGATGTTATGTTATTGGTGTAAAGTGATTGTTTTATCAAAACTGTGCGTTGAAATTCAAATCTGTGTGGCTCTAATTGGTGTGTTTTCAAGTTGGTAGGAATTGTCATGCATTATGGATTATTTAGATGTGTTGACAGATATCAGCATGCATTGTCTGGATGAATATTTTGTAACTTGATTGTCACTTTTTATTTTGAATTGGTCAGTTTTTAGCTCACAATGACCAAAGGCCTACTTGAGCTTATGTGATGGTGCAGTTTGTTTGTCCGTCCGTCATTTGTTTATAGCTTGTATACTATTATTGCCTTCTACAAAACAGCAATTAACAGACATGGTGGATACTATTAAAACAAGCGGAAAAAGCGTTGATGGTCAATCTCATTAAAATCAGACCTCAGTTCTCGCTACCGCTAAACAAAGATCTGAGGACATCCCATTACGGGTCACGTCAGACCGACCTTGCGCGAACTTTGACCGACCAATTGAATGACCAATCAGAAAGCAGCTTTCTTGTGCTTTATGGCACTAATTTCAAATTGGCGACTATGCTTCGAAACATATTTTGACAAATTCTCGATTACAAATTTGAAACCTGAACAAAAGAACATTCTGGAATGGCTAATAGATGGTCTAGATTGTATGGATTCAGTCGTTAAACCCGTAGCTATCGTTTGGAGTTAAAGTTTTTGGTTGCATCACATTCCGACTGTCACTTTCATAATCTGGTAAGCGATGCTCTGATTGGTCGGATGAAAGGTCGTTCTGACGTGATCCCTAATGGGATGTCCTCAGATCTTTGTTTAGCGGTAGCAAGAACTAAGATCTGATTTTAATGAGATTGCATTGATGGTATATCGTAGTGGTTTTGTTTGTGGCCAAGATTCTGGTAGAGGATCTGCCATAGGGAGGATGTCAATTGATATGATATTGGCCATAGAGTGGGTATGGTAGTTTCAGTAAATATGGCCCTGTAAAAGGATATGATGAATGTAAATGGATATGATGTTGGCCATAGAGTGGGTATGGTAGTTTCCGTAAATATGGCCCTGTAAAGGGATATGATAAATGTAAATGGATATGATGTTGGCCATAGAGTGGGTGTGGTAGTTTCCGTAAATATGGCCCTGTAAAGGGATATGATGAATGTAAATGGATATGATGTTGGCCATAGAGTGGGTATGGTAGTTTCCGTAAATATGGCCCTGTAAAGGGATATGATGAATGTAAATGGATATGATGTTGGCCATAGAGTGGGTATGGTGGTTTTCGTAAATATGGCCCTATAAAGGGATATGATGAATATAAATGGAAATGATATTGGCCACAGAGTGGGTATAGTAGTTTCCGTAAATATGGCCCTGTAAAGGGATATGATGAATGTAAATGGATATGATAATGGCCATAGAGTGGGATGGTAGTTTCCGTAAATATGGCCCTGTAAAAGGGATATGATGAATCTAAATGGATATGATATTGGCCATAGAGTGGGTATGGTAGTTTCAGTAAATATGGCCCTGTAAAGGGATATGATGAATGTAAATGGATATGATGTTGGCCACAGAGTGGGTATGGTAGTTTCCGTAAATATGGCCCTGTAAAGGGATATGATGAATGTAAATGGATATGATGTTGACCACAGAGTGGGATGGTAGTTTCCGTAATTATGGCCCTGTAAAGGGATATGATGAATGTAAATGGATATGATGTTGGCCATAGAGTGGGTATGGTAGTTTCCGTAAATATGGCCCTGTAAAGGGATATGATGAATGTAAATGGATATGATGTTGGCCATAGAGTGGGTATGGTAGTTTCCGTAAATATGGCCCTGTAAAGGGATATGATGAATATAAATGGATATGATATTGGCCACAGAGTGGGTATGGTAGTTTCCGTAAATATGGCCCTGTAAAGGGATATGATGAATGTAAATGGATATGATAATGGCCATAGAGTGGGTATGGTAGTTTCCGTAAATATGGCCCTGTAAAGGGATATGATGAATATAAATGGATATGATATTGGCCACAGAGTGGGTATGGTAGTTTCCGTAAATATGGCCCTGTAAAGGGATATGATGAATGTAAATGGATATGATGTTGGCCACAGAGTGGGTATGGTAGTTTCCGTAAATATGGCCCTGTAAAGGGATATGATAAATGTAAATGGATATGATGTTGGCCACAGAGTGGGTATGGTAGTTTCCATAATAGTGGCCATCTGACGTATGACAATGGCTAGTGTTGTATGGAACCATGCACTTGCCATGTTTGTAATCCATGAGAGCTGTTTCATTAATCATGCAATTGCAGCCATTCTAAAAAGCGTTGGCCCATCTCTGAAAATACTAGGTTGCCTGACTTGCCCGGGGTTTTAAGTATGTTCTCTGTCAGTATTATCCAGGTGAGCTCCAGAGCCTTTTGCCCTTTTGGAAAATGTGATTGTGTCGTTTCTGTTCAACTTGTAGTTCTGTGAACATTTCCAAACAATTATAATGCACTGGTTTCCTTTTTGTTTGATGAATATGTTTTTGTCATGATGGTAATTCACTGAAATGTGTATAATATGTCTTTTCCCCCAGTATCAGATATGTGATTTTGAACTGTGGTAGAAATTAGATAATGTTGTATTCGTATTGAAAATGTATTTAATTTGCCACAACACAGTTGTTATCAATCACACTTTGAAAAAACAATAATCTGACATATCCCAGTTAATTCACAATAATCTGTTACTCTTATCAAGTTACCGTAGGACCGTAGAACAGAATGATGGATTGTCGCTATTCAAAACTAATCAAAGGAATATGAATTAGTCTAATATTGGGATCTGATTTGTAAAGAAGTTACAGTTCTTCACAAGCTGCTTGGAAATTCTATAGATGGGAGTTATTAAAATAGATTAATATCTAGGTTTGAGCTGTATTGTACTTAATGCATTCATATGGAATACCAGATGTTTGGGCATTTCAAGGAATGGCTTCCTGCATGAGGAACGCGACTCTATAATTGAATATGCCCCCAATACTTCTTGCTTTAGAACCAAATTATAAACATGTGTCCATGACTACAGTTGGAAAGTGGAGAGGCTTTGTGAGCTCCCAAGATAGTCGGTCACCTATACACAACATACTGAAAAAAGTCAAAATACTATATAATAAAGTATATATAAATGAACAGTTTGGAATTGATCACAATACAGAAACGTGATGTCACTACTACCTGACATTTAGAAGCAAAACATGTTTCAATTTGAGCACAATAACTACAAATTCCATATTGACCATAGACTTATATCCATAAAAGGAAAACGTTCCTTTTGGAAAATATTCAGTATGGACTGTCGTCAACATTGTGAAGTCAGTTGACATTTCTCAGATGTATTTTGTTGAGATTTCTGGGAAAGACAACACATTTATTACTAAGTGCCTTGTACTAACGTGATTTGTTGTTATTTGTTGTTTTTCTCACGCCCTGCATGGATCCTACACCTTCCTTGTGTTTGACTAACGATGTTGGTAAGTTTGACTAATAAACAACTTCTCTGCAGACCACAGATGCAGCTCACTTGGCTTGGGGGTGGTGTACAGTTGTTGGGAGACACTCTTTTCAAGACTATTTTGCTTTTGCTTCAGTTCACCAGACCTTATTTTCCCCTTTAAATCATGAGAGACGTAATTTGTGTTCTCCTGCAGAAGAAGTTATGTTGCATTTTGGGTTGGTGGGAATGTTTCATTTCAGATGTGGGGGTCAGCATGTGTGGTTTTGTTACTCATTGTATCGTCAATGTTTCATGAATAAGACAATCGGATTCCGGAGCAGAATAATTTCCAAACATGCCATGCTTGTCATAAAAAGGACTATTTGGAGATCGGTTGGTCACAATGGCTGCTAAATATGATTAACACATGGATGGGAGCTCACCCGGACAGACTGTTACCTTGCATTCCTGTGAAGAAGCCAAGATATTGCTGATAATAGCTTCACTTGGCATGTAGTATTAGCCAGACCATGTGTAGACTACTATAGAGACAGGGACTGTAGGATTGCCTAGTAGTTAATGCATTGGCGCCAAAGGACTGGGTACCATTACAATGTGTCAAGCTCCCAGATAGGGCAGGAATATTGCAAACAGCCATGTAAAACCATACTCACTCACTTACTCACTTTAAATGGCAGGCAAATGATCCCTGAGACTGCATCCCCACTTCACTCATTTTTGCACAATTCTGTGT
Source organism: Haliotis cracherodii (assembly GCF_022045235.1). NCBI lineage: Eukaryota > Metazoa > Mollusca > Gastropoda > Lepetellida > Haliotidae > Haliotis > Haliotis cracherodii. The sequence goes on from NW_027266264.1 coordinate 36,787,072, forward strand.
CAGATGAGTTCTGTGATGCTTATCTTCAGCTGATCAACCAGAAGAAACTACTCTCTCACTCAGTCACATTCACTGACATGCTCAGCACAATGCACAAGCACATCAGGTTGAAGGTTGGAGTTGGCAAAACCTTCGTTATTGTATGCTTACATAATGGAACTTCAATTCTAAGAATTGCAGTGAGATTGATAGTGATAATTATTGTTGTGTATAAGACATGCAGTTTCTGTACCGTTAAGTATGTATACATGTATAAATATACATATATATCAACATGTTCTCACTCAAAATGGCCTGTTTGCTCATGCCCAAATAGTGATGAACAGCATTCACAACTGATCCATGTTCAGTATTGTGTGTCCACATTGGTCACACCTGCATCTCTGCCTCACTGTGGAGTAGAAGCTGGACAGTCTGCCAGGCACTGTGGAGCGCCATACACAATTCACACATTATGCTCCATTACATTCGAATTATGAACACAATTTGAGGGTTCTGCTGGCCATGGAAGCAGGTTAAAGTTCTGCTGCACAACCTCTTTGAGGGTGTGTATTTTCATGTTGGTACATGAAGCCTGCACCACTATGTGATGCTGTAAGAAGGAGACAACCACAGGAGCTGGTGTTCCATCTCCCTCTCTGATGGCTGCTGTGTTCCCTGAACAAGGTTAAGGGAGCTCCTCTTGCAAACACTTCTAAAACCAGCTCCTCTTGCAAACACTTCTAAAACCAGCAAAGTGTTTCTCTCTACAGCAGAGGCTTCTTACAGCATGTCATCAACAGTATGCTGGTGTTGAAGACCAATATCAGACTGAGACTCATCTTGGAATATGTCCTCCAGTAGAGGAGATGATGATGACGTTGTCTACAGTGATGTAGTTGTGTGTGAGAATGACGTCCAACCAATATTGGTGAAGTGGCATGTCTGCAGGGAGGAAGTCTGACTCTGACTCATGACAGCTGAGGTGCCCGCCTGTTGTTGGGCCTGAGAGGTGCCCGCCTGTTGTTGGACCTGAGATTTGCAGGCCTGTTGTTGGGCCTGAGAGGTGCCCGCCTGTTGTTGGACCTGAGAAGTGCCCGCCTGTTGTTGGACCTGAGATTTGCAGGCCTGTTGTTGGACCTGAGAGGTGCCCGCCTGTTGTTGGACCTGAGAAGTGCCCTCCTGTTGTTGGACCTGAGAGGTGCCCGCCTGTTGTTGGGCCTGGGAGGTGCCCGCCTGTTGTTGGACCTGAGAAGTGCCCTCCTGTTGTTGGACCTGAAAGGTGCCCGCCTGTTGTTGGACCTGAGATTTGCAGGCCTGTTGTTGGACCTGAGAGGTGCCCTCCTGTTGTTGGTCCTGAGAGGTGCCCGCCTGTTGTTGGACCTGAGAGGTGCCCGCCTGTTGTTGGACCTGAGAGGTGCCCTCCTGTTGTTGGACCTGAGAGGTGCCCGCCTGTTGTTCCAGGCTGCAAGTCACAACATGATCTCGCTATAAAGGTCCCTGAACAAGTGAGATCCACATGCTGTTGCCATGCACCTCTCAGGTCCAACAACAGGAGGGCACCTCTCAGGTCCAACAACAGGCGGGCACATCTCAGGTCCAACAACAGGCGGGCACCTCTCAGGTCCAACAACAGGCGGGCACCTCTCAGGTCCAACAACAGGAGGGCACCTCTCAGGTCCAACAACAGGCGGGCACCTCTCGGGTCCAACAACAGGCGGACCTGACAGGTGCCCTCCTGTTGTTGGACCTGAGAGGTGCCCTCCTGTTGTTGGACCTGAGAGGTGCATGGCAACAGCATGTGGATCTCACTTGTTCAGGGACCTTTATAGCGAGATCATGTTGTGACTTGCAGCTCCGACCATAACCAGTGCTTTATGAACTTCCACAAGTCGTGTGTTGAGTCATGAACAGTACATATTTCATACCTCTTGGTACAGTTATGGTTTCGTTATCAGAATACATTGTGACTACATTTTGATAATTATTTCCACAAATACCTTTTGGTTTGAGCAGACTGATGAAATTTATGACATGGCTGATGATATGGCATATGAAGTAGACGTCAGATAATATTGATAATTCTATAAACTGTGATCTTGCATTTAATGGCAAATCACATTCATGGCAGAAACTTCCATGTTGCCGACTTCCGTGAATGTAGGGAAGTCACAGAATGTATTGCCTGTATGTTGGATCAGGGGATCGACCCGGATCACCACTGCCGTATCCAACTGTTGTCCTTGTCACAAGTACCCCCTAACAGAGAGACACTTGCAAACACATCAGTCACTTCCCTTGTGTACATAGCTTTGTACAGTGAATGTTCCCATGTGGACCTATGTTTAGATGCACTTACATAGGAACTGTTGCAGCTGCTGGACAGGGTCAATAGATTTGGGGGTCAAACCCCGCCAAGTATTATGAACTATTTTTAAGGCACAGTTTGAGAACAACAATGAGTTTTTGATCAAATTCATTCATTGTAAACACAGTGTGTCTTGAAGGGATGGTCCTGTATCTTTAAGAGTTCCTTTTCATGGGCGAAATGTTCTGACATGCAAGTATTGAGCTGAGCACCTTGCAAAGAGATTGGTTCTTGTCCTACAATTGAATAGCATGGGAGAATGTAAAAACTAAACCTACGTCTCTCATATTGAGTAAGTGCAATCATGTTGCAAATCTGGTCAATATCTTTAGGAGAATAATAATTGAAATGTCTACGAGATATTGCTTTTATGTTTGACAAGGTTTGATTTGTCTACAGTGATATCAGCACGGAGGTTAAGTCATATTGATTTCATCTCCATTATGGATTTTTGAAAAAGGAAAATTCAGAAATAGAAATCCTGTCTCTCATGCAATATCTTGTGAAAGAATTTCCATTTGGAATGAATTGAAATATGACATTACTTTATTTCCGGTTTTTTTGTGGAAGAAAGAAAATAGCTCAACTCATTACTTATTCATTATTTATGATGCTCACATCCTAAATGCCGAGGTTTTATTTTCACATGAGGAAAGTCTGGCCTTCCACTCAATGAGTTTGAAACCTTTTCTGGAAGAGAAATTAGTTTACTGCTATACTATATGAAGATGCTGGCATGAGACAATAAGTACATCACATATTACTACATTTGGATTGCTGACTTCAATATTTGTCAAATTAAAATTACATCACTGAAAGGGAGAAGTTCTATTTCACAGTCTGAAAGAAAGATAGATATTGTTCAAATATTGATAAATATTATTAACATCATGAAGTAATATCCAAATATCTTCACAGACCAAATGCAAAAACTAAAAAAATATATATTGAATTGAATTGTCAGAAGTTAACAGTTAAAACCATTGTTTTTGTTAGTATTTGATTTATTTCTGTGTATTTTGTTCACAATGGTTGCTTTTGACTTATCTTGCCCTAAAGTTGACCATAGAGGTGAGCCTCAGTACCTTTTGTGGTAAAGGGCTTTTGTTTTGGTTTCTTAGTACCAGAGTCTATGTTCTCTCAATATCTTCCAACAGTTTTGTCCCCCTATTGTGTTTGTAGGAAGATCAGCATTCAGCATATCTGTTTCAGTCAATCTCTTTGGAATGTTGGCCAGTGTTGCATGAATGGAGCAAACAGAATGACATTTAATAACTTCAAATGCAATTTGTTTTCTATATAACTGTTAACATTTGGCAAAAGAAAATAATTCTCCACAATCATTCAACATGATCTGGCATTAACTAATTTTTGTTTTCTTGAGCTATTAAATAATGTTGAAGATGTTCCAAGAGATAAGAAGTTTGTTTTATCATTAATATTTGTCTTTGAAAGAATATGTCAGAGATATAGAGAGAGAAACCATTGTAACAGAGTATATTTGTTGACAGTACATGTTCGTGATCCGGATAATCCTGAAGTCTTAATCGAGGGAGTTTTGTTCCGAGCTCGTTACTTGGGCTCGACACAGCTCGTTTCAGAAGGCCAGCCATCAAAAGCCATGAGGATGATGCAGGCCCAGGAAGCTGTGGGGAGAATCAAGGTGAGCTATGTTCATTCAATTTCTGTTTGTGGAGTTCATATTTATCTCTTCTCTTGAGTTTGGTTTCAGAAGAGAGGTACTGTTTGTTTGATGTTTGCACTACTGTTTTAGAATTGAAAATTAAACCTGTTGGACTTTTTACACACATTTGCAGAACCATATCCAATGGGGTACTAACTTTTCTTAATTCCAGATTCCTGGCTCAGCCAATGACACTTTTATTATTGGGCTGTTATGCCCCGATCATATGCTTGCTGCTCTGTGATGGGTGTTCATCATCTTCCCGAGGCAAGGGCGTGCGTTAACTGACTGTAAAAGTCCAGTTTCCAACCTTGCTGATCTGGGCTGGAATTTCAAGTGGCTATTATGTCCCTTTTTTGTCCCTCCTATTGACCTCTCAGATTCTACCCCTCATATCACTTGCATTTGCTTCAAACAAAATGACATTGCCTAGTCAAGATGATCTGATTGATAATCAAAATCTATATTGTGATAAAACAGATTTTACTTCGCGAAGGGCATCAAAAACATGAATAGATTTGGAAAATATCTGTTGACGAAGTGTTGGCAGTACACATGCTTTGCAAATCCTGCAATCGACCAAAATCTGATCGTCAGTTTATGAACCGGATGTTGATTTCGTTAAGCGATTTTAATTGGACTATGCATAGACTCATTAGTCCAGCCAAAGTATGACTCCATAATTCCCGCCTAGTTTGGAAAGGGTGGAAACTGGACTTTAATAGTCAGTTAACTCTCTTGCATCGGGAATATGGGTTTTACAAAACCTAAAAATATCTTGAACATCTTGGATGTGTTTGAACATAACAGTTGCAGATGCTATTGTTGTGATCAAAGCGTTCGCATCCTCTGTTTCGTCTTGGTATCACAATCACGATGTACATCTATTAAGATGTAATGAATGTTTTCACTAAACTGTTTATATTAAAACAGTTATTAACTGTGTATTTCTACATTATGATGTCCACTGATGTCACTTCAAGTATGAATAGATGTATAAATATACCTTTTACATCAATGGATCTTTTGAACTCATTGAGGACGTTTGTCTTGAGAACCCTGCAGAGACAGCAATAAACTAGTGTTTGAGCTCACCTGGCAAGGACCTTCCATTAAGCATCAGTAAACTAGTGGTAAGATTACCTGTGTGCGAAATACGCTCCAGTCGGAAAGCGCACGTTAAATCTCCAAACGTAAGTAAGTAAGTAATTACCTTGGCATGAACCGTTAAGGAAATGCCAATTATCTAGTGTTTAGCTCACCTGGACTGGAACCCTCCATTAAACACCAATAAGCTAGTGTTTAGCTCACCTGGTCTGGGACCCTGCAGGAAACATGAATGAACTTGTGGCAGTTCATCTGGTCTGGAACCCTCCTGAAGACACCAATAAGCTAGTGTTTAGCTCACCTGGCCTGACACCAGCTTAAAGTGTATTTCTAATTTTATGGTTAAAAATACTACTGATTCACCTTCAATTCAGTGCAGGTTTGTAAATTATCTAGAGCAGTAGATGTTTATTATAAGTCACATGCTTAACACTAAAATAATTTTTTTAAATGGGTAATGGCCTGTCTTTGTGTGCCATCATACTCACACCATTGACCATGGGTTTGGTGACTTCAAACTCATGTGACTTGCTCTGATATGCTGTCTCATAGTGTTGACTCTGCATGAAAACCCTAATGGCTCTCCCTATCACCAACCGTATCAGCATAACCATTCTTTTTAGTTCCACCATGGATAGACAGTTTCTTCCCAGAAAGACATCTTGACATTTGAGCATAAGGGGTCATTAAAACAGCCAAAGCATCAACCTACTGTAGGTAATTGATGTAATAGCCCTTTCATCAATCAATTTGCCTTGATAAGTTTCCTAAAAGAACACAAAGGTCTTCATCAATTATCGAAGTTCATCAAGCAATAAATCACTTTCCCTGTGCAAGCTGAGGAATGTCATGGATGCTCATGTTGGGGGGCTGCTGTCTGGTGTACGATCCATCACTCCTAACAACAGCTCCATGGCACTGACCAGGCCTTGACAGCTCCTCTAATAACACACAATAGAATCGACTGAAGTTAAGTTCAATGCCAGGGTCCTGTGGGTTGTCCATAATACTACTGAGTTAAAGGATTGTGGCCAAGGTCTGTTTGTCACCTTACAGCTTTACAGTTCATGAGTGCACAGCTTATGAGCTCATTCTGGCCTGTGCATGTTTGGATATATGTTACATGGTTGGAAAACAAAATGACTTTATGTAGAAGGTTAGGGGCGAGTTAGTTTTGGGTATGAGATGTGAAACTGCAGATTGCTGCAAGTACAGGCTATGTATTGTAGCTGTAGTCTTTGGTTATCAAAGATAGTTGACTGTTGTATTAAAATAATCAATTGAGTCCCTGGACTGGAGTTAATTAAATAAAACGGGAGGCAATTGGAGGGGATAAATAGGGCAATGAGTAATGTGAGGAAGTTTGATTGGGGTTAGGAACAAGAGTGCAGTGAACAGAGGTATATGTGGGTGAGAGATGCTTGATGTGGGTGAGAGATGCTTGATGTGGGTGAGAGATGCTTGATGTGGGTGAGAGATGCTTGATATGGGTGAGAGGTGTTGATGTGGGTGAGAGGTGTTGATGTTGGTGAGAGATGCTTGATGTGGGTGAGAGATGCTTGATGTGGGTGAGAAGTGTTGATGTGGGTGAGAAGTGTTGATGTGGGTGAGAGATGTTGATGTGGGTGACAGGTGTTGATGTTGGTGAGAGGTGTTGATGTGGGTGAGAGATGTTGATGTGGGTGACAGGTGTTGATGTTGGTGAGAGGTGTTGATGTGGGTGAGAGGTGTTGATGAGGGTGAGAGGTGTTGATGTGGGTGAGAGGTGTTGATGTGGGTGAGAGGTGTTGATGTGGGTGAGAGATGTTGATGAGGGTGAGAAGTGTTGATGAGGGTGAGAAGTATTGATGAGGGTGAGAGATGTTGATGTGGGTGAGAGGTGTTGATGAGGGTGAGAGATGTTGATGGGGGTGAGAGATGTTGATGTGGATGAGAGATGTTGATGTGGGTGAGAGATGCTTGATGTGGGTGAGAGATGTTGATGAGGGTGAGAGATGTTGATGTGGGTGAGAGATGCTTGATGTGGGTGAGAGATGCTTGATGTGGGTGAGAGATGCTTGATGTTGGTGAGAGATGCTTGACGGTGGGTGAACGGTGTTGATGTGGGTGAGAAGTGTTGATGTGGGTGATAGGTGTTGATGAGGGTGAGAGGTGTTGATGTGGGTGAACGGTGGTGATGTGGGTGAGAGATGTTGATGAGGGTGAGAGATGTTGATGTGGGTGAGAGGTGTTGATGAGGGTGAGAGGTGTTGATGAGGGTGAGAGGTGTTGATGAGGGTGAGAGATGCTTGATGTGGGTGAGAGGTGTTGATGAGGGTGAGAGGTGTTGATGTGGGTGAGAAGTGTTGATGTGGGTGAGAGATGCTTGATGTGGGTGAGAGATGCTTGATGTGGGTGAGAGATGTTGATGTGGGTGAGAAATGCTTGATGTGGTCGAGAGATGTTAATGTGGGTGAGAGATGCTTGATGTGGGTGAGAGGTGTTGATGTGGGTGAGAAGTGTTGATGTGGGTGAGAAGTGTTGATGAGGGTGAGAGATGCTTGATGTGAGTGAGAGGTGTTGATGTGGGTGAGAGGTGTTGATGTGGGTGAACGGTGTTGATGTGGGTGAGAGATGTTGATGAGGGTGAACGGTGTTGATGAGGGTGAGAGGTGTTGATGAGGGTGAGAGGTGTTGATGAGGGTGAGAGAAGCTTGATGTGGGTGAGAGATGCTTGATGTGGGTGAGAGATGCTTGATGTGGGTGAGAAGTGTTGATGTGGTTGAGAGATGCTTGATGTGAGTGAGAGATGTTGATGTGGGTGAGAAATGCTTGATGTGGTCGAGAGATGTTGATGTGGGTGAGAGATGCTTGATGTGGGTGAGAGATGCTTGATGTGGGTGAGAGATGCTTGGTGGGGGTGAGAGATGCTTGATGTGGGTGAGAGATGTTGATGTTGGTGAGAGATGCTTGATGTGGGTGAGAGATATTGATGTTGGTGAGAGATGTTGATGTGGGTGAGAGATGTTGATGTGGGTGAGAGGTGTTGATGAGGGTGAGAGGTGTTGATGAGGGTGAGAGATGTTGATGAGGGTGAGAGGTGTTGATGAGGGTGAGAAATGCTTTATGTGGGTGAAAGGTGTTGATGTGGGTGAGAAGTGTTGATATGGGTGAGAGAAGCTTGATGTGGGTGAGAGATGCTTGATGTGGGTGAGAGATGCTTGATGTGGGTGAGAGATGTTGATGTGGTTGAGAGATGCTTGATGTGGGTGAGAAGTGTTGATGTGGGTGAGAGGTGTTGATGAGGGTGAGAGGTGTTGATGTGGGTGAGAAGTGTTGATGTGGGTGAGAGATGCTTGATGTGGGTGAGAGATGCTTGATGTGGTTGAGAGATGTTGATGTGGGTGAGAAATGCTTGATGTGGTCGAGAGATGTTAATGTGGGTGAGAGATGCTTGATGTGGGTGAGAGGTGTTGATGTGGGTGAGAAGTGTTGATGTGGGTGAGAAGTGTTGATGAGGGTGAGAGATGCTTGATGTGAGTGAGAGGTGTTGATGTGGGTGAGAGGTGTTGATGTGGGTGAACGGTGTTGATGTGGGTGAGAGATGTTGATGAGGGTGAACGGTGTTGATGAGGGTGAGAGGTGTTGATGAGGGTGAGAGATGCTTGATGTGGTGAAAGGTGTTGATGTGGGTGAGAAGTGTTGATATGGGTGAGAGAAGCTTGATGAGGGTGAGAGATGCTTGATGTGGGTGAGAGATGCTTGATGTGGGTGAGAGATGCTTGATGTGGGTGAGAGATGTTGATGTGGTTGAGAGATGCTTGATGTTTGTGAGAAGTGTTGATGTGGGTGGGAGGTGTTGATGAGGGTGAGTGGTGTTGATGTGGGTGAGAAGTGTTGATGTGGGTGAGAGATGCTTGATGTGGGTGAACTGTGTTGATATGGGTGAGAGGTGTTGATGAGGATGAGAGGTGTTGATGTAGGTGAGAGATGCTTGATGTGGGTGAGAGATGCTTGATGTGGGTGAGAGATGCTTGATGTGGGTGAGAAGTGTTGATTTGGGTGAGAAGTGTTGATGTGGTTGAGAGATGCTTGATGTGAGTGAGAGATGTTGATGTGGGTGAGAAATGCTTGATGTGGTCGAGAGATGTTGATGTGGGTGAGAGATGCTTGATGTGGGTGAGAGATGCTTAATGTGGGTGAGAGATGCTTGGTGGGGGTGAGAGATGCTTGATGTGGGTGAGAGATGTTGATGTTGGTGAGAGATGCTTGATGTGGGTGAGAGATATTGATGTTGGTGAGAGATGTTGATGTGGGTGAGAGATGCTTGAGGTAAGGAACTCGAGACACTTTGATGGGGTAAGAAACAAGAGAGAGGTGACAGTGATTAACTTGGAGAAAGTTGTGATGAAAGGGAGAGAGTAAGGTGAGGGATGAGAACAAGTAGGAGAAGTTTGATGGGGCTAAAGAAGCAATATTAGATTGAGAAGAGGTTTTCTGGAATAATCAAGCAGAAGTGGATGGAAAAATGTTTAAGGGAGTAAGAAAATAAGATTGAGCCAGAAATGGGAAGATCATTAAACTGAAAAATGTTCAATTTGTATTTCAAAATGAAATTTCAAGCTCAAGCTTTTTTACAGATGACACCCTTCACTGATCTGTTTCCACCCACTGTGAAAGAAAACTTATAGGTATTTGAGTCTGGTTGAAAGAAGCCCACTTTCCATGATGTGAAGGGTGACTGTGTGTATAAGATAGCCATAATACTGTGAGTTTAAAGTGCAAGGACTACAATGCACAGGAACAACATTGTTGAACGTTCTTCACCAAGGAGAAGGATTCTGAATTTGTACAGGTATTGATGTCTTGGATAAACACCAGAAAGGTCAATTTCCCTTTAAATTTCGTTATTTCCAGACTATTTTGGTCCTAACCCTCACTTGCAGTAGCTTTTAGACGCAATCTTTGAAGAAGTAGAGAGGGTTGGCAGCAATTTGATTTGTGTGGAGTGACAGGGGGGCCCAGTCTCCTCTAACTTCTCTGGACGTTGAGACGCTGTTAAAGATTCACTTTTCAGTATATTTATGTGACCAATATCAAGTATTATTTGGATTAGATATCTCTTAAAGTTCAATTGAATTATACATATTCCCTGTGCAAGAAGAACAAAGCTGGACATTGGCTCTTTTGTACATGTTATCGGTAGGGACCATATGAAACTAAAATAACTAGGCCCCTTTGAAAATGTGTTGCTTGTGTTATTACTATGGTAAGTCTGTGTGTTCTTACCTTGAGGGAGTACAAGGATCCAAGAATTGCCCTGATTGCAATCCTTGTTTTGCAGTTAACGGTTGAAAACTGCGTTTTACTCCCACATTAAGCTGACATACCATGATACAATTGAAATACAGTTGGACCCAACTCAATCACTAAAGGTTTATGTGAAAGAAGGGGAAGTGTAACAGTCTTAGTGCTGAAGTCCCTTTGGGAATGGCATTTTCTAGTGTGGATGTAATTAATGAGAAATGACGATATGAAACTAAATTTGGACTATTTGAATAGTCTTAAGGTAAACTTTGTTTGGATTTAAAAAAAAGACTGAAATAACAAGAGGGTTGTATGTATTGATTAGGGCTTAGAAATTTAGTATCATTATGATGTAACTGGATGATAAAATGAATGAGTTTGAGTCTAGCTGTGGGAAGTCCCGAGGAGTAATGGTCGAAGAGTGGACCATGTAGAGAGTGACGTCTCTATTAGAAGCTCAAGATGAAGCTGCCGTACAGAGTTGATGACATATGACTACGGAGTGCCGAGACAGATGCTTGTGGAATGTTACAGATCACAGCTGCTACTGTCAGCAGACAGCAGTGCTCCCTGGAGATTGCCAGATTCAGAAACACTTTCAGAGGAGACGTTGCTTGATTGGATTAGATTAAATCCACACTTCACTGATGGATCATAAATGTTTAGAAATAAATAAACAGTGTGAAACTTGGCTGAGTGGAAAGTTATATGTTCAATGTAAAGTTGATACAGAAAAGATTATAGAATATCAAAGATCAGTGCAATGCATTATGTGTGGTACATGTATTATCTGTTTTACAACTGTTGGTATTGATGGTATTGATAGAAAATGTCTGTTTAATAGTATGCAAGCCATGTAAAGTTTTCATGTGTAGATTACGCCGTTCCTTGGAGATGAAAGGCAGCTGAATGAATCAGTTTCATTTCTCATTGAGGGGTTTTTGCATGACCTGGACACAGTTGCATTACATCCTGAGTTTAACTCACACTGTTGATAAACGGTTTGCTTGCTCCAGGTCCAAACGCCTGAATAATAGAGGCAAACAGAAAAAACCCAGATATGGGCCAAAGGTGTAAATCTGTACTCAAGTGTTGAAATTCTTGTTTTGTTAACCAATATATATGGGATCTCTGCACCCCAGTACTCAGTGTTAGTCATACCAACTCTGTGTTGGCCTTGAACCTGGTGCAACTCCACTGTAGGTAGCTGAAATACTGCTCCCAAACCCCATTAATTCATGGGTCATTGTGTTGAGCTAGGGTATTGAGTGTGCACCATGTTTTATACTCATATGCCACATTTCATAGAATATCTTTGTGTGGTGAAAGAGGATGATGGATTACTCTGGTAATACTTTATCTGTGAATGAATGATATGTTTTAATTTTCAGTCATTCAGATCCCATACGCCTATGTAATATTTTCATCTATTCCCCTTCCTATTTATCTCGCTCTCTCTTAGGCCTCGGTAAGTCCACTCTGTTGTCCTTGACCTGGTGTTTTAACTACTGTTGTTTTTAACCTGTGTTGTCCTTGACCTTCATGTTGTCCTTGACCTGGTGTTTTGACTACTGTTGTTTTTAACCTCTGTGTTGTCCTTGACCTTCATGTTGTCTTTGACTTCAGCTCTGACAACAGCTTCAGCTGTTTCTCATTTCTTGTGTGTTTGGCATTAAAATCTGTGTTCAGTTTTCTGCCGTCTTAACTCACAGTATGTATTGTCTGTTGCAAGCTTTTTGTATATAATTTCATTGTTCTTGTTTTGAGCACTATAACCTCATACAATTAATTGAATGGTACATGTTTAATAGATGGCAGTGACCTTTATTATAGCAAAATGGTTATGACTGATAAGCCTTTGCAGATATTTCACATGAATAATTTTAAAAAAAAGCTTGAAATAGGAAACTGACTGAAGAATTCCAGACAGTAAACAATTTCATTCTATTGTGTTTATAAATCAACAATATCACACACTTAATCGATCATGGACTCCAGTTAGACAAAGAAATAATTTCACATATTTGTGTAGGAGTGAAAACACAGTTTCCTTTTGGTGGAAATATTGCCAGCCTTGAGTTGAAACTATCCCTGTTGTCCCTGTAGACTTGAAGAATGATTTGACCCTTCCTGAAGGGAAGGCTACCCACATTCAACTTGTTAAAGCAATAAGTGAGTGGAGCAGGACTGTGTGTAGGTCACAGCTTAGCTGTACACAGTGGTTTCCTTGAGAAAAGGGTGGAAACATATTAGCTGCTGTTTGGCAGAGTATTTGAATATTCTTGACTTACATGATACTGATCATTTATACACTACAGTCATAGAAGTTTAATTAGGAATTAAATATTCAAGCTTTTTATTGACAATAAAGCAGAAAGTATTTAAAGCATATGATCTCATTTGCCTTTTTCTCTGTTGTTTCTCTTGATAGTTATTGATGATATTTTAACAACATATTTTGTCTTCTCAAACTCAAGTCATGCAAGTTGCTCTAAGAACAACATATTTTGTCTTCTCAAACACAAGTCATGTACGTTGCTCTAAGAACAACATATTTTGTCTTCTCAAACTCGAGTCATTCACGTTGCTCAAAGAACAACATATTTTGTCTTCTCAAACTCAAGTCATGTACGTTGCTCTAAGAACAACATATTTTTGTCTTCTCAAACTCAAGTCATTCATGTTGCTCAAAGAACAACTTATTTTGTCTTCTCAAATACAAGTCATGCACGTTGCTCAAAGAACAACATATTTTGTCTTCTCAAACTCAAGTCATTGACGTTGTTGCTCTGAGAGCAACTTATTTTGCTGTGGTTGTGGAAGGTAGGGCTGACCTCCTTTACTTCCTCCCAAGCTTCCCTAATGTAGGCTTTGTGAAAGTGTTTGAATTGATTTATTGAAACTCTTCACCATAAACTTGAGTTATTTTACACATATGACACATGGTATTTTATCATTTTGCTGAAAATTGCAATTGTTAATTCATTTATCTTGCATTCATACTTCAAATCAAATAAATGTCATTCTATGAACAAAACAATCCTTTCTTACATAAATGATATCATATCAACTGTTCATAACGAAACAATTCAAAGAAAAAGATGAAATGAAAAATTATTATTGACATGAAAATGATAATTTAATTCTCATTTGATTAATCTTCAAATAAAATCACATCAGTGCCATCAATCTACTTTACACAATGGCACACATAACAGAACATGTTCTCATTCAATGAGCCTTTGTTTATTTTCCCACCTTTGTCAGAATGCAAACAATATACTCGGTACTATACAAGGCAAGCATGCCAAAATTAGCAGTTAAATATTAACAGTTTCCTTTTTCAAAAGCTTTGTTTCCACTTCCAATTATTCCATGAATATCCCCTGACAATCTTCTTCATGAAAAGCTGTTTGTACAGCAGTTCCAATCAGAACCTCCACACAAAACCAATATGTTTCTTGGAAACGGTATTTGCTGTTTGAAAAAGTGTCTCCTCGCCATTGCTTGTTTGTCACATGGATGGACAGTAATGTCTCTGTCACATGCTAATTACCTCCCCTGTGACTACCTGATATATGAAATAACGTACACTTAGTTATGAAATAAACTGAAAACCTGTCAGTCAAATTAAATCTTTAAAATTATCCTTTTCCCAATAGAAAAATATAATTAGCACTAAGCAGAGCGTGATCGATGTATTAGGCAAGCTATTTCTGTCTGACAATTAGAGGTTTGAAGGTAACCACAGAAGTCCTACAGTATATCCCTTGCTTGAGATCAAGAGATGGAAAAACTCCAACCTTTTTCATGCTCCCTGAAACAATCAATTTCCCCTTCTCCCAAACCAGGAAAGGAATCCCAAGATAATTACAGTCTGTTGATTCAACACACATATATCTAAATTTGGTTGCAATCAGTGCACGGTGGACAACCAAGCCATTATATGATAGTGATAATGTGGAGCCCCTGTTAGACATGACGGATCTAATTGTTTACTGTAGTTGCTCAGGACCCCTCAATGGCACTCACAGACTTGGCTCCAGACATCAGTCCATGTGCCCCATCTTGACGCGCAGACTTACGTCTGGACAGGAATGACTTTTATTAACTTTATTCGAACCTAAGTGCTCCTTGATTTTGTAGCTTGGACTAGATTTGGGGGAAAAAGGAACAGTGCGGCAGTGAACATCGTCATCCATTGTAGTCTCCATTTTCCATTCCATCGGTCATTTCAAATCAGGATACTGTCATTCCTAAACACGATGTTATGGAAGTTATGGCTTTTCTATTTGATTGTACGTCATGTATGGCCTTATTATTTCTGTTGTAGACAATTTGGGTGTATGTTGATCAGATTGGTTGAGTTTATGTCCATTGTGTGGTCACCTCTCATGTCCAATTGCCTTTGAGAATTGATGGGTAGTTCTATCAGTCCCAGTATTACATACTATCAATATGTTCTTCCTGTATCATTAATATAATTGTACTTTTTTTTCATTCATTTAATTAGCTCCCATCCACCCTTGTAAGTATCAAGATGAAGTTAAAGAAATATTTTGAGAAATCATAAAAGCTTTACGAAAATAACCAGATGTATTTTTAACTAGGGCTGTATTATGTATGATTATTAATGGAAATATTCTTTCATTTTGTATAAAACAAGCACTAAAACACAACCCAGTTTCACTGTCAATATATTATTGATTTAATTTTTAGTCAATCCTTTGCAACGACGACATGTATTTGAGTGTTTCTTAGACATGTCTTGCCTTGACACTGTCTGTCAACCTTCAATTACCACAAACTAGTGTTTCCGTAGTTCTAATTTAAGCATGAAAATGTGTGCACGAGGGTGATTTAACAAACTAATGATGAATGCTGTCAAGTGCCAGGCATGGCCAGTAGCAGGGCTGGGGAAGCTGACCCGTGACAGAGGAGCAGTTGGAGTAGAAATGAGGGACCAGTTGAGTAGGCACAATGGATGAAACATGGCTTGATGGGGGAATGATTGGCCTGGATTTGTGGTTAGAATTATATTTCACTTTGCTGTGACTATTTGTGATTTCTTGCAACGATGCTGTCAACTCCCCAAACAAACATGGCTCTACAAATGTGACATTTAATGTTTCATTATTGGAATCAGATTTTCAGCTATCATTTTCCTGAACTTTTCCAACAGCATTTTTAGATAAAATGGATCACAGCCTCATATGCTTCAATTTTTGGAAAAAATCATGAACAAAAGAAAAATAAGATGAAATTGGTTACTTTGTGCTGCGGCCTCTTTTATAGTGCTAGTTTAACATAAGGATCAGGGATTACACTGTAAAGCTCGTGTAGGTTCTGCAAAAAGTGTAAAGGTTGGACAAAAATGAAAAGAATAAGAGATCTGTTTGTGAAGGCATTCTGTTTATGTTTAGTTGCGTTATTTCTTGTCTAGTAACTAAATACCACAATCAATTTGAAAGTCAGCTATTAGGTAACTGTACAGTGTATTCCGAATCTAGGCATCAGATTGGCTGTAGGAAAGTTAATGAGACTGCCATTTTCTTTGACTGGCTGTACTTCATCTTAAGTAAATTTCAAAACTTTTATCAACCCAAACTTGCCTCATAACATTCACACAAAAATCTTTGTAAGGATATTCCATCCCCGGTGAACAAAATGGTGTTGAGAAATGACATACTGCCAAGGCTCTGTTAAACACCTTCATCACAAGCCACTCAGGGGGAAAATGGATCGGTCAAAGTGGACATCATTTCCGTAAAATAAGATTGGAAGCCAATGAAATACTGCCCATTAAAGGTATCTCGGTAGAGAAATTACTGTAGATAATCAGCTATGCAAAGCCACACTAGCAGTGATTGTTAATCTACCCAAGCAGATGTGTTACAAACAGACGCCAAAATTTGCTCAGTAATTTATATCCCCAGGAAGTATAATAGTTGTCTAATTGTTTCTTGGGCTTGGTTACTAATGTCTGGAATACAGACCTTACTGATTCTCAGCACGCATTGACCAGTAGTTCATCCTGCTGCTGTGTCTTCACTTGTTACTGGGAGCTTGCTTTGCTTTGATTGGAAGAGCTGTGTCAGAAGGAATTAAGTCCGGATTGTTTGTTAGTATTTGGGCACACTTAGGGAAGCTAACACCTCTTGACCTATGTGTAACTTTGGAAACTAGATTGATGTTGGGTGGCTGGTGAAGATGCTTGGTACTTGGTGGTCTGAAGTGTAGTGGTGTACAAATTAATATACACAAGGGCATGTAATTGGTGAATGTTTTCTGAGTCTGATTGAAATGCTCCCTTCTTAGTCTGCTTATGTTTGTTACTGATGTTTCAAGTTGCAGCTTCAACATTGTCATCTTTGATCTGGGGTTTCTGCTATGTCATAATTGTATTTATTGAGCTTTTTGGGTCTGTGAAGAAATCGAATAGTTACATTTACAGTCCAAATGCCTTGTATAAATATAGCTTTAAGCTTTAAGATCTGACAAGAAACATTTTAACTAATCGTTTTCAATGCCTAACCCAGTCAAAACACAGAGGTAGCAGTAACAAGCATTGTTCATCCTCCAATGTCTTCCTGTGACTCCTCCAACCCTTGGCGGATTCATGTTTAGAAAACATCCCCAGCAGCTCTTGCTTGTTGTAAGAAGTGACTATGTGGATTGGGTGGTCAGGCTCATAGACTTGGTTCATTACATGTAGCCTGATCATGTCCAGACTCAATTATTTACAGGCTTCTGTTGTAGAGCTGAAATATTGCTGAGTGTGGCAGAACCAACAAACACTGTATGGCCTCTATAGGTGACCAGTGAGAGGGGCCATGGGGGGTGTCCTCTCGCCCCATGCTAGATTAATGGCTCAGAACTTGATTCAAATCAAGTTGTCATTTGGGTGTGCATACACTGGTGGAATGTTTAACTGTTGATGTGTGGATGTATGCTAAATTTGTGGCAGGTCAGGCTTTGATATCCTTCATTTCTTGCCTTATATTGAACATGTGAGAGTTTGGTAGTTAACTCTTGCCTCATATTGAACATGTGAGAGTTTGGTAGTTAACTCTTGCCTCATATTGAACATGTGAGAGTTTGGTAGTTAACTCTTGCCTCATATTGAACATGTGAGAGTTTGGTAGTTAACTCTTGCCTCATATTGCACATGTGAGAGTTTGGTAGTTAACTCTTGCCTCTCATTGAACATGTGAGAGTTTGGTAGTTAACTCTTGCCTCATATTGAACATGTGAGAGTTTGGTAGTTACCTCTTGCCGCATATTGAACATGTGAGAGTTTGGTAGTTAACTCTTGCCTCATATTGAACATGTGAGAGTTTGGTAGTTAACTCTTGCCTCTCAATGAACATGTGAGAGTTTGGTAGTTAACTCTTGCCTCATATTGCACTTGTGAGAGTTTGGTAGTTAACTCTTGCCTCTCATTGAACATGTGAGAGTTTGGTAGTTAACTCTTGCCTCATATTGAACATGTGAGAGTTTGGTAGTTACCTCTTGCCTCATATTGAACATGTGAGAGTTTGGTAGTTAACTCTTGCCTCATATTGAACATGTGAGAGTTTGGTAGTTAACTCTTGCCTCTCAATGAACATGTGAGAGTTTGGTAGTTAACTCTTGCCTCATATTGCACATGTGAGAGTTTGGTAGTTACCTCTTGCCGCATATTGAACATGTGAGAGTTTGGTAGTTAACTCTTGCCTTTCATTGAACATGTGAGAGTTTAGTAGTTAACTCTTGACTCATATTGAACATGTGAGAGTTTGGGTAGTTACCTCTTGCCTCATATTGAACATGTGAGAGTTTAGTAGTTACCTCTTGCCTCATATTGAACATGTGAGAGTTTGGTAGTTAACTCTTGCCTCATATTGAACATGTGAGAGTTTGGTAGTTACCTCTTGACTCATATTGCACATGTGAGAGTTTGGGTAGTTAACTCTTGCCTCATATTGAACATGTGAGAGTTTGGTAGTTAACTCTTTACTCATATTGCACATGTGAGAGTTTGGTAGTTAACTCTTTACTCATATTGCACATGTGAGAGTTTGGTAGTTAACTCTTGCCTCTCATTGAACATGCTAGCATTTGGGTAGTTACCTCTTGCCTCACATAAAATGTGTAAAACAGGGGTACTGGTGCTATTGGTCCTATATAATCATCTTGGTCAGGAAACAACAGATTCTTTATATTACCTCATTGAGAATGATTGTGTATTTGCAAGCATGCTTGATTGTAAAGAGGGTTCTTTCATTTTCTTTCTATAAAATGAACACACATATACTTAAAATCATTGGTTACGGTACATGTTTGTTTGTTCACATAATATGAGTGTGAATAATGATGCATCACTGCAGTCATGTTTGCACACAGATCTACCCTTGGCAGGACATTTTTAAAAGATGGAATGTTTGTCTTTGGCGTACTATTTTCACACTGAATTTTAACAGATGGGAGGAACTATGGTGATGATTAACTTGAGTCAGCTCCTCAGTGCCCTTCATCTACCTGCAAGCTATTGCAGGTTTATCTTCAGACTTAATCTATTGAATAACCACATGGAGTTCTTCCCAAAAATGTGAAAATATTGGTTTGGTGTTCCAATTACAGAATGTAAATACATTTATCTCAAATTCTATCTGCATGAAGAGATTGATTGTGCAAAAAGTTTTAGATTGGTCATTTGCTTCAGAATAGAATGGAATGGAATCAATACACTTTATCTTAAGGACATGAAGTTTGAAGAAAAACAAACATTTTAAGTGTGTTTTTAATGAATTTAATTTTTTCAATTCTGCCTGAAGTTCTTCAAGTAAATCAATATCTGATGATTTCTTTTTAAATCAAGGCTTGCAATATAAATTACCCTTCCTAACAATTTTGTTTTGAAAAACATGTTCTAGGCTCTGTTTCACAAAATATCACTTTAGCTATGACAGTGTGGTAACTCCCACATATAGACATAGACCTTTTGAAGGTTGTGATGAGGATCAGGAACCAGAACTGTATCAAAGATAGGTCATGGTGTAAACTTCATGTATATTTGAAAGGTGGTATGTTCAAAGTAAGGGTTGATTTGTTTCCTCAAAAGGATTGTAACTATTTATTAATCACATATATCAATAATATTTAAACTGAAATAATTTGAGGCTATAATAAATAATGTATTAGATTTTCATTCCTGTCTGCTGTGCTACAAAACTCCCTACCAAGCTCACATGGTTTTATTGTCTCTTTCTTCATTAGATGGAGTGCACCGTATATATAGTTCTACCAAACTTTCAAGGGTCATGTGAATTGACAGCTGATGTACACAGATGCCATGAACAATTCCATAAAAATGATATAAACTAAAATGTAGATGAAATTCTAATAATCAATTTATTGTTGTCTAAACTAAATGAAACAAAGCAGAAACTATGATGCAGCAGTGTGTGAATGGAATATAATGGTAGTGTTTTGTCTGTTTGTTTGTTTGTTTGTTCGTTGTTCATCACCGCACTCGGCAATATTCCAGCTACATGATAGCGGTCTGTAAATAATCGATTCTGGACCAGACAATACACTGATTGACATCATGGGCATCAATCTATGGAACTGGGATACGGTGACATACGTCAACCAAGTCAGTGAGCCTGACCACCCGATCCTGTTAGTCGCCCCTGATAATGGTAGTACACAAGAATACCTCAAAACTCCCCTATGATTTTGACAGATGGTTGCTTCAGACTTGTCTGTTACAGACACTGCATCACTATCCACAGTCAGTTTCAGAGTGATGCAGCATCATTCACATCATTATTCCTTTTGATCAACTATTCTATAAACTGTGGATAAGATAACACCAAACAAAAAATAACCCAACTAAAACTAACCACAAAGAACACTGATATAAGCATCAATTCTTGCCGATGGCATGTCTGTTTCATGCTAATGTTTTTGAGAATGTCATTTACATCTGGCTTCAGTTGTGTTGGTGCCCACATTAGGCTGCATCATGTTATTAAGTGAAGATGTGTGTTTACAGTTGTCTTATTATTTATATAAGCCAAATCCTTTCATCTTTTCATTTGCTTTAGACTTGTTGTTTGAGAAGATGTTTTATAGAATTTGTCCACATCGTTTTCATTGGTTAGCTATTCAGACAATAGTTTATGCTCTTATCTGTGACTTGAAAACTCCTTTGAACATTTTTCATCCCTGTAAATGCCAGTTTGAGGTCCTGTTTGACTCTTCCTGGTTGTTGTCACCTGTATAGACAAGCTCCCTGAGATAAGGGCCAAGCAGACTTGCATTGAGTAGGTGGAGAAAATGACTGGAGAGAGAAAATAGACATAATATGGGAGAAGACTTCACGTTTTTGGTCATCTAAACAACTGACATTCATTTGGGAAGGTCATCTATTCTTTGTTCACTTAGGGGTTAAAATTGTCACCCCACATCTCGACCCATCAATTGTAAATGATCTGTCCCATGTCATGTTGTCTTGATGCAGTCTCTAGAGCCTTGCTCCATGTCAGTGCCAAGGGTTTTGTTCAGTGGTAGAGCGTGCGCCCGGAGAGCGGAAGGTCCGGGGTTCGATCCCCGGCCGCGTCATACCAAAAGACGTTAAAAGATGGTACTTGTTGTTACCCTGTCTGGCGCTCAGCATTAAGGGGATAAAACAAGGACTGGTCGGCTCAAAGTCAGTATACTGTGTCTGAGTGGGGTACCGGGGTATTCATGTTAAACTGCGGCATGGTATCTCAGTGAGCTAGCACTATAAATCGGCATCAGTCCGGACTAGTACAAGCACACACACACACACACACACACACACACACACACACACACACACACACACACACACACACACACACACACACACACACACACACACACACACACACACACACACACACACACACACACACACACACACACACACATGCACATCGCTATATAAGTGCAATAATCTTGGACACGACGTTAAACCCCATTTCACCTCACCTATTGTTAGGACTTGTAAGTTATTCAAAAGAATGCAATTGTTCGCAAACATCACGTATTCAAGAATAATGAATTGCAACATTAAGAGGAGACATTGATATGTCATACCATATACATAAGACAAGTTTTCCATGTGAAATAACTGGCCCTAGCTGTTGCCTCTGGAAGACGTCATTGTCATACAACGTATCCTTTGAGACAGAAAGGAAACAATGACTGCTTGTAGATGTTTTAATGATGTCAAATCTGTTCCTGTTTGCTTCTGTCAAATATTATGCTGTGTTGTCTGTCTGTCACAAACTGCAAATCTTGTGTTGTCTGTATTCATAATCACTAATGTCATAAGTTAAGCAACTTCAGACCTTTTGTAAGTTTCATATAACCTGAAGATTTTCTTTCAACATTGTAAAGGAAAAAAATTGATGTCTGGGTGAAAACGTATGCAGCACATTTTCACTTGAATTTTATTCTGTGGTATGTAAATCCAATTCCATACAAGAATGGACCATTGTTAATATTGACGTCACCCCAGTGTATGTATCCAAGATATTTTAACATATGATCTATAAATATAGACAGAAATATATACATAGTTGTTTGACTTGTGACCAACAGTATATCATTTATTGTAGAATTTTAGTTGCTGTCATTTTGTTCATGTTGTCATTTTTCTGTATTTTTTGTGTTGTGATTTGTATTAGGATTACTTTCACAAAATATTGTACTTTATGGACCTACTTTGTGTATCCAGGATGCTTTCAGTCGTTTGAAGCATGTCTCTGATAATGACTTATTTTTTTAATATGTTTTTTAAGAAAAAATTTCTTTGAAAATCTTTTGTTATTTTTCATTGTCACGCTAGCAGTTTCTTCACTTGTTAGGCAGATGCATATTGATGATATAGCCTATTTTGATGAATAGACATTTATTAGACAGAGGTGTGTGTACAGGTAGTTGTAAGGAGACCGAGAGGAAGGTACAGTGGGAGGGATGAAGTGATTGCTCACAGCAGCCTTTATCATCTGTAGTGTGAACTACTGGATGCAGTTTATTGTAGTTTAATTAGTGGTAGGAAGTCAGCCAACAGTTTCATATTTTTAATTCTGCTGTAGAGTGTGCTCACATGTAAGGTAAGAGGGATTACTTTGCTTTACAAAGTTTTCAGCCAATATGTCAAAGACATTATGTGTAGAAATTGGACAATTGAAAATACTCCATAAGAAAATCATTCTAAATTTATTTAACAGTGATAACCTAGATTTCAGTTTGCACATTCTTGTGAGTAAAAATTCTACTTTGGTTATTTTCCTCAATGTTGAAAACAGAACTATTAGACAATTAGAATATTTTGAGAAGAATATTTGAAATAAAGTTCAGGATTTGACTTTCTCTCTACATCTGCTGAATAAGAGATTATTCCGGTGGGGAAGTCAAAGAAGGGGGGTTGTTGGATGTTGTTCCTTACCTCCTCTGTTGGTACAGATGTAATAGACAAACACGCAGACAAGAAGCAATCTGATCATCTTAATCAGACCAGAAGTATTGATTAGGAGCAGTGTTAGTTGACACATGTGCACAAATACATGTCATATAGCATGTTATATGTAATTTTTAAATTGTCTTAGTTCTGTTGGTAAATAAGGGACAGCTTCTAAGTTGTTTTGCCTTTTGTCTATATTGTCATATTATAGAATCTATTAATCTATTCATATGAATAAAACGTACATTTTAATCTTCCAATAATGATTAATTTACCTGTTCATGAAACATTCACCAAAATATCATTCCATGTCACACTTCACCATAAAGGCTTTTGCAAAGAATATCCAAAATACATTTTTGAAAACAGCTTTTTTCATTAGTTAACCTTGCATTATTTGTCACTGTCATGCCGATGTATTTTTTGTGAAGCAGATGTGTGGAGTTTATTTTGATGTATAGACTTTGTTCGCTCCATCCCTTATAATCAACTTGCTGTTAAAATTGGAGAACAGTGTATTATCCATTTCCTGTCTGTGGCGTGTGCAGCACATGTTTGTCATGTCCATTGATTGTAGTGGTTTTGTAGCTTATTGTTTGATTAATGGTGTCAACTTCATCTTCAGACCTTGGGCAGTTTGCATTTTGGTGAAAAATATCAGGTAGTTTGAAAAACCCACCATTGTTTTGTATTCTCCCATTTCCCTTTGTCTATGTTTTCTGTACGTCTTGCTACATTTTGCCAGATCTACAGTTTGCTATTCATGTCATGTGCCTGTGTGTTTGTTATCACATCCTGCAAAATGTATTTTATAACATGCAATTCCAATGTATGACATTCAATGTCACTTTTCTTCCTTCACGAAAAAATGTAAGTTTTCATAATATATTATTCAAAATCTCATGTTTAATTTTTAGACACTTTCGAATATATTTGGATGTACATAATACCACCTGTTACATGTTTATGAAAAAATGTATGAACTGTCATTTTCATATTCAATTTTAAATGTTTCGGTGACTTTTGATTCTGTCTCTGGACCTCAGTAAAACACATTCTCATGATTATTCAATGCTCTATGAATATACATAATCTCTTTCTTTGTTTCCTCATAAATAGCTTAACACTGTAGATGAACTAAATGAAGTTAAGGTAAAATATGAAACTATTACGACACCAAATATCCACTGAACTGTAAGAGTGTGGGGAATCAGGTGCATTAGCATGTGTCCATCTGGTATCGTCATGTGAAGTCATTCTTCTTACATTTTTATAAGATATCACAGAAACTCAGGAAGTAAATATGTCATGATCATCCTTGTTAATTTCTTCATGAAAAGGCATGGAACATTCTTGAAAATTCTTCAGATGCATATCAACCTATTTTGAAAGTGATCAACCTGGAAATTCTTTCAAAGCAACGAACAGTTCAATGGATAATTTGTTTTGAAACACACTTTCCTTCTTTGCTTCAATTACATTCATCTTAAATGAAACCATTTGCAAGCTCTTATTACCGAGTTGATTTTTCTTTCCATTTCGTTATTAAGTGGTTTAGTCAAAGTCAGTGTGCTGCAGCGTGGTTCATATGATTGAATGCATCACATGTGTGTGGTGTTGCTGATGTTGCAAGGATGTGACACATGTTGTTGAGGATGGTTGCGCACACAAACACAGTTGGACACTGAAGAACTTAAACCTCCTGGCATGAAAGTGATGTCAATCTGACCAATAGTGTGGCCACAATGGCTGCTACATATGGATTTGTTTGTGTGATCCCTGGAACTCACTTTGCCACTTTGGTCCCAGGAAAACTCTCAGCTGAGTCATGGCTGATTATGTCCGACATGCTACTCTGTGATGCTTAACTAATGACCATTGCTTTTTCTTGCTCAAGCTGCAGGCCACATTGTGAAGCTATATAGTAATAATAACAATGTTCACTTAATGTGTCACTCAATAATATTTGCAATCCACAAACTGTCTTAGCTACAGTTACGCTTGTTTTGCTTGTTGTTTTTCACGAAAGGATTATGATGCTGAAGACAATTTCATCATAAAATGTAATCTCATGCATCCATTATGAAGTGAATTTTACTGCATTGGTACTTTTAAGTTTGATATGTGTCATCTTGATTCCTTGTCAGTTTGTATCACTGTTGACTATATACCCTAGCCTTCTTGAAACAATAACCGCCTCCATGGCCCAGTGGTAGAGCCTCCGTCCGGAGAGTGGAAGGTCGGGGGTTCAATACAAAAAAACGTTAAAAAATGGTACTTGTTATTATCCTGCCTGGCGCTCAGCATTAAGAAGCTAAAACAAGGACTGGTCGGCTAGGAGTCAGTATACTGTGTCTGAGTGGGGTAGTCATGTCACACTGTGGCATGGTATCTCAGTGGGCTTGCACTAGTCCAGACTAGCACTTAATACCACACAGACCAATACCTGGGATTGAAGATATTGCAGTGTATGTAAAACTGAAATAAAATTCAGTGCTGCCTGCACACTTCC
The DNA here is from genome assembly GCF_022045235.1 of Haliotis cracherodii. Taxonomy (NCBI): domain Eukaryota; kingdom Metazoa; phylum Mollusca; class Gastropoda; order Lepetellida; family Haliotidae; genus Haliotis; species Haliotis cracherodii. Next base: position 36,812,489 of record NW_027266264.1, read on the forward strand.
ACACAAAACATTCTCAGCAGCAGGATGTTCGGTGACGTACAGGCAGGGTAATGTCACAGAAGGCAGAGAGAAGCCACCACAAACCATTAGTGTAAATTGATCAATGATTAGTCCATTATGGAAACAGCTACAGGTGGTATTAAGTCAAGTGATATTTGATTACCACTGGAATAAGATCTTGAACCTAGAATTGCCATGTTGTTTGGACAGAATAAACTAACTTTGAAGCAAGCTAAGTGTAATGCTGCTGTTGCAAGGTGGTTGTGGAGATGGTGGCAGATATCACATAGCTCCAGAAAAGAAACATATTGCACTTTGAAAGTTCCCAAGTTTATTAGTAAACCAGCATTTACCCTTTCCTTCAACAGTGTTTTTGTAATCGAAATAATTCATCAAAGAATCACATGACTGCCGTAATTGTAAAGAATATTTGTTAACTCCACCATAAACAGTTATTACCGACTAAGGGCACTTTTCCCAAGATGAATGAAGAAAATATGGACCTCATTTGCACACTTCCTGTAACATTTCCAACCCGAAAGCAAATATCAAAATTGATCAACTAGTTACTTGAAAAACAAAGATTTATATGTGAAAACAACATTCTGCAGAAAATATAGCACCTGCTTGACCAGTTTTGTTGTGGACAATGAAATTGACAAATGTGTAATTATCCTATTAGAGTTTGACTCTTAGCCAATTTACCATGTACATTTCAGAGTTTCTCAGTAAAAACACAAAAGCACCTGCAATTACTTGGAATAATTTAAGGCTTTACAGAAATACAGTAATCAACATTGTTGCTCTGCTGGGTTAGAAATATATGGTTGTGATGTGCAGTTGGCATGGTAGAAAGCAGCATGATTGATTATTCCCTTAGCCTGTCCCCCCCCAACAGTGTAATTGACATCCTGTGTGCAGTTGCCTATCACTTGCATGTCAATCATCAGGGCGTAATGTACAACTGACATCACATTTTTTACAAAGGAATTTAATGCTTTAATTTTGATAACATTTTGCAAAACCTTGATATTTTGTGTTTACAGCTCTTAAATTATTCATTAAGCAATTATTGAGTTTGAGATGTAAAAAAGAAAATTTGAATCAATAACTTTGTTTGAATGAACGTGTGTGCATCTCTCATGATGAAGAACTGACTGAGTTGGCATATTTTTATATGAATCCTGAACTTTTGGGCAGATTCCTATCATATTGCTTCCAAATTTAATACCAGATTTGTATTTTGAAAGCATATTTATATGAAAAGAACAAAAACATAATATCAACAACATTGATAACTTTGTGATTTATATTGAATCTAGACAATTTGCCATGCAAAGAAATGGCTTGTTTAATTGAGAAATGTAAGATATCATGAAAAAACAGTTTGAGATTTTCTTGATGATTATGCCTGAAAAAGTTAATGATGTGTGATAAATTTTGATGACTTTTTTAGTGAATGATTTACACACAGTTAATCTTTGCTGGCTCTTTCTTTCATTTTGGAGTTATTGTTTGACGAGCAGTGTAATTGCAACTGGAGCATGTTCATTATCAACCTTCATGTTAAATTAAGACCGCCATCTTTGGGGAATTTGTATCACATTATGGAGATTAGGCTCTTGTATAACAGGGCATTATGAATTTGACATAAAGTTTTGATTATTGTTTTCTTTTCACCTTTTCACATACCGTCTCATTTAAATTTGATGCAATGATTTGATACACTCTCCATGAAAAGGAGATGCATTGGAGGATGCATTGCATGAACTTTTTAACAGTCATTCAGCATTGAAAACTACAAAATTCTCAGAACAAGAAGGCAAAGCATTTGTCATAGCATATTACTTTGTCTCAAACCAGAATTATACAGGCAGTTCTTAATGGAAAAAAATAAGGGCTGTGCTGTATATATTATTGTGGATACTATGTACACCTTATCATTTCTCAGTGCCATGTCATATTCATGCAAAAGGGTTCACTACACATTTGTGTTCTGTGTGGCTTTTTCTTTTGATCAAGATTTCTTAATTGAAATAGTGAAGAAATAAAGCTTAAAATTTTTAAAAAGCTGACATCAGATTGACTCAAGAACTGACATCCTTCGTTTTGATTGGGTGGTTACAGTTCACTCAGGGTTTCCCCTGACAGACCTTCAGTTAAGGATTTGTCAGGTCTGGATGAGGAGATGTATACAATCAGATGTAAATTTAATGAGATTGCATGTGATAATGATTTTAACAAGCCACAACTCTGTCCATAAAGGCCATTTCCTAACCTGCATTGTGATGAATCTTATTTCCTTTCAGTGACAGGATACAGCAGCAAAGACCTGCATTTTCTGACATTTGATTGCTTCTTTCCAGTAGCTGGGACTAGAGGCCACTGAACCCACCTTGACTTCGTACCCAACTGTGTCTGTTTGACTTCTCCTGTATGTGACTGACTTTGATCCCTATTCCAGGCCCCTGAAGGGGAGAACCAGCCCAGCACTGATGTGGATCTGTTTGTGTCCACTGAGAAGATCATGGTCCTCAACACCGATCTGCAGGTCAGTTCATTCCACTAACACATGGGGATTTGGGGTTAGAATCGGTCCCCAGAAACCTATACTTGTCATAAGAGGCTCAATAGACTGGGTGATCAGGCTAGGTGACTTGGTTGAATGTGTGTCATTATACTCTAATGTGGATCGTTACTCACAATATTAATCGCACATAAAGGTCTGACTGTATATCTAACTTTGTTGACCAAAATGGTCTCACACATACTCAGTCCCTCCTATTTTAAGATTCAATGTATATTATGAGTATACTAGGAAATTTGAACATCAATTTTCCATGTATGAAAGTGATGACTGACTGACTGACAGAACCTTCTGTTATCAGTGTATTTGAAAACAGTCAAAGAACGTATCTTGCAGAACTAATGACAGTATCTATCATCTCCTTCCTTGAGGACAATTTAGGCATAACTTTCCAAAGTACATATTGTGATGAAGATATATTTCCATGGGTTATATGTATCTTACAAAGAGACTCCCCTAAATAAAACTGCACTGCCATGTAATTTTGTAACTATGAACAAAACAAATCTTACTGAAAGAGGAAGGATAAGCCATTACCTGAAATTTGTAAACTAAGTTTTACTTCTTGAAAACAACTTTTGGCTTATTTTCTGCCAAGCAATTATTGTTCTTCTTTATAATGGCTTCAAATAGCCTTTGCCTTACTCAAGCCATTCAGTCACAGGTCAGCCTTCTGCAGCAATTTCCGATAAAACATATCACTGACACTCATGTAATTTGCTCTCTCTTCTTGCACGCTGCAAGGTTTCCCAAAGAATAGTTGTAATTGTCACCAAGTCAGGTCATTTTGTCCATGAAACAGAAGCCCTGAAGCCATGTAAGCCAACACCCTTGTTTACTGCAGGCTGAAGAAGTGTCCATCTAGGTATTGAGCTGGACACAATAGTTGGGATTGTGCTCTGTGGTCTATTATCGTCCTGAAACCCTATTCTTCAATCAGGGGACCTGTGTACTGTCCTGACAGTTTTCACACGCCTAGTCTGACATTTCTACATTACTGTCAGTGATTAGTTCCAAAGTAACATGTTGTGTAATATATTGCCCTTAACTTGACGTGGATGGTTGATTAGTAGATGTGAATGTCTTGTTATCTTCTTAAATGAGAAAATGAAATGAGGTTAGCGCCAACCATGGTGAGCATTAAGTTACAGCCTGATTTTTCAAAAAGTGGATTGAAATAGTAAAAAGAAAAGTAGATTGTATGATGATGAGATCATTAGGACAAAGATTATCACATTTAAAACTATTATGATAATAATAATCATAAAAGATATGACCCCAGAAGATCCTGTTAGAACCCATGCTTGCCGTTAGAGGCGACTATGCTTGTCGTAGGAGGATCGGGTGGTCAGACTTACTGACTTGATTGATTCATGTCCCCAATTGCGCAGATTGATGCTCATGACATCAATCACTGGATTGTCTGGTCCAGACTTGATTATTTACAGACCACCAACATACAGCTAGAATATTGCTGATTGCGGCATTTAACTAAAAAACTAAACAAACAAACATGAAGGTTATGATGAAAGTTGTGATGATTATTATTGTGGTCATATTGTGTACAGTACAGGTGATGATGAAAAACTTTATGACATCCAAATATTGATTATGATTAGTCTTAAGATCTTTTTATGTTCTTCAGGAAATAATGATGGACCACTCATTACGAACGATATCCTATATTGCGGATATCGGTGATATTTTGGTGATAATGGCACGACGTCGCCTCATCACAAGCCCAGATTCAGAGTCTCTGCGTAGAAGACGACAGGCAAAGATTCTGTGTCATGTCTTCGAGTCGGACGAGGTAAGTGATCATCAAATTAGTCCCATTTGCTGTAGAAGCGACACCCTGGAAGAGTGCATGCCAATATCAGGTCCTCATTGATGGACCTGGACTAGTGCAGAGGAGATGCTTACTTGTTCAGCAGCACATAATCTGGAATACATTCCAGTTTATGGTCTTATCTTCATTACTGAAGGCCATGATAAACTTATGAGATTGTCCTCTCCATCTGCCCCATAGCCAAACTACCTGTCTCATTTGATTTTACAAGCCAATGATGGCCATTCATAAATAGATGAGCCTCAGTCACCAGTCCAGGACATGTCCTGTTCTTTGTTACTGACAATCTCCTTAATATGCCTGTACTGTCTGTAAATGTTTAGAACTTCTTCATGAGCTTTTCATCAGCTGCTTCTGCTGACATCTTCTATTTTAGCAAAAGTCTTGAATATTTAGAGACTATTATTCTTCAACCAGATGACAGGGCAGGCAACTCCAAAATCTTGCCAGCACGGTCATAACGTTACCTGTCCAATGTCTTCATTTAGCATGGAACCAATTGGGATTATTTCCACTGAATACATTTTTTATTCTATTTGATATCACTTTGGCTCCATGTTAAATAAAGACTTGCCCTAGTTTTAATATTTGCATTTTATGGTCATAACAGAATTATGAACACAGATGACCATGAAAATATAACATCGTAACATTTGTAAGAAATATTGCCTGTACAAGAATTTTCAAACACATCGCTGACAATTATATTTAATTATTTGATAATAATGCTGTGAAAGGCCATGTGCTGCATAAACCATACTTGAATGATTATTGCCCATGACCAAAGTGTCTCTCTCTGACATTTTGCTTGTGCAGCATTCATTGGAAGTTATAAGCAGATTACATCAAATGCTGCTCTGTTTTGTCATACACAATGTGTGATATGTTTTGCCAAGTATTCTGATTAGGATCAGCAGACTTGTGGCATATGCTTCTTCAGATGAGGTTGACCTGGAAACAGCTTCACACTGATCTATGAGTGGTAACTTGGTGATGAACCAAGAAAATGGTGAACTGAATGTGGTCAGAGAGAATTAAAGAACGCCTGAGGGCAAATAGGTATCACAATTCTGGGCTGTGTCACCATTTACAGGTTGTGTCCAGTCACAGCCCCTGTGCAACTGTGAAAGTTCATTAGCAACCCTTGCTTGCCATAAAAGGTGACTATGCCGGTTGTAAGAAGTGACTAAGGGGAATGGTTGGTCGGGCTTGCTGACTTGGTTGATGTGTTAAACAAACAAACAAACAAACAAACATACAACCCTGTGGAGGGATTCTGGGTCATCATTATGTCTCCCCCAGAATGGAGGGAGACATATTGTTTTTGGCACGGTTCCCGTCGGCGTCGGCGTCGGAGTCGGCGTTCCCACCGTTTCCGGACCATAACTCAGAAACCGTTTAATATTTTTTCGCGAAACTTTGTATACACATTAACCCAGCACTGAAGTGGTGCCTTTTGCTATTTAGAGATTTTTGACATTTTTATTTTTTCTGGTTTCCATGGAGATAAGTTGAACATAGACTCTGAATGGGGGTAAGCTTGGTTTCCGGACCATAACTTGGAAACCGTTTAATATTTTTTCGCGAAACTTTGTATACACATTAACCCAGCACTGAAGTGGTGCCTTTTGCTATTTAGAGATTTTTTACATTTTTATTTTTTCTCGTTTCCATGGAGATAAGTTGAACATAGACTCTGAATGGGGGTAAGCTTTGTTTCCTGACCATAACTCAGAAACCGTTTAATATTTTTTCGTGAAACTTTGTATACACATTAACCCAGCACTGAAGTGGTGCCTTTTGCTATTTAGAGATTTTTGACATGTTTATTTGTTCTCGTTTCCATGGAGATAAGTTGAACATAGACTCTGAATGGGGGTAAGCTTGGTTTCTGGACCATAACTCAGAAACCGTTTAATATTTTTTCGCGAAACTTTGTATACACGTTAATCCAGCACTGAAGTGGTGCCTTTTGTTATTTAGAGATTTTTGACATTTTTATTTGTTCTCGTTTCCATGGAGATAAGTTGAACATAGACTCTGAATGGGGGTAAGCTTTGTTTCCTGACCATAACTCAGAAACCGTTTAATATTTTTTCGCGAAACTTTGTATACACATTAACCCAGCACTGAAGTGGTGCCCATTAGTTGTTTGAAATTTCGAGGAGTTCTGTTTTTGTCTCTGTTATTTAGTAATGGAGGGTGGGAATGAAGAGATGGGGTTTAACGTGAAGTAAACGAATGAATGGGGGTTAGGGGAGTGGGGGGAGACATATGTTTTTACGAGTAAAAACACTTTCTAGTTATGATTGTTGTAACAATGTTTGGTTTAGCTGAGGTGTGCTCATACCCTGATGACAGCTATAGGTGCTCATACCATCATCCATCACATGCTCTAAGATGGATGTTCCGCAGGCTGTGGTTTTATAATTGGACTATTGCTGATGGCCGTAAAATTTCTTTTTTCATGCATTTAAAGCCCCACCCTGAGTATAAATAGCCCACAAGGTGGCGGTGTTTCAGTTTCGGACAATGACTGACAATGTAAACACAACCAAGTGTTGGGAGAAGCTTTTTGTCCCCCGCCGCGCGAAAGCGCGAAGCGGGGGATATAGTATTCACGACCGTCCGTACGTACGTCTGTATGTCCGTATGTCCGTACGTCCCACCTGTTTGTTGCCGCGATATCTCAAGAACTAAACACTGGATTGTCTTCATATTTGGAACTATGGTGTGTATACAGACACCAAACTTAAATTATTACACATATTTTTCAACTAGTGTTTAGGAAGGGGCCTTATTTGACTACAATAGATGAATATGTTACGTGTATCAACAGAACAATGCACATAAGCAACTGTTAAATAAGTAAGGAAATATGCTTGATGTTTTGACCTACATAAGGCGTATCCAGATAATATTGTAGATCTACTTACGATAAACGAAAACTCCAATACACATATTCCAAGACAACTTTAATTATGAAATACCTTTTCCTTCACGGAATTTTCGCACACAAAATTGAATTTGATCATTAGATCCACACTTGTCCCATGTATTTTTTGTTCGGGGTATTTGGATACACTTCGTGCACAAGTTTTAAAATACAATCTGGGATCCATTTCCCATTTTGTCCACACCAATCCTTCATCTGCTGCAACGTATAATATCCGTTTCTTCAAGTCCAAGTATCTGCGATATCAAACACTTCGTTTATTTAGCTCACTCCAGAAGCAATGTGTTCGAATCGACGAATTTCTGCAACATGCTGGTCGCACCATTTCCTATCTACGATTGCCTGTGCCATGTCTCGCATGGTTGACAAAAGAAGTGTGAACATACATATTTGGCTTCATCTGGTTCCACAATGAAATCTCGCTGTGACACTGATTCACTACTCCCAAGAATCGGCACTGAATTTGTCAAAGTTTTTGTTGCACTTGCAAGGGCGGGAAGAGAGGTGTCATCTTGTCGATTCGAGTTGTGAATCGGAATGATGTCATCTTGAATTGGAACTTTCTCCACGATAAAGTCACCAATGTCATAATTGAAATGACCAAAGTCTCCCTGATTATCTCGAACAACTCTACGTCATATTAGGATTTACATGAAAATGTTTTGTTGCTCATATTGAAGACAAGCGAAATTGCAATGTTCTTGTCAGTTGGAAGCAGCAACTCGATGCACTCATGGGGCGTGGTTGCTAGGAGATCGCGAGGTCAGAAAGGGGAAAACAAAAGGTTTAGAAAGTAATAAAAGAAATCCGCAGTGCAATCCCAAAGTACCACGTACAGGATATTTTTGAATAATAATATTCACGAAAAAAAGTCTTTTCTAAAAGTGCAAATTAATTTATTAATTCATCCCAAGGTTGTAACCCTGATCACGTGGTGGGTATTTGGAAGGAATCTTGTGATGAAGCCGTGAATGAGGCCGTGTGTATAACATTATGGAATTCAACTGACCAGGAAGGTTGTTGAGGCACATTATGACAGATGCTCCTCATGGATGGAGAAAAAAATGTATCTGAGAGAAACATTGTTGCTTTGAGCTTCGCGTCAAAACATGTGTTCATGCCGAAGTAGTTTACAAGAGAGGGTGATCTGTGCAGCCAGCGAACTGAATAAGCTTGATGAAAATAATGTTGAAATCCATTTTCTCGCACATGACAGAATTATTTATTTGAACATCGTTTCGAAGTCTGTGAGGCTGTCCGTATTTTAATATTATTATTTCCATCGGACGTGAAATAATATAATGTTTTCGTGTCTTAATTTTGCTGCCGCTGTGGAAAATTGTGCACCGATCTATTAAAAGAAATACTACTAGCTCAACTTTATGAAAGAACCAGTTCAACATTATCTTTGTTCCGTTGTTTATTAAAAATTCGCTTCCGAAGCAAAGCGAATCGATCTACATAATAAACAAATTCATAGACTAGATTCTAGTACCAAGTGTTTAAACTTTTTTTTTAAATGTCATAAAATAACTTACACAATTATTGAAAGACATTTTTTGACAAGTAATATATATTTTATTAGTCCGCCCACCCTCTGGTTAGTTTAGGCTTGAGGGGAGAAACACATACAAAAAATATGGATGGCCTTATGCAAATGACACTTGGCATGCCAATCAAGAGGAATCTGGATCACTGGGACCCGCCAAGTTTCACGGATCGAGTTACTTCGGCACGAAGAGCTTCATCGGACAAGTGTGACTTTGCCAAAATACATTGCTATTGGGCAATGAAAGAATGTCACGGAAACGACAAAAAACTACTTTGATCTCGTGAAAATAGTTTTGACCATTACCAGTTTTTTTTACACGATCTTTGTCATCCAGATTCCAGATGAAGGCAAGACGAACACAACGAAGAAAAACACTGTTGAAATCACCGATTACCGTGTATATGTGAGAAATGCTATTTATAAACTGCAGATATACCGTACACCACAGGATAACCATTGGTGCCGTGACACATATTGTTTTTTTTGTCGTTTGATAGATATTTATTACCATTAAAACTTACGTCCTTGTTGTCAAACGGTCCACGTGGGTGGGTGTTTACATGACGTCACCCGTTTATGCAATAACCAATGAAATGTGTGTGTTATCATGACGTCATATCACTCGTATAAGCTACGCCCACTAGAGTGCGGTAGTTCCTATCGCAGATGGGGCTTTAAATGCACACCAGCCATGGAAACTGTTCTTGCTTATCAAGACTGGATGTGCGGTGTGTTCACAGATGGGTCTGTTAGATTGACCAGGCTATGTAGTGGATGAATTCGTCATACAGGGAAAGTAACAGTAAACTACTTCAAAATTTGAAACAAGATTGCTGGGATGATGATGAAACTTCCAAGTGGGTAAATAGAGAGAGAGAACAACCTGAGACCTGTGTTTCGGCCTTTGTCCCCTCATCAAGTTGACATGCCGTGGTGCAACTGAAATACTGTTACAGTGTCACCCCTACCTAACTCACTCTCACACACACACTAATTAGAATATGTTATTCAGAAAATATGTCATATTAAGCACAAATGAAGAGTTTGACATCCTTTTTTATTCTCTGTATAAAGTATAACTTCTTAGTTCTTGTTATCTTTCAAGGAAGCCATCTTGCAAGATGTATCCGTGTTGTGAACCCTACTCTTCCCAAGACCTCCTCTATATTTTATCAATCACTAAGCATGTGCCCATGACACAAACATAGTTCAAGCACATGTGACTAGTTTTGACAAATGAAACCACTGCTGTGCAAGATAAGAAAGAACGTCTTTGTTTGAAGTATCTCACCCATCGCTTTTGATTCAAACAGATGTATTATTACTTATGAATAATACCATATCCTTCTTTTATGTATCTGAAAATGATTAGATTTCCAGATGTCTTAACCTGCATTTCACGAGTGAGTAGACTTAACTTCATGCCTCATCAAGTCTTTGGTACTTATTTGTTGAGAAGATGTGGTGCTGTCAGTTTCTCTTGTTCCTTTATCCTGCCCTGTGCCTGTCCAGATATGTTAGCCACAATGTTGCTGTGGCTCACCTGGACAAATATATCACAATTCTTGGTTTGATGCGCAGGAGGTTTGAAGGCTACTCTTGTATGAGTTTTCACAATCTGATAAGATATTCACTAGTCCATCATGAGAATTGAAAAATATCTGTCTTATTATGTTTGTGGTGATGGCAATAATTTTATAATATTTAATGAGACGGTTGTCAGAAATGACAGTTTGTCATTGAGAAGATACTGAATTTGATTCAATATATTTTTGTGTACATTTGTTCCAAACATATCACATTCATATTTTCTGAAGGCAATATGAAATGGGGTACAAGTGTCAGTAAAGTGATCTTGAAATTTTTGGCAGTGTATGTCAACTTAAAACCATGAAGTTATAACATTGGGATTATGGTTGGTTTGTTGTTTAACACAGCAGTCAGCAATATTCCAGCTATATGACGGCAGTCTGTAAATAATCGGGTCTGGACCAGACAATCCAACGACTGACATCATGAGCATCAATCCACGCAATTGGGATCGATGTCATGCATCAACCAAGTCAGTGAGTCTGACCACCTGACCCCGTTAGTCACCTTTTCACGACAAGCATAGTCGCCTTTTACGGCAAGCATGGGTTGCTGAAGACCTATTCTAACCCGTATCTTCACGGGTCGATTATGACAAGTACCACTTGACTTTCATCCCAAATTTTGAAGACAGTCACAATCAGCAATATTGTCAGTTTTAGAACTATTTATTTGTAAATGGTAATCCATGCGCTTTGAGGATGACTTGAGTGCTTCAGAAGTTCCCAATCAGGTATTGAAGTTTTCAATAACTTTCGCATCTCCCCTTTGAAATGTAAATAAAATAATTTGATTTTCATTTGTTTCTTGAAGTAAATCCACAAGCGTGTACTATCGGCCATAACTCTCAATGAATTACTCCTTTCTTCAAAAGAAACCGTTTTGCTGTGCTTCCAAGAATCATTTTCCGATGAACAGTCAGGAGAAAGACAGTGAACTGAAACAGTTCCAGTAATAGAATATCTGCGTTTATGTTAACACTTTATTGCAAAATGTTCAATATATTGCCAGCGAAGACACTTTAAGGAAGGCAAAAATTCTTTGTGCTTGCTTTCATAATTGTTGGGTTCATAGTGCAAAAACACAGATTTCAGTGGATATCGATTAAGGAAATTGCATCTCAGCACTTTGTTGGCCCAGTTAGAAATCTCCTGAATGGGAGATCATTTTTGTACTTGAGAAATTGAACCAGAAATGGGGTAATGTGATATGTTTGTGTTACGAAAATGAACTTCTTGAAAAGAATAAGTGTTCAGGGAGATAAGGGATGTTGGGTGCAGAAATTAGTTTCTTTTAGTTGACTTTTATATTGTTAGGGATATTATTGAAGCCAATTAGTGTTAAACTGGACCTTCCTTCGTGTCGGTGTTGACGCAGAAATATTTCACTCCCTGAAAGGCCATCAGTGTGAGTTAATCATGAAGCGTTGACTCACTTTATTTCTGTTTAATTTACTCGAAAATTATATTGAAGAGATCTTCATGTTTTTCTGCTGAGATCTTTCGAATAGTTTTGATTTGGGTTAGATTATGAATATTTGTTGATCTGCGTGATGTGACTTAATGCTTTTGACAACAAGGAGTGAAGTTTCTCTAATCACATGACAACTGCTGTGGGAAGAAGTGAGGCTAGTTTGTCAGTGTCAGCATGACCCAAATAGCAATAGGACTGATTTCTTTCGTAGATACAGTTGATTAGAAATGAAGCTTTGGGAAATTTTCTTGATCTTGTCAGAGTCATTGAGGTCTAAAATCAGATTGTGGTAATTGGATTGTGCACCTACGTTTCCTGGTTTGTAATCTTGATGTACAGCTGAAGCCATCCATGGCACCAAATCCATCTGGTGTTGTTCAGTATTTTATCACAGTAACTGTCATCATAGAATTTGATTGATTACGGAAAATAAATAATAATTATGATGATGGACTGTACGGCTGAACAAATCTTCGAACTGTGTGCACAACACACCACTGTCAAAACAGACCAGTGCTTGGTCAAAAGGAACCTTGCACAACGACTTTGATTTCTCTATCTATATCTATTCTGGAATTAAACAAACCAGACATTTCATATAACCTGTGTAGTGAACACAAATATTGTAAGGCAGAATTTGAATTTTAAATTTCAAAACTTTCTCTTCTTTAGAAAGCCTAAGGTGTCTGTCTACCTTCAGCTCAATAAACTACCATTACACTTTAAAACTCCAAAGGGAAAGGATCTCTCTGTATTTTTCAGACTTAATTAGCATTGAACATTTTTCAACTCCTGTATTTTCCTGTATTTCAGGCAAGAAGCTATGTAAATATGTGTTTGGCTGTCCATACTGTACCGTGTTCCCACTTTATGACAGGGCTTATAAAGACTTGGGTTCCATCCGTCGAATTTCAGCAGGGATAATTTCTTTAGGAACAGCTGTGTATATAAAATGATATTTTGCATACGTCATTAAAGGATAGATATGTTTATTTAAAAAACCAGCATCAAAAATATATTTTGGACAGAGTTATGGGTCTTGTTTGATCTTTTGAACAAGGTGCACAAGACCCTCAGTGGGGACACTTTTCTCGGAAACCACTAGGGGTACAAGGATGATTATTTTGCATAAATCATTACAGGATATATATGTTGAAACACCACTATAATATTCTGCAGAGTTATATGTCTTTTGTTTGATGTTTTGGACATGGTGCACATTTGGCACCAATGAAGACAAGTTTTCCTGGAACCACTATAGTTGAATATATTATCAGGTTAAAAAAACTTGTAAATTTGTAAATGGCTCTTGTATTTTGTTTTTGGCGTTTGGCTCAAACTAGGATAGAGTTCATTGCAACTTGTAAACACTTTAATGTTTTTCATGAAACTGCGTATGCATTGTTTGTCAAACCTTAGGTTATTTCTCTATGAAACTTTCCAAATGTATAAGGACAGTTAGGACTGGTGCCGATTATTAAATCTAAGATTATTTATTTACAATTGTAAGCTGGCAAAGATGTTGGGGAAATATGGATGGCTCTGTGTTCTTATTGTTTTTTGGAATATATGAGTCTTGAGCACTGAGCACCCAACCTGTTCTAGCATAAATAAATAAGAACGACAAGACCATTTCCATTTTCTATAGAAATGTCTGTTAAAAGCAGCTTTGATTGTATGATTCCAATTGTATCATGAGCATGTGTTTATGAATCACTGTCAAATAGTGATAATACCAGGTGTTCACGAAAAGGTTGGCATATCTTGCCCCTCTGGTGGCACCCATCACAAACACATGCAAAGGCAAGCCAATTGTTCACCTGAAAAAAAATTATGATATGATACAAGTCAAAATAGGGAATTGTATCGGACATAATTTTTGTCATTGATGCATCAATGGGAGCATGGGGATTGCCACTTTTTGCCAAAATGTCTTACCCCCCAAATTTTACATAGATGTTATCAGTGAGGACGTCCAGCATTTCACGCATTGCTTTCTCTGTAAACTGCAGATGGCTTTTGAATTCTTTTCTGAGAAATTGTCCTTAACCTCTGAATATGGATATGTAACTGTATCTGTGGTCACCACGTTTTGTTACAAAAGCCCCATGGATGAAGGAATGAATAAAACAATCGGTTATTGGTTATTCTTGGCTAAATGTATGCATCAAAAGAAAAACAGTAATGATTTAGCACAGAGACCATTTTGTTGCATTTGGTTATCAACTCCAAAGCTACTGTAAGTGTGATCAATATTTATCAGTGACAATGGCTGTGCCAAGCCAGGTGAATATTGCACAACCTTGAAGTTTGGGGAGGGAGCTTCGAGAAGATCTTGACTTGTTTGACTGAAATTCTGCATGAATCCAGGAATGGCCATTTCAGTATGCAATACATTATAATTTTGGTTACAGTTTGTGTAGCTTCAGTGAACAATTTCACAACAGTAAGACTACTTTAAATCATCCGAGTTGAGTTGTTGATATTGAGACTGCAGTGACAACCAAGTCGTTGATGGAGTAGGGACCAAATGCATTTAATGATAAGAAACATGGGAATATTCATTGCGGGCAATTGATGTTCTCTTGACCATTGCTCTGGCTCAAGGAAACAGTTTTAAAATGTTAAGACCCATGCTATTTACTGTTAATTTGATAGAATTGATTCTTGCATGTAAATTACTTCAAGGTCTTAAATTAATGTTTTGAAGAGTTTGACATTTGTATATTTATCCGTGTAATTTGTTACAGTGTAAGTGCAATTGCATGTAAAGAGGTACTTTTTTTCAAATTCTTTTGTGTTACTCAAAAAACATCTTTACTGCAATAGACCTACAATAGCTGTCCAATTTCATTTTTCAACCTGAAGGACAGACTTTTTTGAGTATGTCTAGACAAGTTTTCTCATGTAACACAATACTGTTAAGTGAACAAAGTTTTGTTAGTTTCCACAGACAACTTAAAGGACCCAGATTGAAGATGCTTCTCACATGAACACGTTTCCAGCTGTACATTTGAGAAGATATTGCATTGCCCATGTCCAGCCTTGTTACCAAAGCCATGCTGGACTGCCACAACGAGCATTCAGTGTCTGCCAACTCTGATAATCAAATCGAGCGGTGAGGCCGTAGATTAGTTTCTACGACTTCCCTTTGTGATTGTCAATTCAGCATACAACCTGGGGATAAACCATTTAATATCCTGAAGCTCTCACAGAAGTGCTGGAGAAATTTCCCCCTCTTGACATTCTATTGTCAGTGTTGGCCTAGCTCTTGCCTTAATCCCCACCGAGGTTGGTGGGCCCTGGTGGCCAGAGTTAGGCCTGGCCTTGGTTGTTGCAAGGTTGCACTCAAGTAAGAACAGCCACCAGATGTAGGCCATTTTTGTCTTGTTCGTCTTCATCTTTTAAATTCTTTTGTTTTTTGTGAGAAAATGTTTTCTCTGAAGTGTCCTGACTTTTTTTTTTAATTTGGAGGAGCTGAAAAGATCTGTTTTAAGGCTGTTTTTATTGTCTTGTCCATCAGTGAAACCTATCTCTGAGCCTGTGGAAGATCAAGGACAGCTTGTAAGAAAATTGACAGGATTGTGTTTTCCTGTCCAAAAAACAAGTAGCAGTCAGTCTTCACCAATCTTACAGTAACACTTCATTTACTGTAGGAGTTCATTTTTTCTGTCGTGGAATGTGAGACTCATTTTTAGAAAGATATTCAGTCTAGTTTTTGTCTTACTTAGTGCATGTAGTTCATCAAGGACCATCAAGGTTTACAATCTCAGTGTTGTTAGATACACAGTGTACAATCAGTGTTTATCTAAGTAAAGATGTGTAATCAGTCTTTTGGAAGACAAGGCATATACTTAATATTTATTCAGGACAAGATGTTCAATCAGTATTAACTTCAGTAGAACTTGGTGTACTGTCTTTTTTTAGGGAAAGGTTTTTACTTTATGTTAATTGAGGATTTGGTGTTTAGTGAGTGTTTATTTTGGGCTAGAATTTTACGTTATGTTTGTTTATTCAGGACAAGGCATTTTCTTGATGTTATTATCATTTGGGGCTATGTGTATACTTGATGTTTGAAGGATTAGGTGTTTACTTTAGGACTAGCTGTTAGTCATGTAAGATTATACCCTTTCTTCATTCAACGTCATTTTGTTGGGGTACAAATGTAGCTATGGGCTGTCATTCTGCAACAGTCTTTTGGCACTGCTGTAATAAAATGTTTGTGTTTATATATAGTTTACCAGATCAGACTATGCCATACGTTTCAGTTTACTGGTGCCAACCTGCAACCTTTTAAGTAGATTGTACTCCAAGTTGTTTGTCAGCAATATTCCAGCTATATGATGGCCATCTGTAAATAATTGAGTCTCTACCAGACAATCCAGTGATTGACATCATGAGCTCTGATCTATGCAGTTAGGATATAATGACATGCATCAATCGAGTCAGCGGGACAGACCTGTTAGTTGCCTCTTATGAATAGCATGGGTTGCTGAAAAACAATTCTAACTCGGCTCTTCATGGTTTATGTGTGAAGATCTGGGTAGTTATATTTATCAATATAATTCAAATCAGATCTGAGCGTGAAGATTCGAGAACACTGCCAAAGGAGGTCACATCTCTTCCTGATCAACCAATCACCATCTGAGTGAGCAAAGCATTCAGACAACCATGTTTGATTTCTGTGTCTCGAAAAAGAATGTAATTGTGGAGTTCAGATTGCTAATATTACAGCTGCGCTAAGTGTATGGACACAGTAAGCTAATCTTAACAATATATTTCCTTTCATCAACAGTCGTTTGATGCAGTGTATTTACCTCTTGCCCTTGTGACCTCGATGGTCCCCTTGTTTGTTTGAAAGCAATCTCTTGGTGTGTTTTGACAGAATAATGGCCATGGAAGAAGCATGTCCTTGAGTGAGGGAAGGAGAAGAAAACATGAGCATCTGAGAGGACAATTATGTTTGCTGTTGGTGACTTAAAGGTCAAAATTAAAGTAAAAAAAACAAACCTGCTAGTTCTTCAAGATAAAAGTGTCATTTTACCAATTCGGAATAAACAAGATTCCTAGAAATCAGAACTGTATCCCTCAAATTAAGAGAAACACCCTTTTGAAACATATCCTCTTTACTGCCAAGCCTGCAGCGTTTACTCTGATTCCTTAACAAAGTGGCTCTCTCATGCTCTCCCAAGGCGAACACCATGTCTTTCTGCGGAAGGAAGTGCCCTGATGTTTCAGTGGGAATGCAGACATTATGTCTTTAGGGCATCCTGTCTTCTCATGTCTCGTTTGGCCCCTCCATCCATTTATTCCAGTTGTGTTGATTTTATATCATTGATTCAGTGGAAAGAGAAGTTTCTGTTTTTCCCACAGATGCCCTGTGATTTCTGACAGTGTGTGTAACTGGGAAACCTTAAGAATACAGATTCAGTCCTGGGCTCCTCATACACCTGTATCTTGTAACATGGTCATCAGATCCCATGGCTGGTCATATCAGTTTGAAAATTAGATTCAGTTTGAACAACATTGAACTTCTAAAACTGAAGCAAATACCTATTCATTTGGGGGTGACCCGTGAAGATTCCGGATAGAATAGGTCTTCAGGAACCGCCGTCATATAGATGGAATATTGCTGAGTGCGGCGTTAAACAACAAACAAACCAAACCAAAACCATTTGGTGGCACACTTTTAAACTGTTATTTTTATGCTCACAAACACCACCAGTTGATCTTGATTGCTTTGTGAGTAGTTTGTAAATTTTGACATTAAGAATACATATTTGGAACCCACAAACACTGGAAAATTGCCAATGATTGGTACATCATTGCACCAACAGGGAACATTGGCTCCAAGGTAATAGCTAACGTAAACATAAATTTTCTGAGGCAAAGATGATTGCTGAAACAATGTCAGTCTTGAATGGTTTATCTCTATCCTCGCCCTTATTCCTGTAATTTCCCTGTCAGAAAAAAACAAGCTCCTGTCAAACAGGGAAAAATCAGCATTCTTTAGAGAGCCTGGCTCTGCATGCATCTTCACATTGATACATTAACATTAACTAATACATATATAACAAGAAGGAGAATTTTTGTGAATATAAACTGAAGTTTTGAATTTTAGCAAACATTTCAGCATGTACTCAACTACACATTTCCAGAAGTTTGTTCATGTACAGTTGTCTGGAGAGAAGTTTCAGTTTTTGTGCAGGCTGTGAAAGAAAGTGGGCAGAGCATCTGCCGGAAACAACAGAGCAGCCAGGATTCGACCTGTGCTTGTCATTAGAGCTGAGGCAGAGGACCGGGTGGCTGCTGTGTGTGACCTGTCTGAGTGTGTCCTCAGTGTGGAACATTAGAACCCTTGCAGATCATTGGCTTGCCTGGCCTGGCCCGGCCCACGCTTGATTCATTAACCACCCTGGATGCCACAGGGACATATATGCCCCTCATCATCAACCCTCACTTTGAAGTTGAATAAAACTCAAAATACATCACGAACACAAGTACATTTCACAGTTTGAATTCTGCAGCAAATTCTCTGTTCTGTGATATTGTCTGCAGTCATTTTACAAAAAGCAGAATTACTGAAAATGACCGATGGGAATCTCGCGATTTTGAACGTATTACTAAGTCACCATTCATGGCATTTCATTTTTGTTTTGACATCTAAATATCAGATATTTGCTTGAAAAATGTAATTATGAAAGTGATTATTAGTGATCACAGTATCTGTATTGTATCAAATCACCAACGATCATTCTGAAACATCGCCGATAACCCTAAAGCGTTCAGAATGTTTTAGAAAATATGCAAACACGAATGCCAAAGTTAACTTTCCGCCATATTGAATAAGGTTTACAAAATCTTGTTTCACACATGCTGGTTATAAGACACCTATTACATCACATATATTTCAAACTCCAATGACAAATGGTCTTTATCACCCGTTCATATTGTTAAGCTGAAAACAAGCAAAATAAATTTGGTGTGAAAATGAACGCTGTGCTCGGAAAACTGTACCTGTTAGAAGCAAAGCAAACTATACGTTGTGTAGGACTTTCATAAAAGTTCACAAAAGCATTCTATCCTGCTGTTGGTAGTTTCAATCATGATGTAGATTTTCTATATTTGTTTACATATTTGTCGCACGCAATGACTTACACTATGGATATCTATTTATGTTTATTATAGAGCTATGCCACAAAACGTATGAATCTTTGATAATCTCCTATTTCATTGAACATTTTTTACATAAGAATTTAACAAATTGAGTGTCCTACACATGCGTCCTACACCTTTAGACATGCTAGAAGATGATCTGTAAGTGTAACTGCAAATTGTTTGTATTTCCTGTGGAATGTAATATTCAATATTGTA
Source organism: Haliotis cracherodii (assembly GCF_022045235.1). NCBI lineage: Eukaryota > Metazoa > Mollusca > Gastropoda > Lepetellida > Haliotidae > Haliotis > Haliotis cracherodii. The sequence continues at coordinate 36,831,870 of NW_027266264.1, forward strand.
ATTTGAGGTTAACAGGTTTCATGTTATCATAACTGAAACTTAATGTATTATTTTTGACAAAATTCATAATATAATTCTTGTTAAAATATATACATTTTTAGAAGGAATTTTCATTGTTTTGGAAATGTTTTAGGTTGTTTGATGGACAGAGTATTGATGTCTAAAAAAGATTCACAAACTATTTACAAAATACTCCTATAGTTCTGTATTATATGATCAATTATTTCACTCTTTTTTAAATATTGTGATCTCAGAATATTAAACTATTTTCTTTATTTCTATAAGAATGGTAAAACATATTTATAAAGCATGCCATTTACCTCATTGGTCAAACCTTGTAGGATGATCCTGATAATTCTGTACAAAAGGAGATTTTTTCACATCTGTAATTGTATAATTCTAAGACAAGATGAAGAGAATAATGAACAAATACATGTCCAATATTAAAAAAAATATATATATTTTTTTAGATAGTCTTCTGAGTATTGGTTTTATGTAAAATTGATGCCTACTAGATGTGCGTCTTGTCCAATTAAGATACAGTCAAACTGTCTAATTGTTTATCTATTCAAGACATTATTTACATTATAAAAATAGTCATTGTAAGTTGTGTCGAAAAGCGTCAAATAATGTTTTACAAATAGCTGTTTTTCATACTATGTCTAGATACTTAGTCTAGATATCTATTAATCAGTATACGAACTGTGTCTTTCCGCAATGTCACCAAAGACCTAAAACATGACATCTAACAATAAGATGTATATTTTCAGTAATTCATTACATTTGATAAGGCTACTGCTCCATTAATAATGGTGCAACAACATCAGCCACATTAAACTTATACCCCCCTTTCACTACAACCACAAATATCCTGAAACACCCTAAATCGGAAAATTTGTGATGATTCAGCCAATAATGCAAACTTTCGTGGCTAGTTGGGGTGGAAAATATGAAGAATGCCAGGAATGGGTTAAGAAACATGTACGAGTTACAAGATTCATGTACGGAACATGCACAAATTGTAAGAATCGCCTACGACGAAGTTACGAATATGCCGAATGTTGTTCTTACTTAATTCTTACATGATTCGTAGTTGACTCGGGACATTTGTGGCTGTTTCGGGATGTTTTCAGGTTGAGGACAAGAAATTTTGGGAGCCACAAATCGCAAAGAATAGCCAAGAATGGAAAAGAATTGATTACAAAGCTGTTATGGAAGATAAGAATTAATTACGAATGGATTACGATTGGATTACGATACAGCCACGAAAGTGCAATTCGGGGACCCTTCCACGAAAGTTTTTGACAAACAAAAACTTTCTCGCCGATTCGACGAACTCCCGCAGGCTGTACAAATGTTTGGGAATCAAATAAGATTCATTTAAGAACTTCAAGAAATGATTGAGATTTATCTACGAACATAAAAAAGTTCCTATTCGGGGTGATTCGGGATATTCTTGGTCGTAGTGAAATGAGGCATTACACAATCAGGTGAATGAGGGAAGCTAAGGTCTAATTTACACATTAGATAGGGCCCTCCTTTTTGCTGTTATGATTGCTTACGATTTGTGATAATACCTAAACGTATACGGTTTCAATATTGATATTTTTGTTGGTATTGTTTGGTTCCTAGTGAACAAAAAACAAAACAAAATATAGCGAATTCTCACTAAGTGAGCTTGGTTATAATGAACTAGTTCTAAGCACAACATGTCTTTTGACGTCATAGCTGAAAATCGTTTTTTCGTCATTCTTCGCTATTTTTCGTATCGAATGTATGTTGTTATACATAAGCATACACATCCATTTGATATACCGTTATATTGTTCAGACATAAGACATAATGATAAGTATTTTGTTCGCTCACAGTTTCCTTAAAGCTGTTAAATAGAAAAATTAGTAGCACAGAACTCTTATCCATATGCGATAGAAACTGGAAAAATTTGCTAAATGTTTGAAAAACAGTTTAATATTTGTTGTTAATTTTACATAATCAGAAAGGAAATTTAATTTTCTACATCCCTGCATAATTTCATAGTCACTCACTCACTCACTCACTCGTTCACTCGCTCACTCGTTCACTCGCTCACTCACTCACTCACTCACTCACTCACTCACTCACTCACTCACTCACTCACTCACTCACTCACTCATGTTCCTCAACTTTTCCGAACTGGTAGTCTTATGCTACCATGGTATTCAAGGTGATCATAACAGTCTTGACATCTAACTTGAAACAATGACAATTTTAATTATGAAAATATTAATGTCAGGAAAATCTGAAGTATTATAGGGTATCATTTAAAACAAAATAATCAGCCACACTGGTTATGAGACTCAAATTCTGAGATAATGAAGTACAAAAACCAAGATGCCGGGATAGTGGATTTTTCACTCCCAGTGTTCCTGAATGAGATCAAGACATTTTCTGAGTATTCAGCCAAATTTAAAAAAAGTACATTATATGAATAATGAATCTGCTGCTGACCCAGTGTCCCGTAGAACTGCCATCTTCATTATTGATTTGTTCGTTAGGGTAATGAGATCAAGCAACAAGAACTGTTGAGTTCACTGCTGTATTTGGCTCCATGGACTCCGTAGTTTTGTAATGACCCTATTAGCAACAGCAACTGAGTTTGAAGATACAATATTTATGTGCTGATTCATGTATTTGGGTGTATTCCTGCTCTGGAGTTTATTGCCTCAGTCCAAGCTAGCAATTAAAACTTGTAATTTACTATTGAAAGTTGATTTGCTTCTGACCTTTCATGCTGTTTATCAAGCAAACCAATCTAACATATTCAATGGATTATTAAGAATTGACGTCATTGATGAAGATCTTTTATAAGAAAGCATGTTATCATAATCCATATTGTTAGTGGTTGCTAGGCAGTTGTTAAATTTCTTTGTATTGTGAGAGTTTATACTCATCTGCAAAAGCTATGCATCACCAACTCATGTTTCATGCTTCTAGTGCTGCGTGTAAACAACGGCTGGCAAGACAAACATGTTTTGTTTTGATGAACTAATCATTTTGCAGCAAACAATAACCTTGTCTGTGCAACACATATCATCTAACAAAGAGATTTTTTCTACGGTTTGATTAATATAGGAAGAGAGTAATTGGTGGGATAAAAGCACAATGTCATTACAGCTAGACTTTGTTAAGAAGAAGCTCTAATCCATTAAAGACCTTTGGTGCATGATGATTTCTGTGAGGAAAAAACAATGAAGTTTTTCTATATATAACAATTTTATGATTCACTTTCAAGCAATGTATGAGTTGCCAGTGCAGCTTTCTTGTGTTTCATTTTATCAATAAGAAGAGGAGAAGCACTGACAAAAGATTGATTCATGGTTAACTTCAAGCTTGACTTGTTATTTCCAAAATGTTATTACTTTATGGTGATCAAGTGCAAAACACTGTCTTTCCTGACTTTAGAAAGGTCTACTCTGAAATAATAATTTAACAGCTACGATGTATACGGAAGCATTAGCAATTTACTACCCTCCGTTGCCAAGTGTTGTAAAATCTTTAAAGAAATCTGGGAGGAAGAATTTTCTCTACCCAAGCTTGAAACCTCTTAAGCGAGTTGTGCTGTGTTTTCCCTTGGTCTCTCACATGACTGCGATATGCACAAACTGTTGATGTGAAAGACGTAGAACAGTTACGAATCGTGTTTTGGAGTTGAGCTATGCCTCACCAGGTACAGTAGATTCAATGAAGTCGATTTTCTCTCCATTCAATCCATACAGAATCATTGATTGAGTCATTGAGGAGTATTGGCATCATATATTTATTGTAGGTTTTTTTGCCTCGGTGGTTATGATTTAGCAGACGGGCAGGGCTTGTCGAAATGTATTGATTGAAAGTTTTGGGGGCAAGCTGGTTGTTTGAGCCACTGCCGTGGTGTGGAGTGCAGGGGATGCTAAAAGGGGCTGGTCTCACTAATTAATTTTTCATCTGGATAGTACGGAGACAATTGGACAGCTCGCTGGACTGGCATTGCAGAGACGTATTTATGGCTTCACAGCTCTCTCCTTGTCATGACTGCACTTAACGCTTTTCTAAGAAAAGTTTGAAGGATCACAATTGACTGTGGTCCTCCTTTCACTTCAGCAGCAAATTTCCAAATACTTTGACAGCTTATCTGTTTTCGTGGCTCTGGTGACATGGTTCTGGGTTTCCATGCGGCCTTTGCAGGAAAGTATTCCCCATCAATTTCAATTACGGTTAATTACAGCAGCGTCTTTAGTAACGCTGTGGATAATCCAAGGAGGATCATGATGGACCAGTAACAATCATCCTCTCCTTATGCTGGACTTGCTGCAGATAACATTGTTTTTAACTAATGGAGGATTCAGTTTTTCAAATTAGGATCCTTAGAAAAATATGTGAAGGATGTTTTTGTCTTTTGCACTTTTGTTATGAAGAACTGAAGCCGCATGAAGATAGGTCGTTACAGGAGATCTGATACCCTGGTTGTTGTGACAAACATAGTTTTGTAATTAAACACAGACAATGGCAGTTGTAGTGGACAAACACAGGAGCCCGTTACTATCGTCGGTGACAACCAGTCGAGGAGAACCAATCGCGAGGAATCAATATACAAACAATACCATCCACACTTGACGGGATTCCATAGACTTATTCCGCGCTGATTATAGTTTCACGTTGGCATTTCCACAATGAGGGCAGAAAGTAGGGGACTGTGATTAGCAACGACGGATGTTTCAGGTGGGGTGTCTGCTGATTTGGCTCCAACGCTTGTTTTCCAGAATATGGTGTGTTACTGAGCTATACACTGATGTGTGCTTGACAAACAAATTGACAGCCTCTTTAATTGGTCCCGTAAAAACATGTTGAAATGCTTCAGTGTTGTTTTGTGCAGCTCTCACAACCCATTTGACTCCAGGAATATGGAGAAGTTGACAAATGTCTGTATGCTTGTGTTCTGATACTGTCTTCATGTGTTCCTTCATTCATGAACAAAGCCTGGAAGAATGATTTGATTATGTGCAAAGTTGAAGGTAAATACTCATGGGACGGGTTTTGTCACAATGCCTGAACCTTTGGAGACTTGGCTCCACCGGGGTGTTCTCAAGCATACAGGATGACACTGTCACTCATTAGGACAGTCAGTGGGTTGGCCACAACCCGAGAAATAACTTGGATATGCTTCATGAAATATGAATGATCTGGGGAGCGTAATGGAAGGCTTGTTTCATGGAAACTGAGTGAGACTTTACTTATGAATTAGACAGTCATCAATGTTTCAAAGAAACTCAAGGCATAACAATAGCAGGATGTAGTATTGAAGACTGACTTCACTCCTGATGTGGGGATTACCAAGGATGGTGTGACACATGAAGGAACTGCTCTTGAGTTTGGCATATTTTGGATACCATACAATAACAATGTTTGCCATAGGGGGAAATGTGAGGATCCCTGATTACAGGGGGACTAAATATGAACCGCTGGATGTATTCTATGAAACGCATAAAGAGGTGAGTTCCTGCCATTCATTCTCTCCACTTTGGAAACCAAAACAAATACTTCCTTGTAGACTTGACTGTATTTTGTAGTTTATGAGAATTGTAAATGGTATGAACCTTACAGACTCAAAGAATGCAGTATAAATGTATATGGTATTAATTTCAGATGGGTTACATATTTATATATTATGGTTTATTTATTGAACATAATTGTCACAGTTGTTAAATTATGAAGATAATAACATTTCTTAGTTTAGCTTTTCTTGAGTAACATCGTATACATCTGTATGCAAAATGTACTAAGTGTAGATAAGACATTTTGTGTTTTGGACCATAGTTTACAATTTTCTGTGTTAGTTTAGAAGTTTAAAGGTTTAGTTTAGAAGGGCATTCAGGTTAGGTGAGATTTCATACTTAATATGGCATTATTTTTCATTGATCTATGTGCCACAAGTACAGAAATATGAAAATGTTATCAATCAGACTGTTTAATTTATAAAACTATATAGCAGTATTTAAATGATTATGTATTTCATACTTTTCCGATGTCAGAGGTGGCCATGCCATTTTTAAGAACCCTCATGCATGTTCAGATGTATGTCCAATAGTTGTGAGTATATTCTGATTGTGGATCTCAGATCCCACCTGATCCAACATGATCCAACATGATCCATCATGTCACCACCTTACCAATGCTTATATTATGGGCCTTACCAAAATGATAATGGCCAGTGCTTTGTGTCACTCTCTACAAAGCTGACACATCATGATTGTTGAACCCTGTGACACCTACCCACACACAGCCATATGTGTACTGCAGAGATGCCTTTTCACAAACTTACCCACAAACAACTTTCCCCCATACTGCAGGATAGTATTTACTACCAAAGGTCCATAACACAGACAACTGAGCTGGTCAGGCCGAAACAAGAAGGATATTATGATGAGAGGTCAAAAATACTTCTTTATTATGTTGTGTTGAGTGTATCTTCTGACAGATTGAGGTGGTGTCTGTGGAGGTTCCGAGGTGCTATGTGGTAAACAAGGACACACGACATGGCGCCATTACTCTCCCTCCCCTTGGCGGCAAGAGGTGATACTTCCCACTAAATTATTTACTCTGATTTCCTCAGAGATAAGGACAGATAACAGCTTAACCCAATAGCAACGTCTGTCAGAAAGTACCCAGTCCTGAAGACCCATTCAGTATTCATTATAGGTGTAGCTATTCTCATCTTACTGTAAGTGCAGGTTGGGTTAGTTTAGTTTTGTTGTAATAGATTTTTTTCAGTTTTCAGGAAGTAATACAGACATAAACCTCAATGATAAAATAGGTTAACACTGTTAATGTGCTCTCTCTTTTACTATTGTCCTTTGCAGAGACATTGTTTCAGAAAATTTATTTAATTGACAATTTTGTAAGAATTTCTTCCATGTATGCAACCTTGTGTTAAGCTTGATGTGTTGTTAAATTCCTAGGAGATGTTGGCTGATCAGGAATTTGTTCACACATATGGGTGTAACAGCATATATTGAATAATTATTGATGGCAAACATGTATTTTACTGTGACGTCAATGCATTGACTTATGTCTAGATCGTTAAGCATGTTGTGAAAAAATAACAACATGGAGTCAACAGCTCACAACTATCAGCTTTAGAAGAAAAACAAATAATTAAAAAAACATTCAGTCAAAACATGAGATCAAACAAGCTCAACTAGTCACAAATGCCGTCCAAAAACAATCTCCCATACATGAAAACAGCTGAAGTGTCGAGTGTGAGGATTTGTTAGTAATCCATGGGAAATCATAGCAGCTTAATTGTAAACAATGTTGACATGGAGTTAGGTAAATTTCAGTAAATTGTCAAGAGACCTGTATGGCTCCCTCATGTATGAGCAGATGTCAGCATAATAACTTTGTCAGTCGTTGGCAATTTGTCATATGGCATTTTGTAGGCCTTTGAATGCCATACTGAGTTGCCTGTAATGCTTCATTATGGGGCTTATGTCATGGTCATTTAGATCAAGGGTTTATTCCAGCAGTGTAAGAATCTACATCGAAACATCGCTATAGACAATAAACCACAAGTTGTTATCCATAAAGTTGTAGTTCTCCAAATAATACAGCTACGCTATATAATATACTGTGGATTAGGGCTTCCACGAGTCCAAATTTTTGGACTCGAGTACCCGAGGGGTGAAACTCGACTCGTACTCGAGTACCCGAAAGTAGGACGTCCTTTAAGAATATTGGTTCATTAGATCAAAATTGCCATCTAATAGTATTAAAACATGTTATAATTATTATTGAACTTCACTGAAATGTAAATAGAAAGCGTCCATGGAACTTGTTTATCTGTCAAAGTGTATGGAAGTGTTCAATGTTAATGTTTGCTTGTAACTGCACTAATTTTAATCATGTTCTTCAAAAACATTATGTCGGTCACGTGTACAAATACTACAATACATACTGAACACAAACCAAGTTTTTTTCTGACGATCAGCTTTTCATTCGACACTTGTCAACAAGCACAAACAATAATTCGCAGGAAGAAAATCGATAATGTGCATCACGTGACATACACGAATACACAGCTGCTGGGCTGCAAGACTGAGGCTGCTAAATATGGAAATGTAGTACTATAAGTTCATTCATTCATGAGTTGGTCACGTTTTCAAACTGTACCAAACTGTCGACCTGTCGCTTGATTTGTAAGCACTGAAATAGCACATATATACCAGCTAATCAGTTTTTAATTTGTGTAAGGGAATACACTTGGCATTTGAGTCGGAGCAAAGAAGCAATAATCGCCTTGATACATTCAATTTCTTAAAGTCTTATGTGACATTCTCAATTGTTCTAATGTACATCTACTTTCTACAAAGAATACATTATTCAAACAATATTTTTTGAAGCTTTAATCAATATATTGATGAACAATTGAAAACAGAGTGATCTCCCCTTATGGAGTACTTGAGTCCTTGATAACGGACTCGAGTCCCACTAAAACCGACCCGGCCCCGAGTACTTGAGTACTCGTTGAAGCCCTACTGTGGATACTGTTGTTCCTGAATGCCATGTCATCTTCACTCAGGGTGTACTATGGTATATTTGTGTTCTGTTATTTTGCTAAGATTTATAATTACCAAATCGAGGATAGAGAAATAATGATGAATCATTTTAGAAAGCTGACGTCTTTAACCCACACTTCCTTCATTTTGGATTGGGTGGTCGTGTTCACCTGATGTGACCTACTGTGGAGGTATCGTAGAGGGCTAAAGTGTGGAGGGCTGGCCTAGTGTTTAAAGCATTCGCTCGCCATGACGAAGACTTGGTTTCGATTCCCCACATGCGTACAGTGTGTGACACCAATTTCTTCATTTCCCCCACCTTGATATTGCTGGCATATTACTAAAAGTGGCGTAAAACAATACTCACTATTTTGTTGGTGATAATTTATGCAAACTGACCGAGTTGAAAATCTGGAAGAGGGTTTGTTTTATTGTGTAGGAAAGTTTGGTACTCCTGGGGCTCCACCACACTGTGTTCCTGTAGTACTCCTGGTGCAGTGACTGCTGAAGGGAGGGACAGGGCTTCCCCAAATCTCTTAAATCAGAGTTTTCAATGGTCATGTTCCTCTGTAATAGACTGCAGTAGTAACTTTGGTCATTTCCAAAATGTTATTCTCCATAGGGTGAATTTTGAGTGGCATAAATAAATTTCACAGTGGTATTTCTGAAACGAAATTCCCTTTCCTTTATTTTTTAATTTCAAAAGAAATAGCTGTTGTAAAATTATATATGACATCACCTGCCAAATAATATTTCATTCAATTTCATTTGGCGAAAATGCTACAAGGAGTGAAGTGAGGAAAGGTTTGCCACACTGCATTACCTAAGAACTCTATGGATATTTTCTCTGTGGGAATGTATATCACCAGTCGCTGGAGACAACATTGGAAAGTCCATTAAGACGTGTACATTTTGAGGAAGCTTCCCTTGATGTTCGAAGTCTTTTTTTTCTTCTTTCTGATTTTCAGTTCTTTCAGTCGATCGGTCCTGTCAACAATCTAAATGTAAATATATGTCCTAAGAAGACTATAAATAAGGCTAAATAGCGACTGGATTTCTGTCAATAGCTAGTGGCTATTAGCATATACACATGGCTAAAATGGTGATGTTATTACTGAATCATCAGGATGATGAAGTGAATCTATTCTTTATGGCCAAATGTGGCATTCCAACATATATCTCCACTCACTAAGTGCCAGAAATATGCTGCCCCCTGTTTGGGCAAAATGTCATAAAAACTGTTGCGGAAATCCTTAAAAACTTCCTGTCAAATTTCATGAAAGACTGGTTTCAATGGTATCAATCAATCTCATTAGGGATTGTACAAATTATTCCTCCAACTTAAAACATACTAAGACACTCTGACTTTTTAGCAAACACAAATGTTTCTCCCAGCTCTCATTTCCTTTCTGAGAAAATGGCCTGCGACCATCTCTGGTCTAAATTGGCAGTGCTGGAGGCTCCTTCTTTTATGTACAAAACCTCAGAAGGATGTTTTTCCACAGACAGTCATAATGATTCTTCTTAAAAGGTTGCCCTAGATCATCATTAGATGCAGTAAATTGGGCTTCTCAAATGCATTGCATGTTTGAACATAAAAAATATGAGGAAAAGAACTTGTGCTATTTGGCGCCAGATATAACATCTGTCTTGAAGTCAGTCCTGCGAGTTTGCTATGTAAAGATGTAGGAGATGTGGAGACAGAAGTTAAATCCAGATGAATATTTCATATGTCAGAAGCTAGGTGTTTTATGCAATGTTATTGCTGCAGTGATGTCCGAAACCCAAGTGTAGGTTTTTGGATTATGGTGAAGACATGGATGGATGTGGTCTTGGCAGACTTTCCATCATACTGAGTGCTGCATGGTAATAAAAATGGCTTGGTGATAGATCAGAGATTGTTTATTTATGTATATGTAAAACTACTGCTACAATTCAGGGTTAGAGTATGCAAGGGTTTTTCCTGAGCCAGACTTTTTATTGCCCAGCTTTCCTAATGATTTTGCTATCACAAATTAGGATTCTTTTTTCTGCTTTTTTGGTTATAGAGTTTGAAGTTAATCCTGCTTGTGAGTTATATTAATGTCCCAGGTAAAGTTAAGTTCATCCATAACTAACCATAAAGATGGAAGCTGAGGGGGAGTCAGTTTATTTATTATGGGCATACTGGGCCCAGTTGTACAATCAACATCACTCTCAACATAGTCACATTCTAAATATTCTCCAGAAGGGTTATGGGAGTATTTAACTATAAAAATATATTACCTGGACATAAAGTTAAAACCAAAAATTTAGTGTGCTAAAGAAATAGAGAATTGGACTATACATGAACAAGGTAAAATCATTTGCAAAATAGTTCTTCCTTACATGTAAAAGTGTTTATATGGTTTGAAGGAACCAGCCAAAACAATATTCTATCTTGATCAAAACACCCATAGGCACACGCGCTCTCGCACGCACACCAACACCGAAACACATACCCACACTACTACCACCTCCACCTCCACCTCCACCTCCACAGCCCCCAAACCCCTTCTCACCTATACTCTTACACCCCCACTCCCCCACACTTCCACACCTCTTTATTCTCCCACCCCCCGTCACCTCTACATCTCTTCTACACCCCTTCACCACTACTCTCCCACACCCCTACCCTACTCAATATATTGCCCTTTAGAATGTAGTGGACTTGCGATAATGTCAATATGTTACTCAGATAAGCCTATCATCTAGACATTCACTTGGAAAGTTCCACTGCTAGTTTCATGAGCGAGACAAATGCTCCATGGAGAGTCCTAGCCAGAACATTTAGAACCTCTGCAGCTCTCCCAGCGGTCACAAGTTGTGAAATGTTATGGGCTGGGGAAGTTTACAGTATTTGTCTTTTGTCTTGGGATCCATAAAGCAAGTCCAACAAAGACAGCATCTATCTAAATAAGTTCAGAGAGTTGATATATTAACCGTCTTTGCTCATCTTCTTCATATTCCTTTAGAGGCTTGTTCTCAACATAATGTTGTCAAATTGCAATACAGAAACATCTTGAACATCTGCTGTCACCTCTGTCTGGTGGATTAATCCATACCATTCCTGTCTTGTAACAATGTATATATTTGTTATATTTCATCGTCATTGGATTGCCAAGTATCCAGCACTCGAGTAGTTGAAGGTGCTACTTCACAAAGACATTTTTTTTGACGGATATGGATTTTATAAATCTGTTGAGGGGAAAAGGTTTTTGTTTTCTATAAGCCGTATTGAATATTGGACTGTGATCTGTTTTTCATTTCTTATGTGATCTCTGGTATCGGATTCCATTTAATGTTTCAAATCTATTTCAAGGAAAAGCATTAAAGATTTTCTCAGATGGGTTGCTATGGAGACTCTTTTATCTCCAACGATCATAATTGTTTCAAACATATGCAAGGACTAATATTTTTTTTGTGAGAAAAATAGGAAATTATTTAGGGAATGTATGGTGAATGTCAAATGACCTCCTTGTATGTGAGAACAGTGGGTGCTGGGATGAAAACTGATATGAATATGTTTGAGGTATTCCTATCTGTCCTTGTCTGAACTAGAGTATCTGGCAGCAAGCTCAAGCCTGTACACAAACACATTTATTCTATTCTTTCTGTTTCCAATTATGTCAAATGGACAAGTCATTAACAGAGCAGATAGGGCAAAGTATTGATGTTTTGATGTTTGACTAATTTGGTGAGTTCATATATCATAAGACTGTCAGGTATTGTACATTTAATCACAATCAGTATCAGTATCAGTAATACCTTTCAAATATCACACCTTGGCTAGAATTTTATTCAGATAAGTACCACCACCTGATACTGTTGTGCTGAAACACTGAAAAAAATTCTTTTCCTGACAACAATTTAGGTTATTGATTGTATGTGCAAAGTTTATTTCCCATGGAGTTACAAACTGATTAATTCTTGTCTCCATTGGGAATTCTTTGTCCATGATGAAAGTGCTTGAATATGTTACAAACGTTCTGCTTTGTAGGATGATTGATGTGTGGACAGATATCCATGTTGTGAGATAGTCCTAAGTCAGGTGTCATGTAGCAGACGACACTGAGCATGTTCCCCGCCAAACCCTCTGTTGGTGTACACATGGTATGTGGAGCTGGCAGTTGTCACTGTACCTGACTGTACCCTCCAACTGGGCTGCTTGTCTGATAATTGCTCTTTTTGATATAGTAGAGACTGGAGTTTATTCCCAGTCTGTCTCCATGCAATAAGGATAGATGGTGTCGCTATCAGATACGTTGTAGGGGAAATGAAGCAATGCTATCGCTTGGAAACATTGCTGTCAGTTGGATGTGATGCTGTCTGTTGGAGCTGTTAATGAACAGGAAGCAGTTTATAGACTTGGAGTGAATACTTGAGGAGTTTATTTCTCTATAGGTTTTGTTCCTCAGACTTAGACAATCATGAAGTTTACTGTATAGGTATGTTGTATAGTGTGTTGCCTGGGGAGGCCAGCAGAGCACATTGGGCAGTATGGTCGTTCAGAGATTTTGAGGATTGTATTCTCGTGCCAGCTCTGTTAAAGTATCAAGGAATTTGTTTTGGCCTTGTCTGCCAAATATTCTGACTATGACATTGATGTCTTCACAAAATCAACTAATTCATTAAAATGGAAAATCTGGAGCAACAGGCCAACCTGTGTTTAAGTCTAGAGACAAGACATATGTTCTAGGCCAAGTTGTAAGCTCTGGGGACAGGTTGTAATCTCTGGGGACAAGTTGTAATCTCTGGAGACAGGTTGTAAGCTCTGAGGAGAGGTTGTAAGCTCAAGGGACAAGTTGTAAGCTCTGGGGACAGGTTGTAATCTCTGGGGACAGGTTGTAATCTCAAGGGACAGGTTGTAAGCTCAAGGGACAGGTTGTAATCTCAAGGGACAGGTTGTAAACTCAAGGGACAGGTTGTAAGCTCAAGGGACAGGTTGTAATCTTTGGGGACTGGTCGTAAGCTCAATGGACAAGTTGTAAACTCAAGGGACAGGTTGTAAGCTCAAGGGACAGGTTGTAAGCTCTGGGGACAGGTTGTAAACTCAAGGGACAGGTTGTAAGCTCTGGGGACAGGTTGTAATCTCAAGGGACAGGTTGTAAGCTCAAGGGACAGGTTGTAAACTCAAGGGACAGGTTGTAAGCTCAAGGGACAGGCTGTAAGCTTAAGGGACAGGTTGTAAACTCAAGGGACAAGTTGTAAGTTCAAGGGACAGGTTGTAATCTCAAGGGACAGGTTGTAAACTCAAGGGACAGGTTATAAGCTCAAGGGACAGGTTGTAAACTCAAGGGACAGGTTGTAAGCTCAAGGGACAGGTTGTAAGCTCCAAAGACAGGTTGTAAGCTCAAGGGACAGGTGTAATCTCAAGGGACAGGTTGTAAGCTCAAGGGACAGGTGTAATCTCAAGGGACAGGTTGTAAGCTCAAGGGACAGGTTGTAAACTCAAGGGACAGGTTGTAATCTCTGGGGACAGGTTGTAAACTCAAGGGACAGGTTGTAAGCTCAAGGGACAGGTTGGGGACCACAATCGGTTGCATAAATATTTGTCTGTGTGTCAAAGACAGATCTAAAATGAACAATAGATGAGTAGGTAAAAATGAATGGATTCTGCTCAAACGAATTGGTAATACTGAGATTCTTATTTGTACATTACTAGTGTCGCACACACTCCGCTCCACTCCACTCCACACCACACCACACCACACCACACCACACCACACCACACCACAACCTATGCTTCACCATGCATCGACTGTCTTGATGCACGCTATTGATATTTGAGACTAGCTGGGCTCTAGGAGCCTTGCATCTGCAGCTTCTCACATAGCAGGCCTGTTATATGTCCTCCGAGCTGTTTGTATTAAGTAGTGCTGCTTCTTTCACGGCTGCAGGGAGCACTCTGACCACTGTTGTTGCCACTCTGACCGCTCTTGTGATACCAATATAGACAGAAGACCGTCTTGATACAACAAACCAAGAACTTAGTTTTCCCATGAACACACATTTGGTGATGTAATAGGTGCCTAGTGGGCCTTGAACACATATTTGGCGGTGTAGCAGCTACTTCATAGGCCTTGATCAGGCATTTGGCCATGTAGTAGGTACCTGATAGGCCTTGATCATGCATTTGGCCATGTAATAGGGACCTGATAGGCCTTGATCACACATTTGGCCATGTAATAGGTACCTGATAGGCCTTGATCACACTGTGGCCATGTAGTAAGTACCTGATAGGCCTTGATCAGGCATTTGGCCATGTAGTAAGTACCTGATAGGCCTTGATCAGGCATTTGGCCATGTAGTAAGTACCTGATAGGCCTTGATCAAGCATTTGGCCATGTAATAGGGATTTGATAGGCCTTGATCAGGCATTTGGCCATGTAGTAGGTACCTGATAGGCCTTGAACAAGCATTTGGCCATGTAATAGGGATCTGATAGGCCTTGATCAGGCATTTTGCCATGTAGTAGGTACCTGATAGGCCCTCATCAGGCATTTGGCCATGTAGTAGGTACCTGATATGGCTTGATCAAGCATTTGGCCATGTAATAGGGATCTGATAGGCCTTGTTAAATAGACTATGATCATATCTTTAGCCATGTAATAGGTACCTGATAGACCTTGTTAAATAGACTATGATCATATCTTTAGCCATGTAATAGGTACCTGATAGACCTTGTTAAATAGACTATGATCATATCTTTAGCCATGTAATAGGTATCTGATAGACCTTGTTAAATAGACTATGATCATATCTTTAGCCATGTAATAGGTACCTGATAGACCTTGTTAAATAGACTATGATCATATCTTTAGCCATGTAATAGGTACCTGATAGACCTTGTTAAATAGACCATGATCATATCTTTAGCCATGTAATAGGTACCTGATAGACCTTCATCACACTGTCATCAGGTGACAGCGTACCTGATAATCCTTGATGACACAGTCTATGTAATAGGTATGTGTTTTACAGGTGTTTTACAGTTTATGCCTTCATGGCTTCAAGCATTCCTTTCTCACCTGGATCTCGTTCCACTAATTAAGTGATTGTGACCCTTAGATGATCGTAATGCTCATATTTTACCAAACAGTTATGACAAATTGTAGATTTTTTTGTGAATGAGGCTTCATTATATGTTGACATATTTTATTATTTGTGCTCTTTTTCTACTTTTTTGAGTATTTCCTATTGTTTTAAACTCAGAGTTTTCTTTTCCTGCCATCATAGCAAACTACCATTACAAATAGGAACCACAAGAGATAGTGTTAACAATATCATCACTTAAAAGGCAGACTGAAAGCTAAAAAATATTGTATATTTTCTGAATGTCAAGGATTTTTATCCCAGTTGGCTGTGGATCATGTTTCAAATATTCCAAAGAGTGAAAATGTCTTTATATAACAAGTTGTCCATATTTCACTTTCATTACTCTGTTACATTCCGCTAGTTGTAGTGACACAATCTGTTCATGCATGATACATTCAACAGATAGTTTCAACTGT